>NC_090267.1:477070557-477433057 GCF_040414725.1 Anabrus simplex
GGTGTAATCTCGTGCGTAAAAAAGTGCTAATTTAATCTGCCTAAATTCCACAACCATGACAACAAACTAATAATATGACTTAATGAGAGTGTGCCATCCTGACCTTGTGGTCAATCCCTTCAAATAACACATACCATCGAGTATCATAACTCAGAGATAAATACACCTGCGTTTGTGAATATTAGTGCGCGCTAATAAGGTGATTTAAAGTATGCCAAGCGATAACCACAACAGTGTACAAACTGACAAAGACGTTGAGGCATACTGTATACAAATGATTGCTTTACAATTGATTTTTATGTGTAATAATATGGCATTATCTCATACATTTATCGTGTGGTTCTATCAGTTTAATAAAATTCTTAGTAGATATTGGGAACAAAACTCTTCTCATTTAATAATATTAATATATTCCTCTTACATTATAGAGAACCCTACTTTCGTTATATTTAATTTAGTGCCCATTTTTTCATTTACGAACACTCCATTACCCGTGTGCTTCTGAGCTTTAGCCGTTGGCGCAATGAAAGTAGGGAGGATGGGACTTCGAGCCCCGGGAAGTGATTTCCGAAAGTTCTCATCCAGGAATTCCATTTATATATTTGTTTGTGAAGCCGAATTATGTAATTGTTTCCCTCATATGCCCAAGATGGGTACAATATATATATAATGTATATAGGGTCAATTGTTTTGTGCCTGTTAAGAACTTGTACATAGTCTATTGTCAATTGTAGCACCATACGCTAAATAATAATAATAATCAATAACAAACTTACTCCTCATGGGCAAACGCCTCATGGATTACATGTTTCTTCTCTGAATGTGCATATACGAGTTTAATTTCTTAAATGATTTCGGATCGACATTTATCTAACATTACCCTTGATAAATTATTACAGTCCCTAATTTCACTTCTTAAAAATGAATATTTGCCCCAATTTGACCTCTTGAATTCAAATTTTACCTTCATATTAAGATCTTTCCTGTCTTTAAAATTCCAGTCAAGTCTACTCTTATCAGTCTGCGACATCTCTCTACTGACAGCTCTGAACATATCCTTTGGTCTAGTTCAGGGCCTCTCAAACACCCAAATTATCAAGCGTGCAGAACGAAAGATTCTGTGCACCGTGCATCGATCCAACTCGGCTTGGTTCGGACCTGCGTTTTATCTCGGGACGACTCGGCTAAGCTCGGCTCAACTCGGCTCGGATGGTGGAGCGCACCAGAGCGAGTAAAGAAGGGGGAAACAGGCGGAGCGAGAGAGATAGGTGTAGGGAAAGAGAGAGAGAGAGAGAGCTATTGCTCAAAATCGAGGAGTGGGGGATCTGCATTTTGGTCAACTTAGCGAAGTCTTTTGCACCTTGCGCCGCGCAATGCACTGGTGCATGCACACTGAGGGGCCCTGGTCTAGCAGCTCGTTTCCTTAATCCCAAGTTTTCGTAGCCCAAATTTGGCAGCATTTTCGCAACGCTATTTTGTCATAAATCACCCAGAACAAATTGCGCTGCTTTCCTTTTGGTATTTGCCAGTTCTTGAATCAAATAATTCTGGTGAGAACTATAACCATACCATGACGAATAGAATAGGTAGTGAGATCACTCACGAGTTCAATCGCGCTGCTGCAGAGCGGCGCTAGTAGAGTCAATCACCAACGCTAGACGGTCAGCTGTCTTAGTAAAAAATACGATACGAAGATACGAAAATAACCACATACAACACCCAACTGTTTAGACTTGACTTATGTCCTGTATTTCCTAAGTGGAGCATAGGACATCAATGAACTTCCGCCGCCGGACTCTGTTCTGCACCATCGTCCTGATCTAGATCCAGGTGTTCCCTGCTTTCTCCATCCCTTCTGCGATTACACTCCTCCTCCATGCGTTCCTTGGCCTGCCTCTTCTCCTGCTACTCTGTGGATTCCATTCAAGGGCTTGTCTTGCTATGTTGTCGTTATCTCGCCGTAATGTATGCCCGATCCACTACCATTTCCTTCGACGCATCTCAATATCAGTGGGTGTTTGATGGGTTCTTCTCGACAGCTCTTCATTGGAGATTACTTGTGGCTACCATATCCTCAGGATATTCTTCAAACGTCTGTTCACAAATGTTTGAAGTCTGCTAATCAGTTGTTTGTCTTCCATGTTTCAAACCCGTATAGCAGTACTGACTTGACATTTGTATTGAAGATGCGTAGTTTGGTATAAGTGTTAAGTTCCCTTGATTTCCTGACTGGTCTCAGAATTGCAAATGCTCCTTTAGCCTTATTTCTTCTATTTCCTATTTCCTCTATAGTTCCTCCCTCAGGGGTTACTATACTTCCCCGGTAGCAAAACTGCTTGACTTGCTCGAGCTCTTCGTTTCCTAAAAATAATAGTGCCTTGTTTCGGTTATTATAGCGCATCTCCTTCGTTTTCTTTTCATTTATCTTCAATCTCACCTCTGATGCTTCGGTTTTTAAACCATCCTGCTTTGTTTCCGTATCCTTGAAACTGCTGGCTAGCAAACACAAGTCATCCGCGAAGTCCAAGTCCTCCTACCTGTCTGTCAGTCCCCACTGAATTCCTCTTCGGCGATTCATTGCCTTCTTACGAATAATACTGTCAGAGAGTTGTATTTTAATATCCTCAGTCCCTTCGAAGAAATATTTTTGGACTTTAATGAGAAAACGTATGACATAAAATTGGACATTACGAAAAGCGAAACCAATATTGTGCTTTACATACTTAAAAAACTTTTAGGCAGAGCACATAAAACATTGAAAAATCCGTATTCTTAATCTACCCCCGTAGTAAAATTAATCCTAGATCTAACTGAGGAAAGAGATATTAAATTACGAGTTGTGTTCTTTAGTCGCCTTTTCAGAGACACTATTGACCTTTGGTCATCGGTAAGAGAACTGAACTGGCCGTGATTTGACTACAAGTAGGCGGACTTTGAACCTTACCGCTCACTACTGCTATCACTGCTTCATTCACATCGTGATCCTTGTTCCATATCCTCTTGATTCTTTTTTCTATTGGATGCCTTTACCTCAGTGGATAGGTATTTCGGTAAATTTAGAAAAATATGAGGCACCACTCCTGGTTTAAATTTCCACCTCACACGTGAAGTTCAACGTTTTTACCGTTCACAACGAAACAGTCCACCATTACAAGTTAATTAAATCTGTAAAAAAATTCAGGTCACATATTTTGCTTTTGACTGGCAATTGCTTATCGTTCCGCGGAATAACTCTCGTCCACTTCGCAAACAGATTATTTTCTTTTCTTTTGGTGGTATAAAAATTGGCAATCCTTAGGCTTCCTTCCGTAATCCGATTTACAGCCAGAAAGGAAACAGTACGTTTTCTGGAAATAATAAAATATCTAGTTGATTGCACCTACACACAAAGCAGTGAACAGATATTAATAAAATTTCAAAACAAATTCTCTCGATAGGCGTTAAACGCAGGCATGCTATTAGCTTGTCGACAATTTATCGCACATGTTGTTGCAACTGGTTCGTTGCGACTGCAGCGCCACGCTCTGACAGGGTCATCAACGACAATGTTAAGAGAGCGGGGTGATCACACTAGGTATTCTATTCGTCATGACCATACTATAATTCAGAGGTAAATTATCGTAAGACACATTTCACTAGAAGCTGCTGGGTCACATATTCTGCTACTTTTAAGGCAGGCCGAATCAACAGTTCTGACCATGGAAACTATCGTAAAAGCCAATACGATAAGGAGTGCGGCGGACGACGTACGTTCAACTGTTGTTCGATATCATTGGGTTCTCCTTGCACATACGACAGTATTATACAGTTTCAGTCTTACTACAGGAATAAAAAAATACTTGTACAGCTGTTTAAAACTTGTATCGTTATACATTGAAAAAACCTCGAATAAGCGTTGCATATTTTTCTTACTAATAAACGGAGTACACGCATTGTATTATTATCGGCACACTTTTTTCTGGATAGATTTGTCTACAGTGGTGAGGAGTGAGGAGGGAGTTCTCCCGGTTCCGGTAGTGCTGCCAACCGAATGGAAATGAAATCTGAATTGAATCGATAATACGATCGATCGATATGAAGTTTCCAAACCATGCCACACACACATTATATAACATTATATAATATTTCTCGATGCGAATCTTGTTCCTAGCATGAATTATATAGTTTGGCTTTGCTATGTAAACAACAACAGTACTAGTACGTAAAGTGTCGCACAGCGATGCGTAGGCGATTCATAGTTTGTGTTCCAAAGGTTGCCAGTACGAATCTCGAAGATTGTCGAGGTCTATCGATTCAGAAAAAGTGTGCCGATAATACTATACTGCACGTATACACTCGTCCCAAGCCGTAGGAATCTCTTCCTGCAGTTCACTGGCGTATTTCTTTACGTTCACCGCCTTTTATGATCGCTTTTGCTGGTTATCTAGGAGCAAAACCTTTCAAGAAGCCGCGTGGTAGAATGAATAGAATAGAATGCTCGAATAAACTAGAACAGAACAGTAATACACATACTTCAGCGGCATCTCATTTTCACTAATAATAATTATGCCACTGTTAATAATAACAATTACTAACCCCGTTCCGCGCTCATGTCAGTAGTGCTGTGAGAACGTGAAATTCGCACGATATAGAGTCACCTCTTAGATCTTTCATTAAGTCATTTCTGTCTGTGGTAATGACAATTCGAGCATACTCTTTCGTAAATATATATTTCATTTTCAAACTTTCATCATGTAGGAGAAATGAGTCACTCCGTCTCTTAAAGAGTTTTATTTTACAAACATGTCCAGCCTCCATAACCTGTAAATGCTCTTTGCCTTCTGTGTTACAAATATCTTGGAGATCATCAACGTTATTTTCCATTCTTTAAATGTGTACTTAATGGATAAGTCAGATATTTGAACATGATTATGTTACTGCAGACAGTAAATATCTCTAAAACAAACTAATCGCTCGTTGTTTTTTCGTAACTCGCTGCGATACAACGCTTATACAAAGGTCCTGGTCTGTATACGCAATTCAGTGAGTAACTATAACACATGTATGAGGCTTTTACACGGTTTATTACTAACAAATTGCACATAAACCTTATATAAAAGTACCGGGCGAGTTGGCCGTGCGCGTAGAGGCGCACGGCTGTGAGCTCGCATCCGGGAGATAGGGGGTTCGAATCCCACTGTCGGCAGCCCTGAAGATGGTTTTCCGTGGTTTCCCATTTTCACACCAGGCGAATGCTGGGGCTGTACCTTAATTAAGGCCACGGCCGCTTCCTTCCAACTCCTAGGCCTTTCCTATCCCATCGTCGCCATAAGACCTATCTGTATCGGTGCGACGTAAAGCCCCTAGCTTATATAAAAGTTATACACCGTTTATTAGTAAGACTGCTTATCTTTATTCCTGCGAAACATACAACAGTGTACCTGTAAGTAATACAACCAAAATAAGTCACGTGTTGTTGTTGTTGTTTGAGTCATCAGTCCATAGACTGCTTTGATACAGCTCTCTATGCCACCCTATCCTGTGCTAACCTTTTCATTTCTACGTAACTATTGCATCCTACATCTGCTCTAATTTGTTTGTCATATTCATGTCTTGGTCTACCCCTACCGTTCTTACCACCTAGACTTCCTTCAAAAACCAACCGAACTAGTCCTAGGTGTCTTAAGATGTGTCCTATCATTTTATCTCTTCTTCTTGTAAAATTTAGCCAAATCGATCTCCTCTCACCAACTCGATGCAGTATCTATTCATTCGTGATTCGATCTATCCATCTCACCTTCAGCATTCTTCTGTAACACCACATTTCAAAAGCTTCTATTCTCTTTCTTTCTGAGCTAATTATCGTCCATGTTTCACATCCATGCAATGCCACGCTCCACACGAAAGTCTTCTTCAAAAACATCTTTCTAATTCCTGTATCAATGTTTGAAGTGAGCAAATTTATTTTCTTAAGAAAGCTCTTCCTTCCTTGTGCTAGTCTGCATCTTATGTCCACCTTACTTCTGCCATCATTAGATATTTTACTACCCAAGTAACAATATTCATCCACTTCCTTTAAGACTTCATTTCATAATCTAATATTTCCTGCATCACCTGCCTTCGTTCGACTGCACTCCATTACTTTTGTTTTGAACTTATTTATTCTTATCTTGTACTCCTTACCCAAGACTTCGTCCATACCATTCAGCAGCTTCTCGAGATCTTCTGCAGTCTCAGATAAAATAACAATATCATCAGCAAATCTCAAGGTTTTGATTTCCTCTCTTTGGATTGTGATTCCCTTTCCGAATTCCATTTTGATTTCCTTTACTGCCTGTTCTATGTAAACATTGAAGAGGAGAGGGACAAACTGCAGCCTTGCCTCACTCCTTTCTGGATTGCTGCTTCTTTTTTCAAAGCCCTCGATTCTTATCACTGCAGACTGATTTTTATACAGATTGTAGATAATTCTTCGTTCTCGGTATCTGATCCCAATCACCTTCAGAATCATAAATAGCTTGGTCCAATCAACATTATCGAATGCCTTTTCTACATCGACGAATGCCATGTATGTGGGCTTGTCCTTCTTGATTCGATCCTCTAAGATCAGACGTAAAGTCAGGATTGCTTCACGTGTTCCTACATTTCTTCTGAAGCCAAATTGATCTTCTCCCAACTGAGCTTCAACTTGTTTTTCCATTCTTCTGTAAATAATACGTGTTAAAATTTTGCAGGCATGAGATACTAAACTAATGGTGCGGTAGTTTCCACATCTGTCAGCACCGGCTTTCTTAAACCTGAAAATGATATTTTTTGCATTTACGATAGTCTACCTCTAAGGTCCAGAACTGGTGTCTTACCGGAGACCTATACGTCCTCTCTTTTACAGCCTTACTACAGTCCATAAATACCCCCAAAACCATATTAAGAGATTTGTAACCTTTTACCTAGGTACTTACCGTGATCCTCATACAGGGCTGTAGTCGAGAGTATACTCGGGTATTCGCCGTATGCCTTCTGCTTAACTTCAGGTGGTGGTGAATATTGTTTAAAGAGGAAGTACAACTAGGCAACCATCCTCTATACAACACTAATCAGCGAGAAAAAATGGAAGGGATCCGACACTTCGAAAAATGAAGGTATCGGCCAAAGAGAGGCAAAGGTCACGAAGGGCGTGAAAATGAAAGACTCGCTAGGCCTTGAGTGCTCTAATACCGTCGGGGTCGGAAAAGAACAAGAGTTGACCATGGGAGGTCGGATAGGATAGATGAAAGTGAGGAGCCTGGCACAAGTAAGTGGAAGAAATGCCAGGACTCAGCTAAGGGCCCCGTGGTCACCAAACCACGCTCCAAAGTTCAGATCCCCTGAGGCTCCTTTCAGTCGTCTCTTACGACAGGCAGGGGATACCGTGGGTGTTATTCTACCGCCCCACCCACATGACTGCTTAACTTCATTCAGCAGAGTATACCTTCTGATATTTTGCGTATACTTTCTGCTTTACTTTATTGATTTGATTTAATTTAGTTTCGCTATTCTGCCACTGAGTTTTAACATTCCTACTTAAGCATTACGCTCATAATAATCATGTGTACCATCGAAATACCTGCCAAGTTGCAAGTAGCGACCTACCCCCGTGTGGTCGTTACAGGTACAGACGGCAGTCAATGGTTACGGATGATAAGAAACACTGTTCAACCCACGATAACTAGAAAAGAGACGGTAGGTGTCACGCGCAGCCGGCCAGAAGCATGTGACGTCAGTGGACTCCAGTCTGCCAGGCGCTCTAATTTACTGCAAATCAGTGTGCCGAGCGCCCCGCTTGTCTTCCTTATCGGAAATATCTTTTACGTTGTAATATAATCTTTTCACATGAAAACAACTACGATAATGCATAAAGCTATTATTTTGTTTGTATGCTTTTGTAAATATTGCAGACCTAGTTTGAAAGCCAGAATAGTGAGACTTTTTGTTAACATGTTTAAAAATCATTTTTAAATGTTCCAATATACCGGAAATTTTGTATTTAAAAATGCTAATTACTAGAATGTCTTTAAAATAAGAACCCTATACATGTACAGATTACATAAATCAAAGTTTAACAATCAAGAAATAATATTAACCAATTAATCGGAGAAAGTATGGGGATGTTTTGGGAAGGAAATATTCCTGTTTTCAACAAGTGCTTGAAGGGGGGGGGGGGGGAGGGAGTGGTGGGGGCAGACCTAACAGTTCAGGTTGTAAATCTCTTTCAAAATCAGAAGGCAGAAAATGTTCGGAGTATATACAGTACGTGCGATGTTAGAGTTAAAACATATTTTCTTTCACAGAAAATGTACCCTATATTTTTGCAAGTATGTTTCTTTGCTTTGTTGGGATGGTTTGTACAGCTTGCAATCTCACAGGACGGCATTTTAGTAGTCGTACACATTGGAGTTAACTTCACTCACGAACGATACGCACGAGTTCACAACTTTTAAGACATTCGCAAACCTCGAAAGTAATTAAATGTTTAAAGAAATAATGCGCAGACCTCAGACGAACAGCAATGCACCAAATTTCACTGCTTAGAATGAAAACAGTGACACCAAAGAGTATATATACTGACATTAACGCGCAAAACAATGCTTAGTGCCAACCAATAATTTTAGAGACAGTGGCGAGCAGAAAATCGGGATTAGTCATGGCCTAAACTTCGAGTATACCTTGTAAAAGTTTTCGGACTACAGCCCCTCATGAGATAATTTCAACCCATGAAATGGCGTATGGCTTTTAGTGCCGGGAGTATCCGTGGACATGTTCGGCTAGCCGGGTGCAGGTCGTTCGATTTGACGCCCGTAGGCGACCTGTGCCAGTGAAATTAACCAATGATGGTTAAAATTCCCGACCCGGTCGGGAATCGAACCCGGGCCCCCTGTGACCAAAGGCCAGCTCGCTAACCACTTAGCCATGGAGCCGGACACTTTCAACCCATGATCAGAGTATATAAAACTGAGGGGACTTGCCGTCCTTTCTTTTGGCTACTTGTCTAACTTCGCACTAACATATCGGAGGTTTACAGTGAAGGAGGTGCGGGAAAGGGTTAGGATCGGGAAGGTACAGCCCCAGCATTTTCTGGTGTGTAAATGGGAAAACGCGGAAAACCATCGTCAGGGCTGTCGACGGTGGGATTCGAGCCTACTATCTCCCGAATGTAAACTCACACCTTGCGCTCCTAACCACAAGTCCAACACCCTCAGTACATGTTTTTCTTGGTGAAGCTTACAATCTGACATGGTGGTCTTAAAATTACAGTCACCGGGCGAGTTGGCCGTGCGGTTGGGAGCGCGCAGCTTTGAGCTCGCATCCGGGAGATAGTGGGTTCGATTCCCACTGTCGGCAGCCTTGAAGATGGTTTTCCGTCGTTTCCCATTTTCACACCAGGTAAGTGCTGGGGCTGTACCTTAATTAACGCCACGGCCGCTTCCTTCCCATTCCTACGCCTTTCTTGTCCTATAGTCGCTATAAGACATATCTGTGTCCGTGTGACGTAAAACCAATAGGAAAAAAAATTACAGTCAACGAAAGCAGCTGTTAGTCAGTAGACTAAAGGGCTTAGGAGACCTACAATGTTACTCTGTTTCGTTTAAGTTTAATGTAATAGTTTATTAAATACCGTATCGATGAGACGGGGGTTCACTCCGAAGGATGAGGGTTCGGTTCCCCGTCTGGAAGTCGAAAATTTTAAGAAACGAAATTTCCACTTCCGGAGGTGCATATATTCCTGAGGTTCACTCAGCCTACACCAAAAATGAGTACCAGGTTAATTCGTAGGGGGAAAAGGCAGCAGGGCGTAGAGCTAACCACTCTACCCCACCAAGTACCGAGGTTACAGATAGTGGAAGCCTTTTGTATCGATGAGTATTCAACACTTTAAGGGTGAAAATTGTTCGATATACACTGTATAATAATGGATTTGTCTGTTTCGCCGTTCATTTTAACGTCGTTTTTGCCACTTGGCGTCTTTTTAATACAATATTAATGGATATGTCTTTCCATCAGAATTGAATACAAAAATAATAAAAGATTTATGATTCTGAGAAGAAAACATTGATTAGCTGGGAAGTAAAAGGTGCGTGAAACTTGCAGCGCAGAACGGCATTTTACTCCTTCCTTGCTGTTTTTATGAACAGTCCATTAGCGGGTATCGATTTGCGAAGCGAAGGGCTGATAACTTCCTTCTTGAAATTTATCACGCCTCTGCACTGGATCAATGTAGACACCTTTTCAATATACTGTACATTTTCTCTGTGAATATGATTCTTGAAATGCACATTGAATGAATAATTCTCCAGCCAAACCATGAACGAGAGGACGTATCACTTTTAAGTTGTGTCAACCCTTATCATAAATAAGAAGATTTTAACAATGTACTAGAAAAGCTCTTGTATATAATGTGGTGGAAGTGGTATTGCGTGTTAGCTCAGCTAATGGTTTGTGACGTAACATAAGATTCAATTAGGCAGAATTCAGATATAGTCTATTATTAACTTAGTACCATACTGTACTTTAGAATAGTGAGAAAGTAAGCAATAATAATAATAATAATAATAATAATAATAATAATAATAATAATAATAATAATAATAATAATAATAATAATGATGATGATGATGATGATAAGAAGAAGAAGAACCAATAAACAAAGTTCGGGAAGCGTGCAAAAACCGGAAGGACTCAAAATTAGAATGTGACTGACTAAAATGTTTTAATTCCTCCCCTGAAGGGGGAGGCGGGCTTCTTAGTTGGTGACGCCGTCTCTCTGGCCGGGAGATTTGTTACGGTGAAGGAGATGCTCGGAGAAGGTAAGGGGGTTGGCGGCCGTGGCCTATATTATGAACTGTTCCGGCATTCGCCTTAATGCAGGAGAAGGGGAAACCACGGAAAACCATTCTCAGGACAGCCGACGGTTGGGGCCATACCGCGAGGTCCAGCCTGGTACCATCTCCCGAATGCAGAGGCGTAGAGCCACGGTAGAGAAGCGGCCACCCCTCCTCTGCTCGGTTGGCCGGTCAGAGTGCAGAGTAATTGAATCACGGACCAGCCATGGCTACTTATGTGCCGAGACCCACTCTGCATCTAACGACATTTGTACATTATTTTATGCTAGAATTCTTCACTTCAGTTTTGCGTTTCTGTAGGTAGTGAAAGTAACGACGGGGAGTGGTTTTTGTTTTTCCCGGTCGCTACGCGACAGTCCGTCCCTGGCCTGGCCTCAGCTAGCTTGTTGGCACCGGCCTGCCACTGCGTGTTCGCAAATCCTAGCGCGATCCATTATTGACAAAAGCACGATATGATACACGCAGACAAATAGGTAATAAAAACGGAACGGACGAATGTATTCCGCTTTGGCATAAAGCATGCAATACACTTCTTGGAAACCATTACGTTCGATTCTTGTATAAAATATACTGCAACTATTCCCGCACAATAATAACGTGGATGTGCATTTTAAAAAAAGTTTCATTCCTACACTCATGTATATTTTAATTCATCCGAACGGCTCTTGACTTGTCTGATAAAAGAAGGACTATTATTTGTTTTATAATTTTTTTTCTATCTACTTGGGTCCAACTCTTTGGCTGAATGATCAACGTACTGTCCTTCACTTCAGAAGGTCCCGGATTCGGGGATTTCAATTGCTTCTGGTTAATTCTTTTGGCTCTGGGACTGGGTGTTTGTGTCCGTCCCAAAATTCTTCTCTTCACATTCAGACAAAAGAACACTCTACCAACCACCACAGGAACTCGCAACAGTGATTATAGTATATCGCTTCGTATAGAGTTAAGTTCCAGAAGGGCATCTGGCTACAAAACAGGGCCAAAACCACATGTGCGACGAAGTTCGCACCCACGTTCGATCCCACAGGCGAGGGAAAAGCGGTTCAAAAAGTAATAATAATAATAATAAGAAGAAGAAGAAGAAGAAGAAGAAGAAGAAGACAAAGTCGTAGCAGAAGAAGAAGAAAAAAAAGAAGTCAACTACTACCTGGATTCATGAAGTCAAGAAAGATTTGAAAAGGAACAGCATAAGGGAAGAAGAAGCAATAGAGAGAAAACTTTTTAGAAAGAAAGTGTTAAAAATGGAAGGATTCCAAGATCGCGAGGGAAAGAAAACAGCCTCAAAATGGTTTTGAGGAGAAGAAAATGAGGCATAGTGAGCAGGTGAAAGAGTATTGGAGGAGGAAGAAGGAACAACAAAGGATGAAGCATTGAAATTGTCACGTGGTCCCTAGAAGAGCCTAACGGAGAAATAATAATAATAATAATAATAATAATAATAATAATAATAATAATAATAATAATAATAATAATGGTTCTACGTCCCACTAAATACTTTTACGGTTTTTGGAGATGCTGAGGTGCCAGCATTTTGTCCCGCTGAAGTTCTTTTACGTGCCGGTAAATCTACCGACGCGGGGCTGACGTATTTGAACACCTTCAAACACTACCGGACTGAACCAGGATCGAAGCTGCCAACTTGGACTCAGAAAACTGGCATCTTAAGAGTCTGAGCCACTCATCCCGGGGAAAGAAGAAGAAGAAGAAGAAGAAGAAGAAGAAGAAGAAGCCCGACCGTTGGCTGTTTCCATTCTCCTGCACTAAGGCGAATGCCGGGACAGTTCCTAGCATAGGCCACGGCCGCCCACCCGTTCAACTTCACGGCGCATCTCCTTCTCCGTTACAAAGCTTCTGTCCCGAGAAACGGCGTCACCGTCTAGGAGGCCCGCCTTCTCCTTCACGGGAGGAAAGAAAACATTGAATAGTACTGAGTAGTAGTAGTAGTAGTAGTAGTAGGATAGGAGCCCTAGATGACATACTTTTTTTTAAAGGAATTTCATAACAAAATATAACTTTACAACTTCCATACGAGATGAGATAGTCACAATAGTCTCAATGAAAAGTTGTCAAATTCTGAATCACCATGTTAGTCCACATCTCTAGATGCTGTTTAACAATATTCTTATTATTATTAACCAATACATCGCAAATGGGAAATGTCCCGATGGCAATGTTCACTTACAGTAGTGTAATAATAAAGTAAAGTAAATATAATTGCTAAACAAACAAACAAACAAACAAACGAACGAACAAACAACAAGCGTACAACAAGCAATTCCATGGAGAGAAATTTTACAAGAAATACTACTAGTTTAACATTCTAAATCCAGCATCATAATATACAAATTCACACACAACTTAAGTATTTCCAGTGCTTAACACTACGGCTTACAGTAGTATAGGTTGAACTAACTACTTTTTTTTTTTGCTAGGGGCTTTACGTCGCACCGACACAGATAGGTCTTATGGCGACGATGGGATGGGATTCGAATCTACTATCTCCCGGATGCAAGCTCACAGCCGCGCGCCTCTACGCGCACGGCCAACTCGCCCGGTTAACTAACTACTAGCTTAAGTCTACAAGTGATAATAAAGTAAAGTTTAAAACATAACTACCCAACAATTACAACACAAGTACAAAAGGCAATTCCATGGAGAAAAGAAAATTACAAGAAATACTACTAGTTTAACATTCTAAATCCAACATCATCATATAAAATTGTTTACGTCATATTCGTATATTTTTCAATATTGCACCTTTCCTTTTAGTGTTTGTCATTACATTACTGTATTGTAAGTATACTGTTGTGTCCTTTGGAGCTAAATCCTTTGGCAGGCTCACTCACTCTCCTGGCGCTACAGCCCATGAAGTACCCGGGCATCTCCAATAGCTTTCGCCTACTCCTTTCGGTCCAGAGCTCTCCTTCTCCAGCCCTGGGTCCCTAACAACTCGAAACCTCTCGAGACGTTGTCCAGCTATCTTGTCCTTGGTCTCCCCCGTCTTCCTTGGCCGCCAGGATGTTGGTCAAGGATTATCTTCATTGCCCTGTCCCGTTCCATCCTTACGATGTGTCCGAGATACCGAAGTCTCCTCTTTTTGGCCTCTGCGACTTTCTCCAGGTCACCATACAGGGCATAGACTTCTTCACTGGTCCTGATGCGCCACTCTTCTTAACACTCCAGTGGTCGCGCTGATCACAATAGTTAATTTAATTTCGTGTGGCTATTTCTAGCCGAGTGCAGCCCTTGTAAGGCAGACCCTCCGATGAGGGTGGGCGGCATCTGCCATTTGTAGGTAACTGCGTGTTATTGTGGTGGAGGATAGTGTTACGTGTGGTGTGTGAGTTGCAGGGATGTTGAGGACAGCACAAACACCCAGCCCCCGGGCCATTGGAATGAACCAATTAAGGTTAAAATCCCCGGCCCGGCCGGGAATCGAACCCGGGACCCTCTGAATTGAAGACCAGTACGCTGACCATTCAGCCAACGAGTCGGACATCACAATAGTGATCCAGCCGTTTAGTTTTTTTCGCTTCTGTTTTTTGGTATGACTGTTGACCTTAAGCATCTGTGTACCTTCCTCGTGCCCCATCCACTCTCTGATAACGCAGTAGTCTGCTTACCTTGACTGATGGTTGTTGCGTTATAAAGCAATTTATTCTTGTCGATCACAACTGTGATCCGTGCGACCACTAGCGTGACTTCTTTTGACTTTGTTGGTTTTCTTATTACGGTATCTAATCTCAGTTCATGTGCATATATCTACTCCGTTTTATGATTTTATATTAATTATTGGTATATATGTACAAAATGGATGACTATGAGAATATAAATCGATGGCTGAATGAACCAGACATTGAGGTACTTCATGGAGGGAGTAAGTGAGACAAATCACAATGTCCGATAATTTTTCAGAGATTGTTTATAAATGCAAGCATAATCATATTCATTGAATAAATAACATAGAATAGCCTTATATTACAAAGAAATTACGGATCACAATTGTGATCCGCGCGACCACTGACGTGACTTTCCTTCGCGCGACCACTGGAGTGTTAATCGTGAACCACGCTGAAAATCTTCCTCAAGATCTTTCTCTCCCACACCCGTAGAAAGTTCTTGTCGCGCTCATTGTCTCGCACGCATACAGTACAACTGGACGGTACACGGTGAGTTTTAATCTTCTGGCAGCGTTGCAGTCTTCAGTAACTCCTGCAAGGCGAAGTAACACCTGTTCCCAGCTGCCACCCTAGCGTTTATCTCCTCACTGACCTTGTTGTGCTCAGTCATGAGGGCTCCCAGTTACTTAAACTGTGTTACTCTCTCGTAGGTGTTTCCTGCAAATTCCAGTCCTCTAACGGCAGTTATGTAAATATAATGAAGTAAGGCACGAAAGTATGTAGTCTAATGTCATATATCTTGCGGCTTCACAAATAAATCAATAAATTTCTCAAGAGGTTTGAAATGTTATTTAAATGCTTGTGATCTTCTTTACCACAACCAGCTGTGTCCAACTTGTTTGCCCTGCTCACCCATCATTACCCAGCATGAGACAGCTCCTCCTGTGAATAACGAGGTCCTCTTCTTTTTTAGCAGCTGAACATCAACACCATCCTCATTATTAAATTTCAATGGATCCGTCGGATGGGAGACTGCATTGTTACTTAACATGCATAACATGTTATATCGGGTTTATTTCAATCTTCCTGAACAGTTTAAAGATAATTTCCTATACGTTTCAGTTGCGTCTAAAAGATGCTTTGGTCATGAGGTCATTTAGACATTATTTCCTGTTTCACATCCGCTTAGCCCGAGAGCGTAAGAGTTCTCAGCAATTAGAGCCAACACTTGTTTCCCAAGACACCTTGGTACCCCCGGCTCTTCACTGGATACACATTACTAAAGCCTTCCTTGTAATTCTAGGTTTGCTCTTTGAAATGTTATGAACACTTCCTCATAGTTTGATAGCTCCTAGGTTTTACGAATAATTTCGAGTGGTGGAGATGATGATAATTATAGCTTTACAAGGAAGTATAACTGCGCAACCGTTCTCTCTTAACACTGACTAGAGGGGAAAAATTAAGACAAAATTGGCTGATTGGTGAGCGTCATGGTCTGAAGTTCAGAGGGCCCCGGGCTCGATTCCAGGCTGGGCCGGGGAATTTATCTTCGTATGTTTAATTCCTCTGGCCCAGGGACTATGTGATTTGTTCATCTTAGTACTCATCTATATCTTACACAACACCACCACAAAGACATGTAACCGAGCTCGATAGCTGCAGTCGCTTAAGTGCGGCCAGTATCCAATATTCGGGAGATAGTAGGTTCGAACCCCCACTGTCGGCAGCCCTGAAAATGGTTTTCCGTGGTTTCCTATTTTCACACCAGGCAAATGCTGGGGCTGTACCTTAATTTTTTTTGCTAGGGGCTTTACGTCGCACTGACACAGATAGGTCTCATGGCGATGTACCTTAATTAAGGCTACGGCCGCTTCCTTCCCACTCCTAGCCCTTTCCTGTCCCATTGTCGTCATAAGACCTATCTGTGTCGGTGCGACGTAAAGCAACTAGCAAAAAAAAAAAAGACATATAATATCATCCTTCCACATACGGTTGCGTCAGAAGGGGTATCCGGCCTTAACATTGGACCATATTAACACTAAGTACAGTCGAACCTCGATATCTCGATATCTCGAACCTCCATTACACGAATTATCAGGCATTTGTTATATTCTTCACGTGTATTCATTTCTCTATTACTCGAAATTCGGTTACGCAAATTTCTCGATTTTTCGAAGTTAATATTTCCTTCATTGAAGCAAAAAATACTCTGTAACTCGAATTTTGTGCAACATTGACGGTGCAATACGTCATTTGTGGTTTGTGAGGAACAGTTAACAAGTTAAGAAAAGTTTACAGTGATGCTGGGAGCTAATGTGACGGGAACCGTAAATCTAAAACATGTAGTGATCGGACATATCGGCGAAGCCTCGCTGTTTCTCGGGTGTGAATTAATTACGGGACACGTACGAAAGCAACCCCCAAAGTCGCAGATGACGAGCTTCATTTACGAATCTCGACTGCGTGGTATCGACGAGAAGTTTCAACGTGAAGGGAGGAAATAATAATAATAATAATAATAATAATAATAAGAAGAAGAAGAAGAAGAAGAAGAAGAAGAATATGGCCTCAGCTACCGTGTGCAGACATTTCAATTTGACGCCATCTGGCTGTCTGCTCGACAATTTTGACGTTCCGTTTTACTCTAGGCCCGCTAGATGGCAGACCGAGTAAACCGAAACTCTCTTGGGCGTCTATGGCTGAGATTTAATTAATTTTGTCGGGTAAACACCAAGTATGTCACCAGAGATCTTTTACATGCCGACATCGAACGACATGGAGTGTCGAATGGACTTTTTTCCTCCCTTCAAAAATCCGACTACCTCTGCCGGGTTTGAACCCGCTATCTTGGGATCCGGAGGCCGACACTCTACCACTGATCCACAGAGGAAAGTTTAACTGTAACAAACATAAGAGACTAACGGATTTTTTTCCAAAGGTGTTAACGGAGGTAAGTTTCTTGTTTCACTACTGTGTGTACTGTATCCTGTCTTCTAAAAAGTAACTGTAATAAGGGTTATAATTAAAGTGGTGCCGTAAAATAGTTTGTTTGTATATTTTTAAATACTGTTAAAAATAATGCTACCGAGCTTGATAGCTGTAGTCGCTTAAGTGCGGCCAGTATCCGGTATTCGGGAGATAGTAGGTTCGAACCCCACTGTCGGCAGCCCTGAAAATGGTTTTCCGTGGTGTCCCATTTTCACACCAGGGAAATGCTGGGGCTGTACCTTAATTAAGGCCACGGCCGCTTTCTTTCCACTCCTAGCCCTTCCCTGCCCCATCGTCGCCATAAGACCTATCTGTGTCGGTGCGACGTAAAGCAACTAGCAAAAAAAAAGTATAATCTCGTAGATAATTGATTCAATTATGTGTTATACATCCTCAAGAACGGTATTCTTTATATCTCGAAATTTCGATAACTCGAAATAAAATTCAGCACCCAAGGTGATTCGAGATATCGAGGTTCCACTGTACTAGGGAAGGACTTTTAAGTACGAATAGATTAGTAAGCAAAAGTATTTAATTAAGGCGCAAGTGTATTCTACCCGCACAACGGTTCTGCAGTGAGATTTGCATAAATATTAGCGATCTGAACTATCAGAACCCCTACAATTTATGCAACTCACCTACTTGACTGAAAATGGCGGCCCACGAAGCCATACTTTGTAGCCCGCGAGGCATTTAAAAATATTTTAAGAAATGCGAAGAAAATTTACAAAAAATATTTCATAGCTCTCCCAAAAATATTTATGCTGCCCCATCGTCGCCATAAGACAAATCTATGTCAGTGCAATGTAAAACAAATCGTTAACATTATATTTCCTATTTTTAAGTATTCACTTGGTCTGAATCAGTGTTGCCACGTCTTCCGAAATTTCAGGAGATATCCCGATTTTTGCAACGCACCAGAAAACACGAAGAAACAAAATATCTCCCGAAATTGCTTCTAATCCAAATTTAAGGAAAATGATTAATGGGGCATAATATATTTGTGCCGAGAAACTCTTTCCTCGTCTCAATAACGACATCCATAGGAAGAATGGGGAGAGGAAGAATAAGAATAAGGAGAAGCATAGAGGGGCTAGAGAGTACGGGTGAGTGAAATTGTGTAAGGTAATTTTAATAATAACCTCAAATGACTACTGCACTATTTATTTAGCTATATATATATATATATATATATATATATATATATATAACATTTCACTGCTCAAAGAAGCTACTGACATTTTCATCAGAACTGCCGAAATTTTTTCGTACAATCTACCTATTTTTATTTGTAGACCTGGCAACACTGGCCTGAATAGATTACCTTTGATTTAAAAATTGAAATCCAAACTTCGGCCGAAAATGAGCCCTCGCAAATGCCATTATAAAAATAGCTGTGGCATCCATACAAATCCTGAAACTCAGGGGCGTAACGTGTATCATACGGGCCCGCCTGCCAAAATAAACATTTGGGCCCCCTCAAATAAAATGTAAAACCCACAGATAACTAATATACATTTAATTACTGCAGGTAGAAGTAATGCAATGCACTGTGTTGTCAAGTTATACAAACAAAGGTGTAAATCTCAACCCCTCAATGCTATTACCAATGACGTCACACAGCCGACGGATCCTGGACATAAATCACTTTTATTGGTTTAATTTTTCAGTAACTACTGTATACGTTGTAGCCGAAACGGAAGTCTCAGTTATAAAAATTTATTCGATTACAACATCACACAATATACGAACAAAATTAACTCAAAAACTGTTCAAATCAAGTTTGAAAAACAAACACCACAACTCTTCTTCTTCTTCTCCTTATTCTTCTTGCGTTAGGGCCTACTAGGGACCACGTTCCAATTTCAATTCTTCATCATTTGTTGTAGTTCCTTCCTTTTCTTCCAATAATCCTTCATTGTTTCACTATGTTTCTTTTTTCCTTCTTCAAACCACTTTGTGCCGGTTTGTTTTTGCCTTCCTCCCTTGGAATCCTTCCATCTTTAAAACTTTCTTCCTGAAAATTTCTCTTTCCATTACTTCTTCTTCTCTGATGTTCTTTCTTTCCAAGTCTCTTTTGATCTCTTGAATCCAGGTGGTAGTTGACTTTTTCTTCCAAAGATACGTGTGAAGATCATTTTAGTTGGTCTATTGTCGTTCATTCTGTAAATATGTCCCAAAAAAGTAGCAGTCTCCTCTTCCGTACTGTTATAGATATTTTTTCTATGTTCTGATAAATTTCGTTATTATTTCTTAATTTACAAAATTCTGTAGTTTTTAGAGGGCCTAATATTTTTCTTATAATTCTTCTTTCTAATACTTCCAGTCTTTCAAGTTTATAATTAAGTACTACGCATTCACTGGCATATACGCATTCTTGTCTAGTCTATTATTAACTTAGTGCAGAGAGATCTCGGTTGAAAACGAGTTGACTCATTGTTACTACACCATCTTCTTATCGGCATTATACTATCTGCGTCTCACGAGTAGTCGCAGCAGCTCGTAGGTACGGCACAAGTAACAGATACTACACTAAGCTACCAACATCAGTCGTGATAAACAGTGAGAGCTCTCTGAAAGAGTTGCGTATTCATTTTCAAACTGTTCATTATGCATTATTTCGGAAAAAACACTTGAAGGGCTGGAGTAAAAAGGACTGAAAAGGGGTTTGAATTATTTTTATTAGGATATTGATATATCAAAAGCTTAATATGTTACATACATGGATATAGGTATTTGGAAACTCCTTTAAAATAAACATGTAATTTTTATTTTTCGACTTGAGAGAAGACTGTTTCTCCCATGTACAGTTCTATGTCGCATGGTCATCTTAGCCCCAAAAGGCAATATC
The DNA here is from genome assembly GCF_040414725.1 of Anabrus simplex. NCBI lineage: Eukaryota > Metazoa > Arthropoda > Insecta > Orthoptera > Tettigoniidae > Anabrus > Anabrus simplex. The sequence continues at coordinate 477,090,873 of NC_090267.1, forward strand.
ACAAACGTGGTTTACAAAGAATTTCTGGGTTAAATAAAACTCAATTTTTCGGTGAGTTTTTATACTTTGGAATTTTCGGATAATATCTCAGTACAGTACCGAGGAACGGTTATTTTTTTTATCAAATTACGAAATCCGCCTGAGCGAAGCCGCTTGTAACTGCTAGTTGTTGATAATCAAAAAGACTTAGGAGTGCATTTTGCCAGCAAATTGTTGTTTGTCTCGCACATAAACTGGGTCACCTGACGTGCTATGTCACTCCTTGGTTAACGAGGCCTAGCTAATACCCAGCTTAGGGCCTGATTGTCGGTCTCTAATTCCGATTTGACATGCTCAAAATAAAGGCCGAATTTTTCTTAGGCAAAGAGTACTGCAAGTCCTTCTAAAACGTATATAGAATATTTGGCCCCTTGAGGAGACAAGGTCTGAGACGCATAGGCGATGAGCCGTCTCCCGAGTTCGAATACCTGAAGAAGAACCGCAGTGACCGCCGAAGAAAACGCGTCGGTCTGTACAATAAATTTGCTGGAAAAATCCCGCATAGCCAAGACAGGGGCGTTGCAGAGGGCTAATTTGAAAACCTCAAAAGCGGCCTGTTGAGAAGGGTTCCACTCGAATTTGACACCTTTCTGCGAAGAGGATTCAGGGTGCCGCCCTATTAGCGAAGTTGGGGATGAATTTACTGAAGAAAGTGACCATGCCGATGAATATAGCAACCCCTTTAACATCTTTGGGAAGCCTGAAATTACATATGGCTTGAGTTCTGGAATGATCTACCGAAGCTCCATCAGGTGACACAATATGCCCCAAGAAGGACATAGATGGTTTAGCAAAAGATATCTTTGACAGCGTGACCGTCAAATCTACTTTATGAAGGTGTTTTAGAGCTTCCTCTAGACGAACTAAATGTTCTTCGAATGTCTGAGAGAAAATAACATCATCATCTTGATAATAGTATATATATTCAAATTTAATATCAGAGAAGACCCTATCTAGCAGCCTAGTAAGAACCGCTGCGCCTGTGGGGAGCACGAAAGGCACGCGCTAGTATTAATACCGGTTCCAGTCAGTAGCAAAACCAGTCAGATGTTTCGATTCTTTTGCCAGAGGTATCTGGTTATAGACTGATTATAGGCTTGGTTTAGATCTAAGATGGTAAAGAACTTAGTCTTACGACACCAAGAAAAACATGAATGTAAGTCGGGAAGGAGTACTGATTGTAGAACAATCTTACGATTCAACGCCCTGTAATCAATTACTGGCCTGAAGCCGCCTTGTGGTTTTGGCACAAGAAAAATAGTAGAAGAATACGCCGACTTGGAGAGTCGAATGATATTATCACTCAGCGTCTTATCTATAATTTCCTTGAGGGCCGTCATTTTAGGCGGAGACAGCCTATAAGGAGGAAATCTTACGGGAATCGAATTCGTAACCTCTATCTTGTTTTCAATTAAGTCAGCACCCGAAGATTTTCAGAAAACACTTAGGAAAATGACTGACATAATTTTCGAATGTGGTTAGCCAGATCCTCAGGTACATGCATAAGGTCTAACGCCATCTCAGTCTGAGGAGGCGAAATAAGTAAACATGAAGCAGAATTATACGTCAAAATTGGTATATGGACATTATTATCAAACTTGAATACACATGACTTCTTTTGAAGAACAAGCACCAGACCGGAGTGAGACATGTAATCGGCCCCTAATATTACAGGCCATGACAAATTTTTAGCAATAAATAACTTAAATTTCCAAGTGAATTTTGAAATACGAATTTTCATATGGATAAATCCTAAGCTTTCTAACGGGGAAGAGTTATCCGAAACACATTTTACAGAAAAAGAAACATATTCAGGTAATTTACAACAATACTAGAACTTATTCAGAAATAATAGACGTAACACTTCCTGAATCTAAGAAGGCAATAGGTTCATAGTTTATTTCCATTTTAAGGAATGGAAAAAATCTTGGAGTACCAGCGGCAATTTTCAAGCATTATTTAGGACCTTCAAAGAAGGTTTTGGACGGTCTTCCTTCATCAGTATGTGAAATAGTACCATCAGGTTTAAACTGGGCTGAGCCTGGAGACACAGACAGGGGAGAGGACTCAGCCAGGCACGTTAGTCAACTTCTATTGCTAATGTTACTAGGTAGAACAAGAAGGAGTACTGTTCTGTAATTTACAGTTTTCATGCTCAGATCAAGGTTTAATGCTCGCTGATGACAATGCCCTAGGTGTGGCTCAGTTTGGAAAAACACCATCTAGATGTACAGCAAATTTGGACAACTTCCTTTATTTGTTAATTTTTATTATTTTTCTCAATAGTTTAATAATTATTTTATTTTAACTATATATATTAGGTATGCTCCTGACACGAGTAAATAAATCAAATTTACAATTCTTAGTCAGATGTTTAAATCATCCACATTTGAAACAGCCTGAAGAAGACGAAGATGCATTCTTAGATTCACTTGTTTTCAATAGAGGACACTTGTTTCTTAAGTGGTCCGCAGACCCACACGCATAACATTTGCGGGGAGTGAAAGTTTGGATACGGGGTGGCTGAGAACTATTAGAAGAAGGTGGTGGGTCCTGAGCGACTCGCATAGTATCGGCATATATTACTCCTTCCGCCGCCACGGATATGGCCTCAAGTTCCCTAAACGTTTGCGGACGGGAAGCAAAACACAAATATGATCCATAAGAGGACGAAATCCCTTCAATGATAGTCTGTAAATTTTCTCCTTCAGAATAGTGCAAAGCAAACACTCTAGTGTAAAACTTAATATCCTACATAAAGTCAGCTAGATTTTCATCTAGCCTTTGGACTCGGAAGTAATATTCTTGAATTAGAGATGACAAGGCTCTCGCAGGGATAAAGTTTGCCGACAAGTGAGCATGGAAGGTTTCATTGGAACTCCTTCCTGATATAGCCTTAACAATCTTATCTAATAGAACACCAACTGTGTAAGGATAGATTATTTGTAAAATTTGTGAGTGCGACAGGGCAAACACCAAAGCATGGTCCTGGAATTCTACAAGAAATCTTTACAAAGCCATTCCGTCGTTAGTGGAGTTAACAGAAATCTATAAATGCCTTTAAACAACATGACTAAGGGATGGTATAAGCTGTTAAAGCCAGGTGATATTACCGGAGAGGACGCCGGAGGTTTAGGAGTTCCAAAGCGGGATTACTAATGAAAAATGGCGGAAGATGTTGTGGATTGCCAACAGGCTTAGCTATCCGTTCAGATGGGGCAGAAGCTTGTTGTTGCTCGACCGATTCCCCACTATCAGAAGACTTATTCGTGTCCTCTTCCGTATTCTTAGTTCATGGGGCAACATAGTCTCTCTTTCCACTAACAAACCCTGACAACAATTGGTTCACTTTGCTGGACAGCTCTGACATACGTTGGCACAAGAAGTTAGCCATACTAGAATGTTCCTCGCTAAACTTGAGAGACAACAGATCCCCCACTCTATTATAAAAATGAAAGAGTCCAGCCCGAACACGTTTAAGTTGGTTACCGGAGGGATCACCTCCTTCAAAATAACTCACAACAGATGCAAGATCGGAAATATTGGTGGTGATCGTGGATAAAGCCTCACCAACCTCCTTCTCTCCATAAATAGGAATGCAAATAGGTAACTGTAAAGAATCTTTGAGTCTAAACGCATCTTTCGCAACCGTACAGCAAGACTGACCCTTTCTAATTCATAAATAACCTCTTCCTTGCGCAAATACCAAGGAGCAAGGGGCCAGACATAATGAATGCAGTTTATATAAAAAAACTGAAACATAGGAGAACCGAAAAATGTCTAGTGTTCAAATCCAAAATTTAGAGAAAACAGTCCAAAGGGGCTTTGTTCAGTCCCATTCAACCACGCTCTGCTACCATTTGTTCCGGGGTTTCCGTGGCTCACAGAGGTGTAAGAATCGTGAGGGGTGAATGGGTAGACAAGGAATTAACTGAAGTACAGCTTAACGCAACAAATTTTGAAATTCTCTATCTTTACATTTTTCTAATTTAAAATTGATAAATAGAAAATCTGAATGAGTAACAACCAAATGATGAGCTCGTCAGCTCGAATATTAGCAATGACTCAAAGTACAAAAATCAGGTACAAAACTTGAGAGAATTACAAATGCGCTAATTTACACAGGGAAGAGTTGAATTTCTCTTGGCAGTTACGAGATTTGCAAGAGCACGACTTGCTCCTAGCCTTTACCCTACAGGGGAACCTGTGCTTCAACTAAATCCTCGCAGAGGCATCAGTTTCTAATTGAGCACTTGCGACCTATCGGTTGTCCTTAATTTAAGTATTTACACATCGTTGCCCTGATGTAGGCTTATTTATTGCTTAACAGTTTGTAACACACTGTTCCTCAAGGAAAATAACACCAGAAACAATTATCAAATAAACAGGGGCATGAGTGCCCATACTAAATGGCCTTAGTTTAAAGAGAAATGGTCAGTTGTAACCGGCCATAAACACAATGCAAAGAGGCGAACCACTTGCAAGGAGCAAGAGTCTTTCTGGGGCCAGACATAATGAATGCAGTTTTGAAAAAAAAATTGAAACATAGGGAAACTGAAAAATGGCTAGTGTTCGAATCCAAAATTTAGAGAAAATAGTCCAAAGGGGCCTTCTTCACGCCCATTCAACCACGCTCTGCTACCACTTGTTCCGGGGTTTCCGTGACTCACAGAGGTGTAAGAAGTAATAAGTGGGGTTATGGCCCAATGATACAGAGGCTAAGCCTATTCTATACTGGGGTGATTAAATGAGAAACATTAAATACCAAATAAGAGTTTTAGAGATTTAGAAAATTGAATGCGAATCACTCTTTGTTCCCTTACATCACCTGTTTTCCAATAGAGAATTCAAGAGATTCCTCAGACTTCCCAAAATTTCTACATTTAAACCACCAATGTTAGAAATGTAATGTAATAAAAGATGTTGAAAACCTTCCCCTCAAGCTATCAGCAGGATCTATCACATGTTTATGAAAATTCTGCCATTACCTTGCGTTGTTGGGCCTTCCGAACGCCGCCCGCGGCCGCTGCCTCCCTTAGGACCCGCCGCGCACAATTAACTGGAGCAAACAAGGAAATACGGCCCTAAAGCGCCCAGCTTTTTGAGGAGAAGCTTCCAGAACACTTTACTGATAGTCTGGATTACTGTGCACGCCCACAATTTTGATTGGCTAGAGAAAATATTTACAAATTTTCGATAGGTTGATTACTATTGAAGAAGGAACCAGGAGAAGTGTTGACAACTTTAATACATAAAAAGTACAATCCTAAGAACCAAATTGAAAAACTTCAAAATGACAAATTTCTTTATGGAGTAATTCTAGTTTACCCCGCAAAACGGAGCAATTAAAGCTAGGTTAGAGACATCTAACAGTTGAAAAACAAAATATGTTGTAAACATCAGTTCAAGTTTGATTACATAGATGGCCTTATAGAAGGCGCACATTTCAACTGGCCGGAGAAGGTATACCCCCGGTATAATAATAATAATAATAATAATAATAATAATAATAATAATAATAATAATAATAATAATAATAATTTAAAATATTTAAAATAGTGCATGCAAGACATTATAATGTAGCATTTGTGCAAATAGTTTACATTTGGTTGAGATCAAATCACTAGAAGTGGCAAATAGCTTACAACGCAACAGAAAATTTACTTATGCGTCACTGTCATTTTCACTACGTTTCCTGCATATGTTTGTGCGCAGTAAATTATTAACGTTTCCAAGCGTTGTGGTGTAAATTTGTTTGAATGTTTTCATCTGACACTCTGCTTTTGTAAACACAGACAATGATTCACTGAGACCGAATTTCTACGATTAATTGTTTTTAGCGGTTGTTAACAATGTGAAATTAGCACATGCCATATCCCTTGGTTTCTTCTCTTGTGGTACATTGCGGGCCATCTTAAGACACCACGAGTCATCTTGTGAGAAATTGTTGACAACATTTTCTGTACAATGGATGTTGTCACTGTGATATTGAACAGCCTGTAACCATGCACCTCATCTTGCTAAAATAGGTGCTGAAGAATGGTCAGATTTGGGCACTTTCCTTTAAGAGCAACCACTCTACTACTTGATTTTGAAAATGCTCCATTTCCTGAAGAAATTAAATCATTCACTATCCGATTTCTAATTTTTATGCTACTTAGTGCAGTGCATGTGCGAGACACGTAATGGGGAAACGGTAAAACCCATAAATTCCAGTTCCAAGCTTGTCTCACAACTCCCGCACGCGCCCTCTCGCCTGCTTGGCTCGCATCTTAGATGTCTTCTGTGAAAAGTTATTTACATAATAAATCAATAATATTACTGTTTATTTTATGAAATCAAAAAATTAAAGCAAAGCAAAAAGTTGCTTATAGGCTCAGATATGCAAAAAAAAAAAAAAAAGGTCGTAACGTAGAAATAGGCGCATATAGGCACTGTAAAGTTTCATATATTATGGCGGTAGGTACACAATACGGATAATTGTCACAGATAGGCTTGATAGGGTCTTACGGAAAACAATAGGTAAAAACCTAAAGATTCGATGTCTAGTTATAACAAATAACACGGATAATTGTCACAGATAGACTTGATAGGGTCTTACGGAAAACAATAGGTAAAAACCTAAAGATCCGATGTGTAGTTATAACAAATAACAATATCGCCCCTTTTAAATTTAATTTAGATCAAAAGGTAAGGTAGAGTGTTTGTTACATAAGATGTTTCAGTTCCCATAAACGTGGTGATTGCTAATCTTGACTGAATCAACCAGTATGTCTCCTTTTTTTTTTTTTTTTTTTTTTTTTTTTTGCTAGTTGCTATACGTCGCATCTACACACATATGTCTTATGGCGACGATGGGACAGGAAAGGGCCACGAGTGGGAAGGAAGCGGCCGTGGCCTTAATTAAGGTACAGCCCCAGCATTTGCCTGGTGTAATAATGGGAAACCACGGAAAACCATTTTCAGGGCTGCCGACAGTGGGGTTCGAACCTACTATCTCCCGAATACTGGATACTGGCCGCACTTAACCGACTGCAGCTATCGAACTCGCTCAATCAATATTCTCTCTCTTCCAGACCAAGTTCCTTGAAAACTCGAGGACAGTATTTGAAGCTGAACCCAAAACTAGAAGGCCGTATATTTCGAGCTTCCGGGATACACACTGTTGGGAAAATTTGGTGTTTTAGTATATTTGACACTCTCCCTTTAGTTTGCTTACATCAAATGTTTCTTGAGTGTATACAGACGGCTGAGTGAAAGGTTTTTAAGATCCTTGGGAAGATTATTAATAGCTTCACTTCTTCTGACTATTAGAAGGATATCAAAGATTTCTTGACCATACCCCAACGGTTCTGGAGATCTTTGTCGAAGTATTGTTGAAAATTCCTAATGAAGTCGTTAAGGATGTGATGTGTTGAATCTTCTGATGGCCTTCACCGACATCTGCAAGAAAAACAGAATAGCCAAATGATTATGATTGTTTTATTATTGCTGGGGTAAAATCAGGTAATATATGACATGGTTGTTGTTTAATATGGACAGTATTTATTATCGGGGAGTAGTCGTTTGTGTTTATATCTTCATATTCAGACAGCACACCGCAACCACCACAAAAATATGCAATGGTGATTACGTCCCTTTAATAGGACTGGTCACAGGGAGGGCATCCGGCCATAAAACAGAACCAAATCCACATGTGCGACACAGTTCGCACCCGAAACACCAAAACATGCGGTAAAAGCGCTAGAAGAAGAAGAAGACAGGATTATCGTTTAGGTAACCGTTGTACGAAGACTTCAATGTATAAGGAGTGCATTGAATCCAGAAATCATATCCCAATTTATTCATTTAACTTCTCTAACTAATATAAAATAAATTCAATATTAATAAACAAAAAATTGCACCAGGGACATTTTGAAAATTATCATTATTTTAAGGAAAAGACATAATTCCGGAAGTATTCATAACATTTAAGCAAAATTGTAATTTAAAAAATAAAACTCTTTTATAATGGCGTATGGCCCCCGAAGAGACCTGGGAAAGGTCTTTCTAGTTGATGCCCTATAGGCGACCTGTGCGTCTGTAAGGATGGGGCCGTATCTATGATAAAGACGGCACACACACCCAGCCATCGAGCCGTCGGAATTAATCAATGAAGTTTAAAATCATCGATCCGGCCGATAATCGAACCCGGGACCATTCGGTCACGGAGCCAGACAAACTCATATTGATCAACTTCTAACATTTAGCGTAAACAGAGCTAAAATTACAGTAAATATTTAGTCCAGTGGAGTTTCCCATTAAAGTCAATGTATGTGCTATTGTGCCGCGATTCTTGTACAGTAACAATATTGCAATAAATATTGAATTTTCACGAGCGCATTGTAGTCGAAACCGACTTTCAACCTGTTAGGTCCTGTTACGTACATTTAGTACGTACTGAAGAGATGTTAAGTACAGAACAAAAATGGCCAACCAGACATCAGTGGGATCCGAACCCACAACCTCCCGATTTCGCATCGGTTGCTCTACCATTTGTTAATGGCAACTGATAAAAGTTCCCTAATTCGTTCACAGTTTTCCGGAGATCGTGTTGTTTTATGTCCACACATTCTTCTGTAACATTCTGTGCTCTGAAATTCATGTTTAATCTAATTAGTTAATTAATAGAGCAAGAAAGGGGATTCTGGCGGTGTACATTAATAATTGAACTCGGTTAGGGAGCTCTTACTACAACAAAAAGCTGTATTCTGGAGATCGCTGGTCGGAAATGATCCATTAAAAGATAATTATGTTTCAAAATGAACCAGGGAGCATCCCAATATCTGCTTAGTTCTATCCCAGGAGACTACGCTCATAATGATTTGTGAGATAATGCTCAAGCTGGTTTCTTTGACGGAGGAATGGCGTGTACACTGGAAGGGAGGATCTAATGGCAGTATCAAATTGGAAGAAGAGAAATCTATTTTGTTAGCTCTGGTAAATTTCTGAGTAACCTTAAAGAACGGTTTGGCAATAGTTGAAGATTCGTTTTTCTAACGGGGCTTCGTATCCTCTTTGTCACTTGAAGTTTTACTTTTATCAGCGTGTTGGCGGTGATTTTTTGTTTTAGGGTGTAGTACTACTGGATTATCCTATTCCTTAAGAACAAATTCCCATACCAGCACCACTTTGTATTCTTTGGGGATACAGAACTAAGTAAAAGATATCTGAGGATCTACCCGAAAACAGCATCTTTTTCATAAGATACTTCTTAAGTAGCGTTTCAACATGCTGTTATTATCATGAATGCAATTTACTCTATAGATGATGATGGTGATAATAATAATAATAATAATAATAATAATAATAATAATAATAATAATAATAATAATAATAACAGTAATAATGTTACAAAGCGAAATCACACTACTATCAAACATTACAAAACTGTAGTCAAACCTGAATGCTTATGTGCAGCTGAGACAGAAGCCAGTAAGCGACTCTCAGACCAGGAAAAGTCATTTTTAAAAGAAAGAAAGTTTCCTAGAAAGATTCTTGGGCCCAGGAAACCAACAGATCGATTTACTTTGTGCTTCAGACCAAACAATTAACTATACCAAGATTTGGAAATACCACAAGCAAAAGAAGAAAAGTAGATTGTCTTTGTATACACGTATTAAAAGGATGGATCCGGAAAGGCTCGCCAACAGGGTTCTCACTTTACTTTTTTGCAAAAGAAATACTATCCAGCTGAGATAAGTGGCAGCAGAAGAGACAGAGTACAGATCAACTAAAGACGTCTAAATGGTTAGCGTGCTGATCTTTGGTCACAGGGGTCCCGGGTTCGTTTCCCGGCAGGGTCGTAAATTTTATCCATAATTGGTTAATTCCGCTGACACGGGGGCTGGGTGTATGTGTCGTCTTCATCATCATTTCATCTTCGTCACGACGCGGAGGTCGCCTACGGGAGTCAAATCAAAAGACCTGCATCTGGCGAGCCGAAGTTGTCCTCGGACACTCCTGGCATTAAAAGGCATATGCCATTTCATTTCATTTCAACTAAAGACTATAGCCAGTTACTATAATTGTAAACAACCTTTCATTTTTCATCCATGAATTTTTTGCGATGTTACGGAGATTCATCCACACGTTTAATCAAACATGTTAAACAGCATTTTTGCTCCGGAACAAGCGGCAGTATTACGAAGGAAAATAAAGCTGAACAAATCGAGGCAGAATGAGAATTAGTTTCAAATGTATAGAAGTGTATCCTTCTTTATCCAAAATTGCCCCTGCTTCTCAGTTACATACTGTAGTTTTCACTCTTGCCCGGAATAACGTGGGGCAGTGTAAATACCAGGTATATGATTATCCTGTTTAAAGGAGGGAGCCAAATAATAGTTTTCATCATTACAAGAAGCAGATTGACAACTTTCAATAGTGTCAGAATCTTTAAAATATGCATTAATTAGCTTAGGTTGTATTAGGTTAGGTTTAGAGTAATTGAGATTAGGTTAGTTAGTTTAAGTTAGGTTAGATTTAGCTTAGTTTATATTAGGTTATATTAAGCTAGGTTAAGTTAAGTTAGATTAGGTTGCTTTATGTTAGGTTATGTTGGGTTAGCTTAGGTTAGGTTATGTTGGGTTAGATTAGGTTACGTTATGTTAGGTTATGTTACGTTAGGTTGTTAAGTTAGATTAGCATATGTTAAGTGAGGTTATGTTGTGTTAGGTTAAGTTAGGTTAGGTGAGGTTACGTTAGATTAGGTTAAGTGTGGATCAATTGTTAGGTTATGTTTGGTTAGTTTGTTTTGGCTTCCTTAAATGCAGATCTGTAGTGATTGATTGAGGTTAGGTAACAGTGAGCAAACAGAAACTCTAAGTGAAATTGTACCTCCCTTGCAGTTTATCTTTGCCATTTTCCATTATCTCGATACCCAAAAGAGCATCCCCCCCACCTCCCCACTTTACTCTTCTGCAAGTTTCACCGTTTTAATCATGTAAGTGTTGGATTTCTCTTGACAATGACCATTCAGTGCAAGTCACTAAATTCCATATTCATACAAGCGTCTCAAACTCCTTTAGATCCTGTTACCGCTGGCGTGGCACTGCGGCTGAAGACTCACCAATCCCATTGCTGATGATATCGCGTTGCTCTATTTAAAAAAGTAATATTATTTTTGTTTCATTCTGTAAAACCATATTGAAATAACCCTAAAGTTATAAGCATGCTTCTCCAATGAGTCTTCGGATAAAAATCAAATTTTGTTTAATATATTCTTAATTATCCGTCATTCAGTATGTTACATATGAATATAGTATGAGCGATAGGCTTCGGTTACATAAAATATTTCGATAGGCCTATTATTAACGGAGCAATTTATGATTAACCGTTTTGATCTTCCTATGAATCCCTACATCATGCGACGAACTTGAACTCATATGCACCTAGTAACACAGTCCCATATAGGTAAATTCCAAGTACGGAATTTCTTTGAAATATGTCAAGCAGTTTTCCATTATTAAGATCCCAAAATGTCAGTCATACACAAAATTTTCAATAACCTTCAGATGATCAGTATTAGGTACAAAAAACGAATAATCAACAAGAAATTTTGCTGATATATGTCCACAGAGGCAACCCTTAAAATTTTATTTATATAATCTTTGATACTTTGGAAGTCTTCCATTGGTGAGCAAAATTGGCTCTACAATTGAGTGCAGCAATTCCCCAACACATTACGAAGGTAAGAATAATTCCTTTAATGTTCACTGCCATTAAGGACACCAGCTAGCACGCCAACCAGTATTAGAACAATTATTTTAAAAATGAACTTTTTCATTAGTGTTCGATGAACGAGAACAGCGGGGGAATAATAAAAAAAGAATATTTACTGTGACTTTTTAATAGAAGAGCTGAACTTATTAGCGGTCATCGTCACTAATATACCACTTGGAGGTCGATATTCTCTGGAATTGTAGATAACAGATGGAAAGCATTTTCCTTTTCATTCATACTTTAAGTTTTTCTTCATATTTCACGTTTATCTCGGATTACGTGTAAAAAGTCGAAAGACGGTTCAGTTCAAATTTTGTCTCTCTCTGTCTTCTTATTTACTGCAATATAACAATTACTCGAAAGTTTAAAGATTTCTAGGTTGGGCACTAGGTTATATATTGTTATATACTGTAGCATAGCAATGTTAAGGGCCGAAATTCTCCGTTCTCCATTGTTATTTATTGTATGTTGTGCAAAATAGAATTTACGAATTTTTAATGTCTGCGATGTTATAGATATGTTTCGATATTCGGTACCACGGTATTGATATTTTCTTTCGATATTTTTGTGGTATCGATACTTCACAAACTTCTAAATATCTGCAGAAATATTAGTTAGAGAAAATGGAAGGTTCGACCTCTACTGACGGGTGCATTTCTACCATGCGAGCTATAATAACCCAGATACTCGCGAATTTAAATTGTATTGCCATGACCATCAACAACGAGAATCCCCGACGCGGAAATACTGTTCAGCCGTGTTAATAACGAACTAACTAGCGATGGTGATGATTGTTTTTATAAGGAATAACACCGGTCACCATATAAAATGTTATCGAAAGTATATGAGCCAAACTTGATTAATTTTGCGTCACTGTTGGAAAGGTTGCGATGCTATCGATATTTTTCGATATTCGGTACCTCGGTATCGATATTTTGTTGCAAAATTTTTGTGGTATCGATACTATGTTATAACTAGTGAAACGATTTTAAGGTACAACACCTTTCGAAAAATGAAGGTACCTATTTTCATACAGATATGTCTATATATGTATTTGAGGACATGAAATTAAACAAAATAATCACAATTTGTTACATCTTTTTGTGAGATCACTACATTTTCCCTCTTTTCCCTTCTATTTCATGTTTCAGCCCCTTTCCCCCACTTTTATCTGTGTTTTTTTAAAAATTAGAACGATTGTTTTCTTTTATTGAACAGATTTTTAAAAATTGTGTTTAATCAAAATTCAACTATAGTCAATAAATATTATTATAATTTATAAAAACCACCAGTAATTCATATTCCAGCAACAATGGGCAACCTGGAGCTGTGATATCAAATTAAAATTTAAACACTGATTATGCAAAATTTTAAGCTAAGTTCAGTTAGTACTGGCATGAATTTAACGGTTCAACTTATCAACTGTGTACTCTGTTGTTGACCGTGTTAGTGATGATGATGCTTGTTGTTTAAAGGGTCATCGGCCCCTGATGGTACGAAGTTGAACGAAATGACATGATAATTAACATTTTAAAATGTATCCACTGACTCGAATTGAAAACAAATGATGATAAAATGATTGCGAATTTAAAATAATCAGTGGATCTAATTTTCAGTTCCTTATTTTATGATAAAATTATAGAAATATAGATTAAGGAAGAATAAGGCATTGCCTTGAAATGTACATATAATTCAAATTATTACTTTAAAAACCACATTAAAATATACAAATCCAAACTAAAACAGAGTTAAGAGAATACAACGTAGTAAACAATGATATATAGACTAATAGGAAATACTACTGTTAACATTCATGCTTCCATGGCCCGTACTTGTAAACATGATAGGTTTTTGGGCTCATGCTGTGTTAAGAAAACAAGGTGAAAATCTTCACGTTTCGCAGAGAACTTTGCCTCGCGTCTTCGGAACAAAATCTCGACTTCGTTTATGCACGACAAAACAAGCCAGTATTCCTCATAAAACGTATGACGAGGTCTGCTGACTGCTCGTCAACTCGTAGGATGAAGGCGATGGTACTGGAGACATCGGGCAGCTCCACATACTTCGTAAGGAAAGATGATCACCACAAGTACACACCAGACGGGGTTCTCTCTTCAGTAAATAGGAGTGGGTTACTAGGCCGTGGCCGATCCGAAGACGACGTAATACCACTGATTCCCTCCGATAAACCCGAAGGGAAGTTCTCCACACTTCGTTGTTCCTTGTATCGCTCTCAGCTTATTTAGCAGAGGGGTGGCCTGCCACTCCATTTCCCAGATCGTGTTAATGTTTTACCAGTCCTGACAAAAACGTATTTTTCACAACACAAATTCATGCCGATGGTTAAGTTGTATGCACTTTCAAAAGAATTCTAGATGCAGTTTATCGAAACTGACGGCATCATTCTTCGATGTGCCGTTTGCGAAGTAAATATTGCAATCGATGACAAGCATCAAACAAACAACAAATCAGGACATGCAGTACAGCGAACATACAAAGAACATTAAACTTCGAAGTCGAAACCTAAGCAAACTACTATGACACACGACTTCACTTCAGGATCTGAAAAGCAGCGGTCATTGCACGAGTTTAGTGAGGATCATGCCATGGCAAAATTGTCGTAAATGTTCTATATATCATCATCATCATCATCATCAATAACAACAACAACAACATCATCCACGTATTAATATGCAGTCTGAGAGAAATATTACGCATCCTCTGATGTTCTCCCGTAACGGATCCTTCAAGGATCTACTGAGCTCAACACGCCAGAGACTTACTGTCAAAAACATTGAAATATTGTGTGTAATCCAACATAACTAGTTTATTAATTGATGAACGTAGGTTTTCGTGGCTCATTGTTTCAACGTAAAGAAATAAATGTGTAACTGGATTAAAGCCATTATCTATATATTAAAAAATGTATGAAAACTAATGTCAGTCAGTCCGGCCATTCTATCCGGTCGATTTCCTTCATTTTTTCAATTGAAAGGTGTTCATGCACAGATTCGACATCAGGTACTATAAATCACTTAACTTCCGCCTTCCTCAAATTATTTTGTTTTTTCAATTTTTGTCTCTTTGAAGCAATCATATCTTTGGTTCTAACTGAGGCACGGAGTTCGTTTCGGCCTAAGAACACTCGGTGGATCAGGCTCTTTCATTTCAGCTCATAACTATTCAGATTGGTTGATTCTAAGGAAAGGATGAGTGCACATTCAATTTGACGTCTCATTTCTTCAACATTGTTTCTCATTGAAGCAATCATATCTTTCGTTCTAATTGAGGTACGCAGTTCGTTTTAATCTAAAATCACTCAGTGGATCAAGCGCTTTCTTTTGAGGTGTTAACTACTAAAATTGGTAGATTTTGAGAAAAGTTATGAATAGATTTGTCTCCATGACGAAGATCTTTGAAGGACTTTTTAACGGTTCAGCGCGTAGTGTTGTTCCAAGGAACGTTTAATTCAATTTCTTCCGTGAGGATAGTAACGAACAACACCATACTTTGTGCACTGCGGGCGGAGCCAGCGGGAAACTGCTAGTATATATTTATTTAATAAAGCCGAGCTTTCCGTCAAATTGCATTGGCCTTCATCAGGGTGTGTGCAGTTGTGCCTCCGACAGTGAACAAAGAAATTCTTCGAAGGAACGATCCTTGAGTCCAGTTAGTGGAGTAGGCCGTGGATAGTACGGTCATGACTTCCACGTTCCTTCGAAGCATTTCTTTGCTCACTGTCGGAGGCAGAACTGCACATGCCCTGATGAAGGCCAATGGAATTTGGCGGAAAGCTCGGCTTTATTATATATAGGCTTTAATCCAGTTACAATTTTATTTCTTTATGTTAAGTTTATTAATTATTAGAACCCAGTAAATGGATAAAGAAAGTTCATGTAACTGGTTTAAACCTTAGTAAAGTGATTTCATGAACACCTTTTTTGCACCTTTTTCTATGTAGTTTAGAACATTCTTTCCCCTTTTCTGATCATACTTATCACCTTAAAATCCTTTCCCTAGTTATGACATCAGCGATTTCGTAAAGATTATTAGGAAAAATTAAGGAATGGTGGTATTCAAAATTATAATTAAGAATAAACCATGAATAGACTATTACAGTAAAAGGAAGGCACGAAGAATTTTAGTATTTAAAAATGGGTAGTGAACCAACACGTCAACGGTCGTTATACAACAGCTGGTTATGAATGCCGTTCGAGGACTCCACAAGGTGGTCCAAAACTCCCACATCATAGGAATGTCTGTCTGTTAGGTCATCAGCCCAGAGGCTGGTTGAATCCTCAAATAGCACCACCAAAGGTTATGCGGTTATAAGGAAACCGCAAAAACCAATGGCAGCACCAAAATGAGGCGTACTAGGCAAGATGAGGAGTGAGGTAGTTTGCCATTGCTTTCCTCACTGGGTCAGAAAGTGCTATTGCAGCACGACTGACCCTATGAACAACACCTTTCATAACACTCAGATGCACTAGTCGTGCTCTGAATGTCATTACTCAGCACCACCCATACCCTAGCAGCTTCCATATTGTCACAGCCATGGACGAGACTGGGACTTCGGTGGAAGCTACATTTTACTCTGGCCTGTGACAAGAGATGAGGAATAGCAACTTATATTACAATACTTGTTCAATATGATTGCCTCCAATGTTAAAACACAACTATAAGCGTTCATTCATGTTCCGCAGAATGTTTCTCTTTTAAGGGGACCGACAAGTCTGAAACGATAGAAAAATGTAACTTTCGATGTTTAGTTATATATCTCAGAAAGTAAAAGTGGTATTTCCTTAAATGTTATTTTGATATGTTCAGAATACATTCATCATTATTTGAGTAGAGTAGAATATGAAGCTTCTTTAATATCTTGTGTCAGAAAGAACACGAGAAAAATAATATATTTAAAAATTATTGTTAAAAATTCCCCTAACTGATGTACCCTTTTCTAACATAACACTCAAACCAGACGCAAGGAACTTTGCATGCATAATATTTAAACTTTTTTTGAGATGATGAAGTAAAATTATTGTCTTATTGTTTACAGTAGATGAGAAGCTATTATTTGTTCATTTCCTAGTTGAAAACTGAAATTTGGTGTAAATTTTTCAGCACTTTCATGCTGGCCTGCATGAGCTAACCAAGATATCTGATTAAATCTACTTCCACAACCAGAACTATATAGTGTCTAGGAGACTACTAAGTGTCAAATAAAATGATGTGATAGTTTCTGAGGAAGAGCTACACGAAGTTTCAGAAAAATACGACTTACGATAGCTGGCATCTAATGATATTCAGCGTGCAGAGTTTTGTTTAAATGTAATTTTATTGCCTCAACTATAACTTCAGCACAATAATTGATACACCAAATTCTTCAGGAAAGATTGGAGGCTTTTCAAGGTCGAAAATAAAAATTGATATTTTTGAGCCTGTGAAACTTCACGGTTCCCTTAACATGGATGTGTTTCTGGGCTCGGGGTCTGGAGTAATTAGCGCTATCAAGTTAGCGGGGACAAAAAGCCGACACCATGAAAACCAAGCAACCAGCCTTCGTCATCTTCCTCACCTTATTACCGTGTGCCAGAACACAGCCTTCTACATACAGTAGCTACAAATGGCGCCGTGTTTTAAACGAGTTCCCACTGTCTTTGGCTGGCGTTAAACACGGTGACGTCACTGAAGGCAACAGGATTTTTTTTTCATAAGACGTATCTTGCGAATATTTGTCGCCATAAAACTGTGTGCCAATTTTTTTTGTTGGACGTACCGTAGATGTTGATAGGCGGGGCTATCTTGTGATATGACTGCATCAGCTGTCATGTTTTTGGACGTAGATCACGATGCTACATATTTCTATCGATTTATCTCCCCTGTGGGTTGACTCCCAGCATGTCGTAACGTCTACTAATAGGGGAACAACCAAAGCTCTGGACTCGCTCTCTCGTGTTCTGAGCCCAAAATATCTTATCCATGTAGCGAAGAACTTTACAAATTTCTTTTTTCTCTTTTTTTACCGTGATTGGCGACTGGAGCACGGCACTCAACAGCCCTCACTCCAATGATTACTATCCCTGATCTTCACATTGTAAACTTTCGTTTTAAAGTAATCCCAAACAGAAAAATACAATAGATTGATGTCCGGGGGACGGGGAGGCCATTCCACAGTTCCCTTTTGGTCAATCAACTGTTAACGTCAAACCAATCACGACATCGAGCATCAATGAATTCCCCAAAATTTCGAGGTATTTTTCACTATTGAAGGTATCTTCAAAATAAGTCTTCCCACAAAATACACCAAACTACGATGCAATCAGCTCCTTATTGTTTGTTTTTGGTAAACTAATGTGGATTTTACTCAAATTAGTACCGTACAATTTGTCGGTTTACTTTAGCGTTCACACAAAAGTTAGCTTCATCCGATACAACATAATTGTTGATAGAAACTCTTCGCTCTCTTCCAGCTACTGTCTTGTAGTGCAACATCTGTTACTTCTGCTTTTATTAGAATTCGATGACCATCAACTCTCTTGCTGTCCACCTTCGTAGCATAACACTATTACCTGCCTTAGAAGGGGGCCCGGATTCGATTCCCAGTACTGCCTGAAATTTAAGAATGGCAGGAGGACTGGTATGTGGTTAAAATGGTAGATGCAGGTCACCTTCATTGGGACTGCACCACCTCAGGATGAGGACACGAATTCACTTTAACTCTCTTAATATGCTTGGGCATCCAGATCTAGGTGCATCTACCGCACTTCCTGCCTTGTTGAATTGTCTATTATTTAACACCCTGTCGTTCAGGATACAAATGTGGTGTAGCCCGTACCAGTAGACATCTACCTATTATAAAATAACATGTGTGGGTTCGAACCCCACTGTCGGCAGCCCTGAAGACGGTTTTCTGTGGCTTCCCATTTTTACACGAGGCAAATGCAGGGGCTGTGCCTTAAATAGGACCACGGCCGCTTCCTTCCCACTCCTAGCCCTTTCCTGTCCCATCGTCGCCATAAACCTATCTGTGTCGGTGCGACGTAAAGTAAATTGTAAAAAATAAAATTATTTTTGTTTTGCTAGTCGCTTTACGTCGCACCGACACAGATAGGTCTTATGGCGACGATGGGACAGGAAAGGGCTAGGAGTGGGGAGGAAGCGGCCGTGGCCTTAAATAAGGTACAGCCCCAGCATTTTCCTGGTGTGAAAATGGGAAACCACGGAAAACCATTTTCAGGGCTGCCGACAGTGGGATTCGAACCTACTATCTCCCGAATACTGGATACTGGCCGCACTTAAGCGACTGCAGCTATCGAGCTCGGTAAAATAAAAATAACATGTCCTGACTGACAGATTCATCATCTCTGAGCAAAACTACTGGACATAAAGAAATCAAATTTTGCGAATACATTTATGTTATAGTGAAGATGCTCAATAAGGAATGATTATTGGATATTTCTTCGCTGAGGGGTGAAAAGATAGGGGGGAGAGTTTAAATAAATCACAAAAACTTAACAGTTTACAGACGAAAAATTAATAGTTTTAATCTCTCTTAAAAATAAAGAAACACGTTTCTTTTCTTTCGGAAAATCAACTTAAGGGGGGGGGGGTGAAAAGAAGTGAGAAAAGGGGGTTGATAGGCCCATGTCTCAAAAATAGAAGATGTTACAGACGTGAAAATTGGTATTTCGAATCTCCTTTAAAAATAAAATAAAAAACACGTATTTTGTTCTTGTTTTCAGGAAATCCACTCAAGTGGGGTAAAAAAGCGAAAACAGGAGTGAATTTCTAAAATTAGTATGACTACAGAGTATCTAAAAAATTTAACATGTTACAAACGTGAAAATGTTTCGCTGAGTTTTTATACTTTAGGATTTTCAGATAATGTCTTAGTGCTGTACCGACGAATGATTACTTTCATCAAATTACGAAATCCACGCGAGCGAAGCCACGGATAATAGCTATCTCATAAGAGTTGTATCTAGAGTTCGTAAGCCTGCTAATTGTTCTCACTGTCGGGTTGAGTGGCTCAGGCGGTTGAGGCGCTGGCTTTCTGACCCCAACATGGCAGGTTCGATCCTGACTCAGTTCGGTAGTATTTGAAGGTGCTCAAATACGTCAGTCTCGTGTTGTAGATTTACTGGCACGTAAAAGAACTCGTGCGGGACTAAATTCAGGCACCTAGGCGTCTCCGAAAAACCATAACCGTAGTTACTGGGAAATAAAGCCAGTAACATTATTATTAATTTTTCCGTATTAAAATAAAAAGATTTAGCACTTGGGTAGATTCTGAATAAAACTGAAATGTGAAGACGTTATCAGATTAAAATGACGTTAGCATTCTAGGAATCAATCAAAGTTCGTAATTCTTTCCCTAGCAATGAATTAATTATAATTCATATTCCAATATATTCCATGAAATATTGTACCCGTCTATTCGCTACCGTCTTTTTTGATAGATTAGTACTCGTAGCGAGTTTAGCACTATGTTGACTAACGTTTCGAGTGCTTGTCAGTCAAAGGACGTTTCTTGGAAATCAAATTTTCGTCTGCGGTTAGGTTTCCATGTGAAACTGTAAGATAAATATGGCCGAATTATTAAGTCACGTAAAACTCTTAATTTGTTTACTTCTAGCTCTAAATATTCGAATGATTCAGATTATTTTTCCATCTCCTTTCAGGCTGACTTCTGACTGTTCTCTTAGAATATACACCGTCCAAAATTCAGGAGGAAGTCTACGAGACGCCACCTACGTACGTCGTACGTGATTTTATTCCTTTGATGGTATAAATGTTGTAGTCCTGTAAGTACCAGAGGAACGGTCCTATCTCCTTTGATGTTTCTGTGTTGTTTAAACTCATTTTGAAGACTTCCCGTTATTCATTATTTCGTACAGATGCCGTGGGTGCGGTAATAACTATTCGAACATGCAAATAAGGGAAGACAATGCATGCGTTGCATGTACGAGGCGCAGATGCAAGCCTTCCCCAAGTCCCTCGCTCGTGCTCTGCTCAGCCACCCCAAGCCATGACCATCTCAAGCGCTACTGTCTTGTCAATTGGCCCTCCGCTCGCCCCCGCCCTAAGTTAGATCAATACGGCCACTCTCTTGCCCCTCCTACGACCTTAGATCGCCCTGACACACTTCCTGCCGTCTGCATCGTAAAGAACAAGTTTCAACCACGCCGAGGACAAGATAACTCGGCTTAACAGATAACAATATTCTACACAACTCCGAGCTAGGAGATCAGCCCTCTGCCACAGTGATCCCCAACTTTCCTTACATGTGAGCTGCATTGGTTAGGCATGACGAGGGAGAGGGAAATATGAGGAATTTATTTATTTATTTATTTATTTATTTATTTATTTATTTATTTATTTATTTATTTATTTATTTATTTATTTATTTTCTTCTTCCTCTTTCCGATGAGGCCTGCTAAGGACCACATGCCAATTTCATTCAATTCTTCATACTTTCTTGTTTTCTCTTCCGTTCCTTCCAATATTCTTTCATCCTTTCACTATGCTGTTTTTTCCTGTCCTGAGATCACTTCGCACCAGATTTCTTGTTCAGTATTCCTTGGAATCCTCCCATACTTACCACCCTCTTTCTAAAAATCTCTCTGTCCATAGTTTCTTCTTCTCTTATATTATTTATTTCTAAATCATTCTTTACTTCTTTAATCCAGCTAGCTGTTGCCTTTTTGTCCCAAAAGTACTTGAAAATCCTTTTTGTTAATCTGGAATCATCCACTCTGTAAGTATGTCAGAAAAATTGCAATCTCCTTTTTCTTCTAGTTTCTGTTATGTTTCCTATTGCCTCCTTTATTCCCGGTCGGCTCAACCGGAGACGTGGACCGTTCGCTGTCAGGCTTTGCTTGTTTTAAAAGGGCAGGTAAGACTTAAAGACTGACGGCAATTAAAAACATTTAAAACAACAGGTTTGACATTTATTACAATTCAGATGAACAACAACATGTAACCTAGAAAAAGGAAAAATTACTCACAACTTCTAACCAGGAACTGTATCGTTCAATAAACTTTGTGATCTACCCCATTCTGTCTCCACTATGTTCAGATTTATCGTACTTCACGTTACTACCACGTGCTTTCGTAGAAGAATTTCAGTTTAACATGCCGTATTAAGCGTTTGAATACAGGCATGTAACTTCTCATAAATTCATTAAGGAATCGTGAAATCGACTACTAATTCCCGTGCGAAGAACGGGTACGTATGGTAGTTTTTACATATTATGTGAAGAATAATAATATTTTTGTACATATCTCAGTCATTATTCAAAAAAAATTAAAAATTGTGTCAGCTTGTTTAATTTTCAGACTACAGTAAAATAATTAGCGAATTTCATCTCATACAGAATATATTTCATTGCTAAAGTTGGCTTCAAAATTCGTTTAAAATTGGTATTTATGACCCTTTGTCTGTGAAGTACAGTAGGCCCGAGTGCCGTAACTGCATACAAGAGCACTAAACCTTTCTCAGAATCTGCGCTGGCTAGGTGCCTTTCATTGGTCGGAGTATCTAACACACTCCTTGCAGTCTTGAAACGAAATCTAGGTTATTGAAGATATCTGTTCGCAAGAGCATTAGTGATGAACAATAGGAGCCCCCGGAAGACATTTCACCCAGCTAATTTTATCTTTCTTAAGTGAAAAAATGAAATGGCGTCGTACGGCTTTTAGTACCGGGAGTGTCCGAGGACAAGTTCGGCTCGCCAGAAGCAAGTCTTTTGATTTGACTCCCGTAGGTGACCTGCGTGTCGTGATGAGGATGAAATGATGATGAATACACATACACCCAGCCCCCTTGCCAGAGAAGTTAACCAATTATGGTTAAAATTCCCGACCTTGCCGGGAAGCGAACCCGGGACCCCTGTGACCAAAGACCAGCTCGCTAACCATTCAGCCATGGGGTCGTACACAACATCTATAAAGTAAGACTGTATAGACAGGACACGGTTATAATATAACTTTAAATACTTGAATAGTATGAATTGGACTGCGTAATATAACAAACATACGGAAACACACCAAATAGATCAAATTTTAAAATTGTATTTCTCTCCCACAAAATAAAATGGTGGACGCAATGTTCCAGCGTGCTAGAAAATTAAAATTAAACAATACGGGGACTTGGAGCGGACCGGCTTCGACTAGACAATATTGCAAGGGCAGCGTTGCGATCACTGCTCAGAGATAAACGACTCTTGACCATATGTCGCTTCGTCATTCCCATATCTGACAACAGTGCAGTTTTTCTCATCCACCTAATTCAGTGGCCGCAGTTTTAATTACATATTTTACTGATATTTCCTCCATTTCTATGTACATATTTTACATTTTGATATTACATAAAAACCCGGCCCTACTGATCACATGCGGTGAAATCGATACTCTTCACTTCAATGCTACACATCAACAACAGCGCTAGCTGACCTAATTGGGTATACCCGACCTTGTGCGAGTGTCTGGACTACGTTGCCATTACTTTATTAACAGCCCTCGTATCAATCAATATCGCAATAAAGAAATCTACCAACATTCAGTTGGCACAAATTTTTTACAAGCTACTTTACGTCGCACCGACACAGGTAGCTCTTATGGCGACGATGTGACAGGAAAAGGCTAGGTGTGTCAAGGAATCGGCCGTGGCTTTAATTACCGTACAGCTCCTGCATTCGTGTGGTGTGAAAATGGGAAACCACGGAAAACCACATTCGGGGCTGCCGACAGTGGGGTTCGAACCCACTATCTCCCGAATACTGGATACTGGCCGCACTTAAACGACTGCAGCTATCGAGCACGATTGGCACATAATTAAGGGTTAATCTATTATCATACAAAACCGCATGGCTGACTCACTGACTGTCATTAATTATTACTCACTTGCAGATGAGCTAAAAACTTGAAATTTGGCAAACTGATAGCTATTACCTTTAAACTATGGAAACATTCCAAATAGATCAAATTTTAAAATTGTATTTCCTTCCCACAAAATACAATGGCGGACGCAATATTCCAGTGTACTAGAAAATTAAAATTGGGCAAAGTTATAGTTCTTAGCCTGAAAGCGGCGGATAAATTCCAAGATATTCAAATATGCGTGTTTATTGCAATGTGTTGCAGTTTACACTTTAGTTATGCTTTACTTACTTTAGTTTATGCTATAGGTTGCAAAGATTTAATAAGTTTAAATTAGGTCATT
Organism: Anabrus simplex; assembly: GCF_040414725.1. NCBI lineage: Eukaryota > Metazoa > Arthropoda > Insecta > Orthoptera > Tettigoniidae > Anabrus > Anabrus simplex. Next base: position 477,114,895 of record NC_090267.1, read on the forward strand.
TCAGTTTTTAAACTCTTACTATATACACTGACTGACAGAGCAAATGCAACACCAAGAAGGAGTGGTCAGAACTTTATGCCAATTGCAGGGTAGACTGACGTCACTGAGGTATGCTCATGATGTGAAATGCGCCGCTGTGCTGCGCACGTAGCGAACGATAAATGGGACACGGCGTTGGCGAATGGCCCACTTCGTACCGTGATTTCTCAGCCGACAGTCATTGTAGAACGTGTTGTCGTGTGCCACAGGACACGTGTATAGCTAAGAATGCCAGGCCGCCGTCAACGGAGGCATTTCGAGCAGACAGACGACTTTACGAGGGGTATGGTGATCGGGCTGAGAAGGGCAGGTTGGTCGCTTCGTCAAATCGCAGCCGATACCCATAGGGATGTGTCCACGGTGCAGCGCCTGTGGCGAAGATGGTTGGCGCAGGGACATGTGGCACGTGCGAGGGGTCCAGGCGCAGCCCGACTGACGTCAGCACGCGAGGATCGGCGCATCCGCCGCCAAGCGGTGGCAGCCCCGCACGCCACGTCAACCGCCATTCTTCAGCATGTGCAAGACACCCTGGCTGTTCCAATATCGACCAGAACAATTTCCCGTCGATTGGTTGAAGAAGGCCTGCACTCCCGGCGTCCGCTCAGAAGACTACCATTGACTCCACAGCATAGACGTGCACGCCTGGCATGGTGCCGGGCTAGAGCGACTTGGATGAGGGAATGGCGGAACGTCGTGTTCTCCGATGAGTCACGCTTCTGTTCTGTCAGTGATAGTCACCGCAGACGAGTGTGGAGTCGGCGTGGAGAAAGGTCAATTCCGGCAGTAACTGTAGAGCGCCCTACAGCTAGACAACGCGGCATCACGGTTTGGGGCGCTATTGCGTATGATTCCACGTCACCTCTAGTGCGTATTCAAGGCACGTTAAATGCCCACCGCTACGTGCAGCATGTGCTGCGGCCGGTGGCACTCCCGTACCTTCAGGGGCTGCCCAATGCTCTGTTTCAACAGGATAATGCCCGCCCACACACTGCTCGCATCTCCCAACAGGCTCTACGAGGTGTACAGATGCTTCCGTGGCCAGCGTACTCTCCGGATCTCTCACCAATCGAACACGTGTGGGATCTCATTGGACGCCGTTTGCAAACTCTGCCCCAGCCTCGTACGGACGACCAACTGTGGCAAATGGTTGACAGAGAATGGAGAACCATCCCTCAGGACACCATCCGCACTCTTATTGACTCTGTACCTCGACGTGTTTCTGCGTGCATCGCCGCTCGCGGTGGTCCTACATCCTACTGAGTCGATGCCGTGCGCATTGTGTAACCTGCATATCGCTTTGAAATAAACATCAATTATTCGTCCGTGCCGTCTCTGTTTTTTCCCCAACTTTCATCCCTTTCGAACCACTCCTTCTTGGTGTTGCATTTGCTCTGTCAGTCAGTGTATATAAATGTAAATTGTTGGAATTCTTACATAGTAAAATTGTAAAAATTATATTGTAAATTAGTACTCAATATACATGAAGTGGTGAAGTGTATTAAAGGGTCAGGAGCCCTAACTTCACCACAATAAAGTAGCTTTAATAATAATAATAATATTTAATATTTTATACCCGAAAAAATCGAAATATTCATCCTAATTTAATGATAGTGCAGACCTTCGTTTCGAGGTATTTTGTGGCTAAACTGTAATTCCTATCTAAAAGCGGATAGTACTTTCTTGTCTTAAAATGAAGCGGTCTACAACTTTGTTCCTATGATTTTCTGACCTATCTCGATTCCTTCTACCTTAATAGAGCTTCATTTTTTCGATTTTTCATTCATTTTATCATTCTAGCTGCCAAATGAGTATGGAAAACTAAAATATATGCGAACATTTTCTAAATTACGCTAAATCTGAGGTATACCCCATGGAGATGCTGCAAAATGTTTCAGGACCAAAACTGTAGGTCGTTTAATCTACGATACGCCTGTCAACCTCGAAGACTGTGGCGTCCACTAGGTAGGGAAGAATAACTTGAGAACCGGTTAAACACTACAGTATTTGCCCTAGTTTTAAAGCTCCTGCACTATGTAAGGTATAACTAAAGGAGATAAGATAAAATCTCATAGGACCACCATCGATAGGCTTGCCAAGTTCAAAGACAGTACCTGTATATCATATGTGTACAATAATTTAGGAACCTGTGAAAAATGCACAACATAAACTCTACACCCCCAACGGGAAAAAGCCAGTAGAAATTCCTGAAGTAGACATTAAAAAAATATCCGAGCAGCACATGGGATAATTTCCTATCTCGACACGTTATCTGACCGATCTGTAACGAATCCTTGGGAACAGCATGGGTCCTCTAGTTTATTCATTAAGAATATTTTCAGCTCACTATTTTGTCATAAAGCAGTAGTTTAGACACGATATCGTTTCGGAAGGCGGATGGACAGAGAAAGACGTCATTTAATTTTTATATGCCGTATAGTTGTTGCAGTAATTCATTGACTACGTTTATTGACTCGCAAGATTGATGGAGGTGAATTTCCCACTACGCAAATATAGCCACAAAAGTACACTGACTGACAGTGACAATGCAACACCAAGGAGGAGTGGTTCGAAAGGGATCAAAGTTGGGGAAAAAACAGAGACGGCACGAACGAATAATTGATGTTTATTTCAAACCGATATGCAGGTTACACAATGCGCACGGCATCGACTCAGTAGGATGTAGGACCACCGCGAGCGGCGATGCACGCAGAAACACGTCGAGGTACAGAGTCAATAAGAGTGCGGATGGTGTCCTGAGGGATGGTTCTCCATTCTCTGTCAACCATTTGCCACAGTTGGTCGTCCGTACGAGGCTGGGGCAGAGTTTTCAAACGGCGTCCAATGAGATCCCACACGTGTTCGATTGGTGAGAGATCCGGAGAGTACGCTGGCCACGGAAGCATCTGTACACCTCGTAGAGCCTGTTGAGAGATGCGAGCAGTGTGTGGGCGGGCATTATCCTGCTGAAACAGAGCATTGGGCAGCCCCTGAAGGTACGGGAGTGCCACCGGCCGCAGCACATGCTGCACGTAGCGGTGGGCATTTAACGTGCCTTGAATACGCACTAGAGGTGACGTGGAATCATACGCAATAGCGCCCCAAACCATGATGCCGCGTTGTCTAGCGGTAGGGCGCTCCACAGTTACTGCCGGATTTGACCTTTCTCCACGCCGACGCCACACTCGTCTGCGGTGACTATCACTGACAGAACAGAAGCGTGACTCAATGGAGAACACGACGTTCCGCCATTCCCTCATCCAAGTCGCTCTAGCCCGGCACCATGCCAGGCGTGCACGTCTATGCTGTGGAGTCAATGGTAGTCTTCTGAGCGGACGCCGGGAGTGCAGGCCTCCTTCAACCAATGGACGGGAAATTGTTCTGGTCGATATTGGAACAGCCAGGGTGTCTTGCACATGCTGAAGAATGGCGGTTGACGTGGCGTGCGGGGCTGCCACCGCTTGGCGGCGGATGCGCCGATCCACGCGTGCTGACGTCACTCGGGCTGCGCCTGGACCCCTCGCACGTGCCACATGTCCCTGCGCCAACTATCTTCGCCACAGGCGCTGCACCGTGGACACATCCCTATGGGTATCGGCTGCGATTTGACGAAGCGACCAACCTGCCCTTCTCAGCCCGATCACCATACCCCTCGTAAAGTCGTCTGTCTGCTGGAAATGCCTCCGTTGACGGCGGCCTGGCATTCTTAGCTATACACGTGTCCTGTGGCACACGACAACACGTTCTACAATGACTGTCGGCTGAGAAATCACGGTACGAAGTGGGCCATTCGCCAACGCCGTGTCCCATTTATCGTTCGCTACGTGCGCAGCACAGCGGCGCATTTCACATCATGAGCATACCTCAGTGACGTCAGTCTACCCTGCAATTGGCATAAAGTTCTGACCACTCCTTCTTGGTGTTGTATTTGCTCTGTCAGTCAGTGTATGAATGTGGTCACGCACACATCTACTAAACTTTCATTTCACAGAACAGCGCGCTTCATGACATTACACGGAATAATGGCCAGTTCACTGCAGTCGGAACCCATTAGTACTAATTAGAATTTCACTTTCCTTGTAATCTCGCTGATAGCAGCCATACAATAAAACAAACAAAATGTGTCATACGAAACTTTCTCTTGCAATAACCGCCAATGTTTAGAACAGTTCCCCTTCTAAATGTCTTTCTGTACACATGTGTAATACCACAAACTAGTATTGCCAAATGGTTTAGATCAAAGAACACCATTTTACAACATATGAATGTCTTAGTTTGTTCCGTACTGATTTTAACAATATATATCTCGATCCCTTCTACCTTAGATAGAGCTTCATTTACCGATTTTTCATTTATTTTATCATTGTAACTGCCAAATGAGTGTGGAAAAATTAATATATATACGAAATTGTTCTAAACTACGCTAAATCTGAGGTATACCCCATAGAGATGGTACAAAATGTTTCAGGAACAAAATTGTAGGTCGTTCAATCTACGATACGCCTGTCAACCTCAAAGTCTGTAACCGACCACTAGGTAGGAAAACATAACTTGAGAACCGGTTAAACATTACAATATTTGCTCTAGTTTTAGAGCTACTGCACTATCTAAGGTATAACCAAAGGAGATAGGATAAGATGAAAATGGAAATCCACAGCCTGTTTCCATTTAGAACCGGATCAAGAATAGAATGAATGAAGCCTCCATCTAGGGGCCAGGGTTGGAGCTGTGCCTGCTGCCTATCGCGCACTCCTCTGAGGCAATGATTAATGATTGACGTGAAATTAAATTATATTGTAGAGTGTTGTTGGAATGAAAGATGACAGGGTAAACCGGAGTACCCGGAGAAAAACCTGTCCCGCCTCCGCTTTGTACAGCACAAATCTCACATGGAGTGACCGCGATTTGAACCACGGAACCCAGCGGTGAGAGGTCGCCTGAGCCACGGAGGCACTATTCAATATTTAATATCTACTATTCAATAATTAGTCATGCATAAACTAGGACGTGTCTTTTTCAGCTATAGTCCAAACACTTAGTAAACGCCCTTCTGAGTGACCGGCGGGGAGTGGTCATGTAGGTAGTGTGGGAGGTCGGATTAGAGTGCTCTCTTTCTTCCCAGCTCGCTAACTTTTAACTGGCTTGTAGACACGTTGTGCTCAGTCACTGCGTACAGTGCTTAGCACGATGTGTAGACGAAGATTTATCAGCGAGAGGAGTGGAAGACGAGGCAGTCCCCCTCGATTGGCCCTCGCCACATGCGTGGCCGATTCCCGCGCAGGACGTTTACAAAGTACTTCGACTATAGATTCAAATATCCACTTTTTAACATGTCACTGCGATGATTTGAAAATATTTTAATCTAGATGAAGATCGCCACAAGAAGGCCAAAACATATTCTAGTTTAGACATGACTTTTTAATTATTGAATAGTAGATGTTAAGTGTCCGACTCCTTGGCTGAATAGTTAGCGCTGAAGCCTTCTGTTTAGAGGGTCGCGGGTTTGATTCCCGGCCGGGTCGGGGATTTCAATCGCCTCTGATTAATTTTTATGGTTTGGGGACTGGATGTTTGTGTTTGTTCCAACACTTTCCTCTTCATATTCAAACAACAAACTGCACTTCCAACCACCACAGAGACACGCAATAGTGACTACATCCCTCCTTACAAGATTGGCGTCAGGAAGAGCATCCGGCCGTAAAAGAGGGTTAAATCCATATGCACGACACAGTTCACACCCGCGATCCCACATGTGGGGGAAAAGTGGTAGAAGACGAGGAAGAAGAAGAACAAGGTGAGTACTGAAAAAGTGGAACCTTCATAATAAATTCTTTCATAATTCTTTTTAAGAATTTATTTTTGAAGAATGTTTTAGTGATGTTCACAATTTAGATAAACGTCAGGAAAATGGTGGGATAGTATGTATTCCAAAACAACTGCTTTAACTACAGTAGAAGCCCTAATTAGTAAATAGTACCAAAGGTAGATGAGTTCGAATCCTGACCAACGGGTGTGGTATTTTTGAAATTGAACGTTACGCCCATGTCATTCAGATTTCACGTAAGACTTGGCTGTGAACACGATCTCAACAAAGGTTTGCAAAAGGTCTCGTAAAGTTGGGTTTGCCCCGATTTGACGTGTTCAGAAGAGTGTATCGCCGGAAATCTATAGACATTATAAAAATCCCTATATTTGATTTACTGTAAAAATTCGAGACGAGCCAATATAAAGCTTGCCTATTTACTTTTTATCACAAGCATGATATCGCATAAAGAATAGGACTTTACTGATTTACTGTTATTGTCTCTGTCTTTTCATCTTTTAGGTCATCAACATGTAGTCCTAATATTGAAACAAGCGTTCTGAGAGCTAGCGCAGGAGAGAGGGGCTACTGTAATGGTGTTACTGAGAAGTGAAATGTCTGACAACTCCAGGTGAACAGCAGGCTCGTTTCTACGATGACCGCAGTGGGGCTGCCCACGTTTCCATGGCACCCATACCCCTGCTCCCCTCTGTCCATCCAGCCAGGCAGTAAACGGACCCTCCCTGCGCTACACGTCTTTACCACGGTGAGTCTTATATGTAAAAAAACAGCTGTTTAAAGACACGTCCCTTATCGCCATTGCACAGCTGAAGACAAAAACGTTAACCGCAAGATGTCGCGGCGATCGCAGCCGTCCTGTCCACACCGCTGCGTTACAGATCCCCGGCCTGTGCAGCACTCAAGGTACTGTTGCTAGGTAACATCTCGTCACACATATTGTTACATGACACTATTATGATACGCAATTTTTTTTTTTCAGATGTCTCTCAGCTCAAAGAAATATTAATGTCAAAAGAAACACGGGGTGAAAAATGTCGTCGACACGGTCGTAGGTGATAGTGCGTGACAACGTCCATACGAGGTGACGGGAACTAGAGACTGAACGGTTTTCTTCGTGTTGTTAATATCATTAGTTTCCTTTTCTCTGAAACCTGGAGCATTGACTTTCGGCCTGTAAACTTCAAATAAAATGTTTATTGGTTATGAAGCCACTAGGTGTGTTTGTTATGTGTGTTTCTTGATTATTGTATTGCTTAGTCTGTTTGCTTACACACAAATTGATTCAGAAATTGTTCCGATCATATCAGCCATTCTCCATTTCTTTCCTATAAGTGTGCCATCAGCTACTCTGTCAGCGAGTTTCAAGTTTCGAGGATGCCTCGACTTCCCTCATTAATTCACATCTATTTTCATTTTCATAACTGTATAGATCGGTCCAAACCGACTTCCATTTATATACAGATAGGTTAAGTAGTATAGGTACCTTTAGAAGTGCAGACCATCACATCGAGATTTACTGCTCCTAAACAGTACATCATATCTACAAATGGATTACGCCATCAGACGCCGATTTTAGTGGTCTATATGGTTGGACCTATGGCATTTTCTCGTATCTGCTCTATTTATGCGTTAGATTGAGTTAGAAACATTGAATAAAGTGCAATTTGGATACAGTTTTTACATATTACTTAATTTTGGCATATTTATGTGCCAGCTAGAATCATAAAATTTAGCTTGCATATGGTCACTGGTCGTGCCAATGTGTGTGCCGAATTTGATGATTCTATCTGTCCTATAAGTGTGTCAAACTATAAAATATACGTGGGAAATGTACAAATTGTACCTGAAACCCAGAAATGCAGCTCTATCTAACGTACGTATAAAGAATCTAGATACAACTAAAAGTCGTAGGACCAAAGTTGTAGATCTCTTCATGCTGGGTGCAAACGTGCTATTTGCTTTGTGATATGACTTGTCGTTTAGCCTCCAAATACCTTGAAACGACTGTCGGCACCGTAATTAAAATTGCTTCGATATTTCGATATTTTTCTGGGGTAAAAGATAAAACATTTGAACATCGTGGAATCTTTCCGTCGGTTACAGGCTAACAGGTATAGTTTTGCCAAATTTCAAATTTCTACCTCGTCTGGTATTTGTGTTCACCATCTTAATTTGGGTGGATGTGAGTGAGAAACTTTCAAGTCCATGAAAACTACACGTCATCGCTCTGGAAAATATACTCCCACACAGTGAAAGAAGAAGCTTACACTTACGCTCTTATACTGAGCGCCAAATTTCAAACCCCGCATCCACCCTGTTCCCCACGGGGACTTTTGGGACTTTTCGATTTTTCTAGGGATCCTGAGGTCATCAGCTACTCTGGTAGCGAAATTTAACTTTTTAGGATGCCTCAAATTTCTTCAATAATTCACGTCTATTTTCATTTTATACCTTTATAGATCGCTCCAAACCGACCTCCATTTATATGTATAAAGAGATTTCATTAATTTTCACTATTGGGGAATTCATGTTATTTGCAGTTCTATAACTCTGGACTTGAAATAAAGTTTACAGGAATGTGGCTACCTGATGAATATTAAGAGGGATGAAACCAAGAATTCGAGTGCGTGAGTTGGCCCAAATCTGCATAAATAAAATTATAAATTTGCCTATCACTTATATTTTTGTCCCATATCGTACTTTATTTCTCGGGGTAGCTGTACAAAAGTCTAAAATTGATTCAGTTGAAATTTTGTATGTTTGTTTGTTTGTTTATGGCGATATTACACGAAAATTGCTCAGCAGTATTTCTCCAAACTTGGCATTTAAATTCAGAGATTAAAGCTCTGCGTAGAGGCTTGAAAAATTCCACAGGCTAGCAACTCAATGTTGAAAACATCCTAGGGTTATGAGCTACGAATTTTACGTAAATAAATTATCAGTATATATTCTTTATTTATTCCTAAAAGTTACAATCATTTTCTTAATCATCGTTATCCGGTCCATCAGATTAGAAGTTTAACTTTTTCTACCACTACAAGAGCCATTGTGAGTCAATGAAGAGTTTCACTTAAGGCCTTATTTATAACTATATTCGGTGTGGATATTTTAAAAAACATATGAGGAGTATTGATCCGAGGAACAGGTTACAGAAAGAAATATGTAAATTAATGTGGCTAGGATTTGAATCAAAAGGAACGCAAGTAAAGAAACAAGCGATTTTAGGCTGTTTTTCCTGAACTGCATTTATGCCGGAAGTGATTTTTGAAATTTGGTTACTTGTTTGATAGAGCTATCGAAGACACAGAATTTGAAACCATTCCCGGCCCTTTATCCCTTCATCTTTCGGCACAATTCAGGATACTATTTAATTTTACGTTTTTTGTAGCATGGGGACCCTTTCTTTGTCTGCTAGGAAATGTTTCCACCATTAAAATATTGGTTCGACTTGAACCAGTCAGAGAACGTAATACTATGGCTGTATTCGGCCGAACATTTCGTAGCTGACCTCTTTTACCCCTGAGTTTATCATCGTTTAAGAAATAACACTGCGTAGTTAACTGTATACAGCCAAATACTGTGGTTCAACATCGCGTAACAAATACTGTACATACAGAAATTATGTTTCTTCTCTTACTTTCATTTAAAAGAGACAAATTCCTGAATTTTCTTTTAAAGTTCTGTACGGGTTGAAACCGAACTCTACTGACAAACTTTCGAGGATTGTTCAGGGATACCTTTTCAGTATACTTGTATAAGGGAGACGTGTTATCCGGTGGATCGTTACAGAATAATAATGTAATTGCATCATATTAAAAACCTACAACCTGTTTTCCAGTCATTGAGCGTGTCAGGTATGGAATTAATGAACCTGTATCTTGAGGCGAGGATCTGAATTGTGCCGGCTGCCAAACCCTGTTGCACTCATCTTGGGCAATGATTAAACTGACAGATGGAATGAGGTTATACAGGAGAGTGTTGCTGTAATGAAAGATGACAGGGAAGACCGGAGTACCCGGAGAAAACCCTGTCCCGCCTCCGCTTTGTCCAGCACAAATCTCACATGGAGTGACCGGGATTTGAACCACGGAACCCAGCGGTGAGAGGCCGACGCGCTGCCCTCTGAGTCACAGAGGATTCAATTGTACCATATTATATGGCAATAAGGAGAGAAAGACCTCCTAACAGAGAAGTCAGTCCGAAGGCCTGCAGATTACAGGGGGTCGTGTGGTCAGCACTATGAATACTTTCCGCCGTTATTCTTGGCCTTCTAGACCGGGCCGCTATCTCACCGTCAGATAGCTCCCAATTCTAATCACGTAGGTTGAGTGGGCCTCGAACCAGCCCTCAGGTCCAGGTAAAAATCCCTGACCTTGCCGGGAATCGAACACGGGGCCTCCGGGTAAGAGTCAGGCACGCTACCTCTACACCACAGGGCCGACACGTACTTTCATGTACAATAAATAAATAAATAAATAAATAAATAAATAAATAAATAAATAAATAAATAAATAAATAAATAAATAAATAAATAAATAAATTGGTGCAGACCGTGGTTTAAGAAAACTTGTTGTCGTTTTTATATCTGACTGTGATATTTCATAGCCTATTTCATAAAGGCTGTCCTAGAGCCTTTTCCCAAAAATTTAAAATGCTTCAAGAATAGTCTTCAACATTCTGTAAATCGTGTGTAAATTTCTATGTAAGGTGTCATATTTTAAGGCAACGTTTAACCCAGTGTAAATCGTAACATTAAGACATCGGAATTATTTAAGGTATGTGTGAATTTGTATATGAATGTCTTGTATTTACAATGCTAAGATAATAGAGTAGTTAATAATTGGACCGTTCAATCTACCGTAAGTCTTCTTAATCTGTTTACCCTCCAGGGTCGGTTTTTCCCTCGGACTCAGCGAGGGATCCCACCTCTACCACCGCAAGGGCAGTGTCCTGGAGTTTCAGACATCGGGTCGGGGTATACAACTGGGGAGGATGACCAGTACCTCGCCTAGGCGGCCTCACCTGCTATGCTGAACAGGGGCCTTGCAGGGGATGGGAAGATTGGAAGGGTTAGACAAGGAAGAGGGAAGGAAGCGGCCGTGGTCTTAACTTAGGTACCATCCCGGCATTTGCCTGGAGGAGAAGTGGGGAACCACGGAAAACCACCTCCAGGATGGCTGAGGTGGGAATCGAACCCACCTCCACTCAGTTGACCTCCCGAGGCTGAGTGGACCCCGTTCCAACCCTCGTACCACTTTACAAATTTCGTGGCAGAGCCGGGAATCGAACCCGGACCTCCGGGGGTGGCAGCTAATCACGCTAACCACTACACCAGAGAGGCGGACCTACCGTAAGTCACAGTGTAAAAATTCAAAATACTTAAGGCGCGTGTCCATTTGTATATGATGATGCTGGATTTAGAATGTTAAACTAGTAATATTTATTGTAATATATTCTTTCCATGGAATTACTTGTTGTATTCTTGTTGTTGTACTTGTCGTTGCTGTTGTTATTTTTGTTCTTGTTTAGAGTCATAGTGTAAGATTTTGAAACATTTTAACGTACGTGTGAATTTTTATAAGACGGTCTCAACCTATAGTACTATCTGCGCACTTTTTTAGCGATAGATTTGTGTACGGGTTTGAGGAGTAAGAAGGGAGCGCTTCCGGTTCCGTAAGTACTGCCAACTGAATGGAAATCAAATCTGGTATGAATCGATAATATGATCGATCGATAGGAATTTTCTAAATCTTTGTTATTTTAAGCCAATAACTGTGTCACACACACATTATATAACAATTCTCGATGCGAATCTTATTTCTAGAGTGAATTCTATAGTTTGGCTTTGCTGTGTAAATAACAACACTACTAGTACGTAAAGTGTACGCCTTTCGTCGCACAGCGATGCATAAGCGATTCATAGTTTGTGTTTCAAAGATTGCCAGTACGAATCTCGTAGATTGCCGAAGTCGACCGCTTCAGCTCTAGGGTGTAAATCTATCGCTAAAAAGTGCGTAGTGTCAAGTACTGGAAATAATTGAGTTATGTGTGAATTCGTTTGTGATGATGCTGGATCTAAAATGTTAAACCAGTAGTATTTCTTGTAATATATAATAAGAAGAATAAGAATAACATTGCCCTGCTAAAATATACTGCGTAGTTTGAATTACCCATGCTCAAATGTTTACAGTTCCTCAGTTTTGAGTCACAGAAATGAAAGTTGAAACAATTTCCACGCTTTCAGTTGTCCTTTCCTTTACCTGAGCAAGTTGAAGGGCGAATTATTGGTATTGTTTCGTCAAATTCACCTGAACTCCGCAGAGATCCAGAACACAATAGCAAGGAAGTAACGAAAGGGTTATATTGGACCCTCAACAGAAACATTTGGAGAGAAAGTTTCTTTACAGAATGAAGCAACGGTTGTGGAGATGAAGGGTTAGAAGTTTCCCTGTTGTAAAATGCATTTTATTGTTCCATGCAATAACGAAGAAGATATGTAGGGTTGTTGTGTTCCAATGCGAACGTGAAGGAGTGTATTTCTCGAGAAACTAATAATAAAAAGGCAATCGGTTGTTGACGAACAAGTCATAACAGCGAAAAGGCAATTCCTTGAGCTTCCCTAAATAACAAAAAATGGTTTGAAAAATTACAGCAAAAAAGGGTTGAGAGCAAAACCGCCCCCTTCCTGCTGTGTCTATCAAGAAGTGTTCCCTCCCTCTGATATTCCCCGGCTACCCCAATAACCCTGACCTCTCTCTCTCCACAGGAAATATCCCGTTATATTAGGTAAATGTTGACTGGTGATATGAGGGCACCCACTGCATGCAACCCCTTCCTCTGCCCCTCCTGCTTCATTATAGGGGTCTATTAGCGCGGACCAGGCTTCAATTGGCAGCGACCCGCCCACCAGACTGACACACTCATCCCATCACTGTCTAGGCGAAGGCTACGTTCTCATAATTCCGCATATCCTCCCAGGAAGCGCCCTTAACTACTGAAACAAACAGGGTGTACAGGAAAATTTCCCCGGTCACAACACATCTACGAAATGAAGATAAACACGAACTTAGACGGTCTTACGCTAAAGGAACCAATTGGCATTAACATACGAGTATTCAGCCGAAAGGCTAGTTGGATCCTTAACAAATTCAGTATCACTTTTCATAGATGAGACTTACTAGGGAAATGAAGGATGAAATCTTTTCCCGTTGCTTTCCTCATCGATAGAAAGAAGTTGCAATAAGATATCAGTTTGCCAACGCATATTATTATTATTATGATGATGATGATTATTATTATTATTATTATTATTATTATTATTATTATTATTATTATTATTATTATTATTATTATTATGCTTCTTCTTTCTTTCGTACTCCGTTTACCGTCCAGGGTTGGCTATTCCCTCGGACTCAGCAAGAGATTCCACCTCTACCGTATCAAGGGCAGTGCCCTGGGGCGTGAGACATTCAGTCGACGATACAGCTGGGGTTGAGGGGCAGTACCTCGCCAGGCGGCCTCACCTGCTATGCTCAACAGGGGCCTTGTTGGGGATGGTAAGATTGGAAGGGATAGACAAGGAAGAGGGAAAGAAATGCCCGTGGCCTTGAGTTAGGTAGCATTCCGGCATTTGCCTGGAGGAGAAGTGGGAAACCGCGGAAAACCACTTCGAGGATGGCTGAGGTGGGAATCGAACCCCCTCTACTCAGTTAACCTCCCGAGGCTAGTGGACCCCGCTTCAGTCCTCGGACACGTTTCAAGTTTGGTGGCAGAGCCAGAAATCAAACCCGGACCTCCGGGGAAGGAAGCTAATCACACTAACCACTACTTTACACTCATAGATGTGAACATTATTATTATTATTATTATTATTATTATTATTATTATTATTATTGTTATTATTATTATTATTATTATTGTTATTATTATTAAGATGGCAATCGACCAACTTTGATTTCAAGTCTTTCTTACTTGCAGTGATTGTAAATTTTTGAGAAAAGACGCATAGGTGCATGCATATTAGAAGCACAGATGATAACCACTTCTGAGGAAAGTAGACAAGGAATACAAGAACCATATTCTTCGTCAACTCGGCCAAGCATGACACACGCTGGCACCCACATTATCTGCTCGTCTACACTAACGGTTAAAGTGTGCTTCCAGGAGTTAACGGTAGACTGGTCGCTAAGCACGTCTTGGAAATAGTTTTGGTAAACTTGCGTACACATTACAATTGCAAGTCATATGTTAATTTTAAAAAATGGGTACTAAAGAAGACCAGAAGACTTTTTGCGCGATTAAATGTAACTGCTTTAGTCCGCCATCTGAGACTGAACCTTTGATATAAAATATTATATCAAAAATTCGGAAAATCTAAACTTATATAACTCAAATATGAAGGAACATACAGTAGGACGGATCGTTTATGTTAAAGAGATCCCTTTGTTCAGTGCTCATCAGTTTTGCATTCATTATGGTATTATTTTCTGTGCTGTAATAATAATAATAATAATACTAATAATAATAATAATAATAATAATAATAATAATGAAATATACCGGAACATAAAAAGCATAAATAGATACAATGCGGAAGATGCGATTGATATTTTTTGGGCATTTATACAGAATGGATGACAACAGGTTAACCAAATACATCTTCAAATATCCTTGGAACAAGAAGTAAACAATAACCTGGATTCATGAAGTCAATAAAGATTAGAAAAGAAACAGCATAAGAGAAGAAGAAGAAGCAACAGAGAGAGAGAGAGAGATTTTTTAGAAAGAAAGTGTTAAAAATGGAGGGATTCCAAGGTCGCGAGGAAAAGAAAACAGGCTCAAAATGGTCCGAGGAGAAGAAAAGGAGGCATAGTGAACAGATGAAGGATTGTTGGAGGAGGAAGAAGGAACAACAAAGGTTGAATCATAAAAAATGTTCGTGGTCCCTAGAATACACTAACGGAGAAAGAAGAAGAATAATAACATACAAACATAAATCTTCATTATAAACTGTTATACCTTTAAGCGTTCAGTCTGCAAGCCTCTGCGAATTTACTAAACACCACCATAATCCTCTGTTACTAACTAGCTCTGTGCTCCCATTTAGTTCAATACCTCTTATCTTTAAATAATTCTAAACTAAGTCTAACTATCGTCGCCTCGGTCTCCCCTCCTTAACCGTGTCCTTTATCCTCCTATGTAACCTATCCAGCTCCATTCGCCTCACATGACCCCACCAACGAAGCCGGTTTATGCGTACAGCTTTATCCATCGAGGTCACTCTTAACTTAGTCTTTACCTCCTTATTCCCAGCACCCTCCTACCATTGTTCCCACCTCTTTTACCAGCGATGAATCTCTCCACTTCCACGTTTGTTACTTCTTACTTATAATTAAGATCTCCTGAGTCTACCCAGATTTTACTACGGTTAAGCAAAGTTGCTCTGAAAACGGACCGGTGTGAAGATAGTTTCGTCCAGATGCTGACTTCTTCTTACAGAATACTGTTGATCGCAAATGTGAACTCGCTGTATTAGCGTTGCTGGACCTTGATTCAATCATACTTATTACACTACCATTATGGAAATATACACATCCTAAATACTCGAAATTATCTACCTGCTCCAGGTTTGTATTCCCAAAATGATATTTAATTCTCTTAGGTTTCTTTCCTGCTGACATCACTTTAGTCTGGGAAAGGATAATTTTATGTTATACATATTGCATCTGTATTCAAATTCCAATATATTAGACTGCAAACTTTCGGCATAATCTGCCATTAAGACCAAGTCATCAGCATTTCCACCTAACTGAATCCCTCCCTGCCACTTTATACCTTTCAGCAGATGATCCATGTAAACAACGAACAGCAAAGGTGAAAGATTACAGCCTTGTCTAACCCCTGTAAATACCCCGAGCCAATATCTCATTCTACCATGAATTATAACTGCAGACCAATCGTCAAAATAAAAACTGTTTTTAATAATCTGCACTTAACCCATAATTCCCCAGTATGGCGAACATGTTTTCCCTTGGTACTCTGTCATATGCCTTTTCTAGATCTACGAAACATAAACTTTACCGTCTATTCCTCTTGTAGCATTTTTAATTACCCGGCGCGTACTGAAAATCTGATACTGACAGCCCCTCTGTGGTCTGAAACCACACTGGTTTTCATCCAACTTACTCTCCCTTCCAAGATGCCAGTGAACAATTTGCCTGGTATAACGATCAATGAAATACCTCGATAGTTGTTGCAATTCTTCCTGTTCCCTCGATTATACTGTAGATAGGTGCAATTACTACTTTTGTCCAATTAGAAGGCACCTTACTAACGTTACCAATCTTATCACTCTATGAAACAATTTCATCTCTGTCTCCCACTGTATAGTATTAGTAGTAATACCACAGATCCTACGAGGAACAATACCTTAAACAAGAATATTTAATGGAAGCAATTACCAAATCCCGGCTCAGTTATTATGGACACCTACAAAAGTTGGAAGCGTTATAACTAACCAGCATAATCTAAAGAGCTAACTCAGTATGAAAACAACATCGTTTCTATACAAACAGGTGAAACAAGAACTTGAAATTGCATCCTGGAGATAGTAGGTTCGAATCCCACTATCGGCAG
This sequence comes from Anabrus simplex, assembly GCF_040414725.1. NCBI lineage: Eukaryota > Metazoa > Arthropoda > Insecta > Orthoptera > Tettigoniidae > Anabrus > Anabrus simplex. The sequence goes on from NC_090267.1 coordinate 477,131,389, forward strand.
CCCTGAAAATGGTTTTCCGTGGTTTCCCATTTTCACTCCAGGCACATGCTGGGGCTGTACCTTAATTAAGGCCACGGCCGCTTCCTTCCAACTCCTAGGCCTTTCCTATCCCATCGTCGCCATAAGACCTATCTGTGTCGGTGCGACGTAAAGCCCCTAGCAAAAAAAAAAAAAAAAAAAAAAAAGAACTTGAAATTTTCAATCTCCCTGAAACATTGACACCTGACAGAAACATTTTTTGTGTGTGTGTGTGAAAAGTGATTAAAGAAAATCCACAAACCAAGTTTAAGAAACAATTGAGACGGAATAAATTGGAGGAAACTAAGCAATATCAAGCCAAAGAGTGAAAAGACATGAGGAAGGAAGCTCTGAAGAATGCACAAGCAGCCCCAATAACCAAAGCTTCAAAACATTTTTATTGACTTCCGTAATCTGTAGCAGGCTCATCTGATGTTCTTTCCGCTCGTATCATCGTCATTCTTGTTGACGAAGATGATGATGATACAATTCAGGGAACAAGATAATATATCTATCATCAGACTCTTATACTTACTCTCTGCATATCCTTTATCTGAAAGACTGTGTGCGCTTCCACTGATATTTTAGTATTTCATTCTCATTTTAAACTTTCACGCTTCCAGGTTTTGTGCACTATGATTTTCTCATTCTTCAAAGATACCTTATTCCTCTCCATGAGCTGATGACCTACACGTTATTATTATTACCTTTACATTCGTAAACCGATCTTCTTCAGTATTAAGCACGGCAAAGTGGTGTATATAATGGAGTCCAACTCATTCATTTAAAATCACAATGATCGCTGCGAAGATCGACCAATCACCATCCTAGTAGTGGTATACATTCCTAGCATTTTACATAATTTAATATTAAATAGACTATTAGAGTTAACGGTTCTGATTGCCATAAGGAGGAGGCGGTATAAATAATTCAGCACATCCGTCCCTTAAGTTGTTATTTCTACAGTTCGAAGGAGATGACTATAATTAATAAAAAAAATGCCCTGTTCCCTTTCTTCGTTAGGAATACAGTAAGTTAGCCATTATGAGGCTTCCTTTGTCAGAGGTGTAAAACAGTTTTGAGTAGCCTAATTAGAAAAATGGCCATCTCCGTCTGATTTTCCTTCAGGAGAGAGGAAAATAGTTTACCTTTAATTAAGAATGTGGTACTTTTAGTATAGATTCAGGGACAGATTTACTAATCGATTCAAGCTTAAACATGCACAAACGTTTTATTTTGAAATAAAGTATAGTTGACTGTCCTTGAAACATATGGAACCTCACTGTCGGCTCTCCAGAGAATGGTTTTCCGTGGTTTCCCATTTTCACTCCCAGACAAATGCCGCGACAGTTCCTATTCATAGGCCACAGCCGATACCTTCAATCTACTTACCCAATTTCATTCATCATCATTCATCTCACCTCATTCCTGACCGAACCCGTCTCAAGAACTAAGAGGTACACATACAGACATAAAACGTAAAGTAAAATTTCATCCTTATGTGCACTTAATTGTTTTATTTCTTGTAATCATTTTGATACAAAATAAGTACCTACCTATCTCGCAAATGACAACAAATATGACGATATTATTTATTTATTTATTTATTTATTTATTTATTTATTTATTTATTTATTTATTTATTTATTTATTTATTTATTTATTTATTTGCCGGGATGAGTGGCTCAGAAGGTTGAGGCGCTGGCCTTCTGACTCCAACTTGGCAGGTTTGATCCTGGCTCAGTTCGGTGGTATTTGAAGGCGCTCAAATACGTCAGCCTCGTATCGGTAGATTTACTGGCACATAAAAGAACTCCTGCGGGACTGAATTCCGGAACCTCGGTGTCTCCGAAAACCGAAAAGTAGTTAGTGGAACGTAAAGCAAATGTATTGTTTTTATTTATTTATTTATTTATTTATTTATTTATTTATTTATTTATTTATTTATTTATTTATTTATTTATTTATTTATTTATTTATTTATTTATTTAATCTATACAATCTACAGATACCAAGCTCTCATTACGGATGGTTTATATATTGTACATCTGTATACCAGGTATATGCATAAGTTTTAGCGGTTTTTGTTGTAAAGAAAACAGTCTAAAGTTCCAGTGCTGGAATGACCAGGCCGCATACAGCCGTGAAGACTCCTCTGCCATTATTCCATTAAATATGCACACTGCTCATTAAAATCAGTGCCTCGGAGTAGGGATTGAATAGCTCGAATGCTATGATGAACCACTGTGTTACGTACCAGTAATATCAGAAAATGTGTGAACCAGGGGAATGGCATGTTAAAGGAGAAAGTTATCCCTCATCTACTTCCCGCCAATATTTAGGCAGGCTGTTATACTCGGCACGACCAGGCGAGTTGGCCGTGCGGTTAGGGGCGCTCAGCTGTGAGCTTGCATCCGGGAGGTAGTGGGTTCGAACCCCATCGACAGCCCTGAAGATGGTTTTCCATGTCTCCCATTTTCAGACCAGGCAAATGCTGGGGCTGTACCGTAATTAAGGCCAGGGCCCCTTCCTTTCCACTCCTAGCCCTTTCCTATCCCATCGTCGCCATAATACCTATCTGTGTCGGTGCGACGTAAAGCAAATTTTAAAAAAAATCTCGGTATAGAGCAGTAATCCCATCTATCGGAGATGAGTTGCAACATAAAGATAAAGCATATCACAACAAACAATGGTCAGTGTAATGTTATTGTTGATCAATGTTATGAGTATAAGCTTCCTATATTGTAGGTTTTCACCTTTAGTTTTCTTTCAACTCTGTGATGTTAGGGCGTCTTACACAATTATTTATAGCGTACACTGTAGTTCCTTCTTCCCTGACTTTGCATACCGATTTTTATTAAATTCTGTTTATCCATTTTCTCGTGACTCGGCGCTGACATGACTTAGCAACAAAAATCAAAATTCATGAATATCTCTGATATCATAGCCAGTACGATAAAAATGTATAAGACAAATGATCGGAAATTTAATACTATATAACCTTAGATTGAGAATTAAATTTTAGGCCTTCCCCTATACTACCATTTCTCTTGGCGCGAATAAAATTATTTATGGCCTAGATTGTAGCGACTTACTACCGGACTTAAAATACCTATTTTCATTAAATTCTCTTCAGCCGTATCCTCGTGATGCGTGTACATACGTACAGACAAACAGACAGACAGAAATTACGGAAATTTAAAAAGTGCATTTCCTTGTTACTATGGACACGACCGATACAGAAATACCATCCTTTTTAAATTCTGAGCAATGTACAGACAAAACTCTTGTTTTATATATATATATATATATACAGTAGATAAAAGAGCTAGAACTCCTTGACAATATTAGCACATTATTGAACCTAATATTACAGAATTTTACCCGCTAGAGTTCTAAGCCACAATATTTCAGATAGCGATGTTTGTAAGCACAACGACGAAATCCATTTCTGTTCACATATTTTCATCAAGCATCTTCACATTACAAATTCGTGATTTATTGGAAGTATTTGAATGTTTATCGCATTCTTCTGAGAAATTATGTTTTGAGACATGTAGTTTCGCCTTACGACCGCAGCTGCATCCTAAAATTCCTTCCAGGACGTATCTCAAAAATGGAATGTTTACAAAGCCATGGAGTCTAGGATACTTCCTCATATGTATCCTTACCTACCAGCTTCATGCATCTTCTCTGTTTTCTCCCTTAGACTTCCTTTTGCACATTCCTTTGATTCTTCTTCTTCTACTTAAGACGCCGTCTTCACACGGAGGTTGACGATACACGTAGCCCGCTCTATCTATGCATTTTATTTAGCCATTACTATGTGAATTTATAGAGATATCCCTGAGGATCTTGAATACAGTGGTTTACCGTTGCCTTCTACATCCTAATTCCGTTTACCAACATTTGGTTTCTCCGCATTTAGGGATAGTTTCTTGCCCCTATGACAATAGACTGCCCTAACCTATACCTACTCATCCACTCTCGGTGAGACTGTTGGCTCTTGGTATAGGGGCTCTCCTTATATCGGGAGATATTCGGTCCCTAAGCAGTTTGCTCACCCCAAAGATGGCTGACTAAGCATGTGCAGAAGGTGCAGATAAAAAATACAAACTCTGTAGCCTAGGCAACGCAGTACATGAAGAGAAGAGTCTACACCTGTATCATGGCTGAAAAATGTCATGAAAAACGGCCGACACTTAGGCAGTATAGTTAATGGTACAAGTTAATATGCGCACAAATTGAGTGACATTATGAAACACATAATTAAAAAACAGAATAAATAATATGAAAATTCAAGGAAAAACATAAAGTAGAAATTTAGAGAGAAATGTATAATAGATAAAAATAGAAAGAAAAATACAAAAATACAAAATGATGTAAAATGTAAGTAAATACATCAATTAACAAATGAAAAATTAAAACTAAACTAGGGCAGTATGATCGAGAAGAATAATAAATTTCCCTTCTAAATGGTGTTATCTATGGTTGATTGTGAGAAATCAAATGTCGGACACTTGGGGCACACAAATATAGCAAAATATGACGCTAATATCACTAATAATAGATCATAGTCACAAGATAGCACCAACACACAGTCAGCACATATAATCAAACCACAAATAGCTCCTAGAAACCACAACTGAGGCACAGTTCTTAATAGGTCGATGTATTTTTCAGCACTTCTACACCTGATTTCATTAATTATTAATTTCGTGGGGCTATTTCTAGCCGAGCGCAGCCCTTGTAAGGCAGACTCTCCGATGAGGGTGGGCGGCATCTGCCATGTGTAGGTACCTGCGTGTTATTGTGGGGGAGTATAGAGTGTTATGTGTGGTGTGTGAGTTGCAGGGATGTTGGGGACAGCACAAACACCCAGTCCCCAGGCCACTGGAATTAACCAATGAAGATTCAAATCCCCGACCCGGCTGGGAATCGAACCCGGGACCCTCTGAACCGAAGGTCAGTACGCTGACCATTCAGCCAGCGAGTCGGACGCCTGATCTCATTCAAGGCTTGCTGTAGAAAACAAAATCCACAGTTCTAGCCCTTTAAAGCAACTCAATGTTGAAAACATCCCAGGGATATGAGTTCCGAATTTTAGGTAAATAAAATACAATAAAGTATGAGAATATATATTATTTATCTATTCCTAAAAATTACAATCCTTTTCTTAATCATCGTTATCCCTTTTCCTACCACTACGAGCACTGATGCGAATCAATGCAGTTTCACTTAAACCCTTATAACTACGTTCGGTGCGGATATTTTTCAAAAAAAACCGCCTGAGGGTATTGAACCAAGGAACACATTACAGAAATAATGATGTAAATAAGTTAATTTGGCTAGGTTTTGAATAAAAATTAGTAAAGAAACAAGCGATTTTAGGTTGTTTTTCCGGAAGTTATTTTCGAATTTTTTTTTTAGTTTGATAGAGCTATCCAAGACTCACAATTTGCAACCTTTCCGGACCCTTTAGAAATTCAACTTTCGGTACAATTGAGGAAATTGCTTAATTTTACGTTCTTCATGGTATGGGGACCTCCACTTTGCTAAGAAATGTTTTCTACAACGTACATTAAAAAAATGATTTCATCCCTGGCTTCCATACAAAAAGCACATAACGGGGCTCTTCAGTTTTATTGACATTTATGAAGGGAAATGCAATTCATTTCAAACATATACTCTGCCACGGCTACTCTACAGTATATTTACTGTAAAATAATGCGTGTTATTATTCGAGAAAAGTAAACGGTATCAAACATGCAATGTACATCAATAATGTCACAATTTAGTGTAGTTTGCAGTAGCCTATACTGTTGTGAGGTTAGAAATGATCGCTACTCTGCCGCTACAGTTAATGGAGTGTAACATCATTTATTAGAGCCAAACCCCATTATGTCTTATGACTTTCATTGCGAATGTAAAGCTATCGTTCACGGCAACGAAGGAATATAATCGAACATCTTTCACTCTAGTCGGCTTTGTGAGTCCTCCAGTAGTAAATAATACACTAAATGTCCCAGAATTCCACAAATACGTAATATTTCAAACGAGTGACTTGTCGGAAACCCACGATCATAAATAATTGCTTGATAGTGGAAGTGGCACACACAAGAAAAGAGTGTTGCGGATAAATACACAATATTTCAAGTTTAATGTACAGGCCATATTCTACAATTGAATATAATAACAGATGCTTTGTGGCGTAGACAAAGAATGAATCAATACTGAACGGATATTCCTTTTCATTAAATGGATAGGCTTATACGATACGAAATATGTTGGTTCCACTGATTTTCGTTATTGTGAATTTACACAATCATTTAAGACAGCCCTTTCAATTGTTGCAGTCAATGACTATTAAAATGAAATTAATTTACATACATAATTTACGTAAAGAATAAATTAGAGTTACTTAGGAGGGAGGGAGTGCATGTTGCAATCGCGAATTGCGGCATAAGTGTACTGGATGGACGTGTAGAATATAAATAAGCACACACTTTGTACCATCATTTGTTAATGTTAAAAACATTTTTTACCAGACAGATTAGGGGTCCAAATACTACAAAAAATGTAAAATTAAGTTGAAGGTTGTAGGGGTAAAAAGCTCGAAAAATTTTAAATTTTGAGTCTTAGATAGCTCTATGAAACTAAAAAAGCAAATTTCGAAAATCACTTAGGGGCGAAAATGCAGCTTAAAATAGCTTGTGTGTGCCAGGCTGAGTGGATCAGGCGGTTAAGTCGCCGACCTTCTAACCCCAACTTGGCAGGTTCGATCCGGTGGTATTTGAAGGTGCTCAAATACGACAGCCCCGTGTCAGTAGATTTACTGGCACGTAAAAGAACTCCTGCGGACTAAATTCCGGCACCTCGGCGTCTCCAAAGACCTTAAAAAGTAGTTAGTGGCACGTAAAGCAAATAACGTTATTATTATTATTATTATTATTATTATTATTATTATTATTATTATTATTATTATTATTATTATTATTATTACAGCTTGTTTCTTCACTCGTTTCCTTTTTTATTCAAATCCTAGTCAAATTAACTTTCTTACATAATTCCTTCTGTAATGTGTCCCTTGGTTCGATGTCCCCATGCGTTTTTTGATTTTTGAAACATGTCCCCACCGAACGTAGTTATATGGGTTTAAGTGAAAATCTGCATTGACTCGCATTAGCGCTCGTAGTGGTAGGAACAGACAATAGAACGAATAACGATGATTAAATAAAGGATGTTGAACACCATTAAATAATATAAAATTATAATAACACTTCTAGAATGTACTTCAAAACGAAATATCAGAGTTCCTGAATAAAAAGGGATGAATATGGATTAACCGTTATATCACCATATGGACTTAACACAATATGGCGAATATCTCAAGCAAGGCGTATTGTCCACGCACCCTCTTCAATATACGAAGTTTTCAGGCACTATGCACCACTTGCCACTGCCATTTTTCAGCTAACTATTGTATCGTCTGTAAAATGAAGGGTGTAAGCTTTGGACTACCGGAGAACTTTTCGTTTTCTAAGTTTAAAAGAAGAAACAAAGATATGGCTTTAACTGTAATTTAAATTTCAAACTTAACTTGTCCGGTGGTACAGACTTAAGTTGTACTTATGTCAAAACGTTTAAGGCAACATCGTTCCCAAACATCTTTGTATAATCACCAATCCGTACGTAGATTCGTTCATTCATATCCTACACGCCTTGTTAATGCAACCACCTCCTCTATCCTTTACAATTTCACATAATTTTAGCATCCTAGTCTCTTCTCAATATCTTCCTAGTACTTTTTCCTAGGATGATCTCTTCATTTCTTTGGTAATATGTAAAAGAAATTTGTTTTTCTAGTTTCCATTTCATTTAGTAATTTTCTCTGTTCATGGATTTCCCTTAAAACTTCCAGGTTTGTTTTCCTTTCCATCCAATCCCTTCTTGTAATTTTGTGACATATCCATATTTGTTCAGCTTCAAGGCGGTTCCTTTCCAACATTCAACTCCATACAGCAATGCACTCCTCAAATGGCTTATCAAATGACTTCTGACATCCGTTTGCTGGTTAAAATAATTTTGTTTGACATAAAAGCCTTTGTTTTGCTAATTCTATCCTTGCTTTCACTTCTACGAACATCTATTGCGCCCTGTGATCGTGCTGCCAAGATAACAGAATTGTTTCACCTCATCATTTCGGACGTCATCAATTTTATATTGATCATTATTTCTTTAATAGTATTTCTTACTATCATTGCTTTCGATTTCTTTTAGTTGACTTTTCATTTTTTAAGTTGTGTCTGATAACACTTGCAGAATTCTATTAATTTCTCTTCCCGAGCCTGAAACTATTATCGAACACAATTTGCACAAAGGATTTACTCAATATCAATTATCACAGGGTTTGGATTTCAATGACCAAATAACTCTGGAAATATCCATATACTAACGCCCTAAAAATATCGAAATATTACTTTAAAACCCAGAAATATAACGCAAAAGAAATTCAATATTGTCCAAAAATGGTTTACAAAACTCTTTTGCTCAGCCAGCATACCAACAGCAAAGCAACGCCCTTCCTAGCATTATTTTTCCATTCTACTCTGACAAGTTTATAGCTCGCGGACCCCGTTACTTTCAGACTTCATTTAATCACAAAATATTTCTAAGGAAAAATAAATCCAAAATAACCTAACGAACAAAACTCTTCGTCACAAAGCATATGAATAATAGCCAGTTGTATGTAAACAATAATAGTTCATTCTGCAAATATTAAGGCGACATTCCAGAGATAAAAATCGATATTTAGGTCGTTGTGGTGAAATTTTTTTAATGACTGAAATTGAAAGGATTGCGTTTCTTCTTTCTTCTCTTATTCCGCTGAATTCGAACAATTTATCACTGTGATAATGCTTTGTTTTCCGATTGTAATTTTACATTTAAATCCCATTTTCACCCATAATATTCTGCCAAATGTAACAAAATTAGTATATTACCGGTATATGTATCACAGCTATATTAAAGAAAACCTGCGTGTGGAATTTTTGATTGCAGAATTTTTCAAGTAGTAGGGATTTTTAAGTTCAAAATTTTAGAAAGTAAAAATTACACAAACTTCAGTATGATATATCTCCTTATATAAATTATGTACAGAAAAATCGATACGTAGTGCTTTTAAAAGAATCATTGTCTACCTAATTACGAATTTACATAAACATGTTAATTAAATTTCATGAAAAAATGGAATTAAAAATTTCAAAAAATATTTAGGATAAACTATTAATTGTACATCAAAGAAATGTTCGTGATATCTCTACTTTTATGTAGGTGATATTCCCACAAAGTTTCGTCAAAATCCATGCATTAAGTAAAAACATATTTTTATCGCCGGAGTGTCACCTTAAGAAGAAGGATAGCTAACTGCTTTAGAAATACAAAATAATTCTAAGTATATGTATAACCTTTACGTTAACTGACGGTCCCATTAAACAAGCGGACGTTGTGGTCATTGATAATCCAATAAAGGCGTCATTATCGATCCATCAGTCATATTTGAGTGAGATGAAAAGCAGTCCTAAGAGGTTGATACAGAAAATACAAAGCACTACGAGCCTTGCTTTCGTGACTTAGGATACAAGTATAAAATTTTAACTGGGAAGTTACAGCTATGTTGTATAATGCGCGAGGAACAATTACAAATTTCTCTGCGAATATTTTCAAAATGTTTCGACTCCCTACTACTGTGTTACAAGAAAAGTCAAATGTGATTTTGAGAGATTCACTCCAAATTGTGCAAAATCATCTCTATAAATTAAATGTAATTTGAATACATAGAATCCATCGGGGGAGTAGAGGGGTGGGTTAGCTGCCCAAAAATAATATTAATTATAACATTTAAAATATTCCAATGAAAATTAATTAAATGAATTTTAATATCTCATTGTGTTTGTGGATTAATAAGTAGGATGAACCTTTGTGCTTTCCCTAGTATTAGGACAGTTATCCTTAGCGGATTTTCTCTCTCTAACTTGCAAGAATGCTGTAGCTTACCATTATTGACAGGGAGAAATCAGTTAAGTCTTCACAGTTTCATAATTTTTATTATAAATTAAAAACATTGTTAGACTAATTATATTTTTATCCCTACTCACAAAGGAAGTCAAATTAGGTTGTATTTAACATTATTTATTTTAAATTACCATCAAACATTTAAATTTCCAATATCTCAAAAAGCATAATTTGTGTCTTCGCAGTACACCGACGGTATGACATGTACAGAAATCCGAGCCAAACTCATGACAGTTATGATGTAACAAATTAAGGAAACTAAATAACCACAAATGAATTCATAAAGTAGAACAACAAATCAACAACTATTTATGAGATATTGACACTATGCTTGTATTAATTAACTTTCTATAAATTTACTAAAGCAAACATACCTCCTTTTCCTTTCGTTCCTTGAGTAATTAGTTTCCCTTCGCTCAATGCGGATTCCACTTTCTTATTCGTACTTTCCAGACGCATCATATTTTTTCAACAAAATATTTCTCTAAGCTTTCTGTCCATCTCTCCCCCAAATGAGGAACGCTAGACCTCCATATATTTTAGCCACCCCCCTGCTCTATCGACATTCCGTGAATCTGGTTCCATGGTCTCCGAACAGTATATCTCCCCCTCCATCTTCGTCCCCTACGCTTTCCACCCCAAACAAAAGTCTTTAAACATATTCGTGCTTCTAAACAATTTGGGGTTGTCTCGTTGCCGCAAGTATTTCCCTTAAAATAAAATAAAAATAAAAATGTCCAATGTTGCCAACCTGACATGGAATCAATTCTTGGATTACCGGAAGCGGAATTTACTACATAACTTACCCCATAATCCTAAAAATCTACTATATTAGGCAAGTGAGTAGGCAGAGGTGACAGTATCATATCTGGAACAGGAATACTGAGGTTTCAAGTAATCCAATGGTCATGTTTATATCAAAACATTATTAGATTAAGCAAGATTCGACATGATACACCCGTAATTTCATTTTACAAGTTCATATACGTCGCACCGCCACAGGGTAGGTGGCGATGGGACAGGAAAGGGCTAGGAGTGGGAAAGGAGCGGCCGTGGCCTTAACTAGGGAACAGCCCCAACATTTACCTGGTATGAAATGGAAAACCACGGAAAACATTCTTGAGTGCAGACAGTGCGGTTCGAACCCACTATCTCAAGAATGTAAGCTCACGGCTGAGTGTCCCTAACCGCACGGCCAACTCGCTCGGTCATAAACTTTTGCATTCCATTAATTTATGAAATGAGTGTGTTACACTTGCTTTATCGTACTATGTAAGTAGCTTTCCATGATCGTTATCAGCGTAGTGGCTTAGCTACTGTCTTTCCAGAAGATCGAGGTTCGATATCCTGTCGGTGTTGGATTGGAATTTTCGCCTGAAAAATTGCGTTGTCCCAGGAAAAGCATCCACTCTTAAATCACCGGTCAAAACCAAAAACGAGCCAGGGGGATCCAGTAACGCCAGATATACCTGGAATAAGCTAAAGAACTGTAAGTAGTCATGCACAGAAATGTTACACAAGGTTGCCTAACCAAAGCAGTAAAGGTGCACCTGGTTCACCCGAAAAGGATTAGATTCAATTATACTTATTTTCTCCTTCTTATTTTCCCTGTTCTTTTCCCAACTACGTGGGATAAGCAATACTGTGGATCAAACTTATTTTTAAGGTCCGATAGCCTTCTTGGCGCCAACACTGTGTCGGGGTACGTATTCACTCCTGGATGTTGTGGTTATTATTAATGTTGTGATGTGGTTTGTGCAAACGAATATGTGTATTAAGATAAACACGAACATCAGCCATGGAGTTGAAGCAATAAACGAAACATAGTTGTGAAAACCCGTAGCCTGGCCGGAGATCGAAGTCGCGTCCCTCTGAAATGAAGGAGAGTACGCTGACCATTTAGCCAAGGAGTCTAACGGTTAAATGAAATTACAGTGAATATACTATCAGTATCATGAGATTACCTTATGGCATTAACAATAAATTTTAATTAATTGCCAGTCTGAAAGGCTCAGACGGTAGAGAGCTTTACTTCCGAGTCTAAGTTGACGGATTTGATTCTAGTGGTATTTGAAGGTGCTCAAATACGCCAGTCTCATGTTGGTAGATTTATCTGCACGTAAAGAACTCTCCTGGGACAAAATTCTGACACTTCGGTCTCTGAAATCCGTAAAAGAGCGGAATGTAGACAAATAACATTATTTATTTATTTATTTATTTATTTATTTATTTATTTATTTATTTATTTATTTATTTATTTATTTATTTATTTATTTATTTATTTATTTATTTATTTATTTATTTATTTATTTATTCTTTCTTTCTTAATCTGTTTAACCTCCAGGGTTGGTTTTTCCCTCGGACTCAGCGAGGGATCCCACCTCTACCGCCTCAGGGGCAGTGTCCTGGGGCTTCAGATTCTGGGTCGGGGTTACAACTGGGGAGGATCCCCAGTACCTCGCCCAGGCGGCCTCACCTGCTATGCTGAACAGGGGCCTTGTAGAAGGATGGGAAGATTGGAAGGAAAAGACAAGGAAGAGGGAAGGAAGCGGCCGTGGCCTTAAGTTAGGTACCATCCAGGCATCTGCCTGGAGGAGAAGTGGGAAACCACGGAAAACCACTTCCAGGATGACTGAGGTGGGAATCGAACCCACCTCTACTCAGTTGACCTCCCAAGGCTGAGTGGACCCCGTTCCAGCCCTCGTACCACTCTTCAAATTTCGTGGCAGAGCCGGGAATCGAACCCGGGCCTCTGGGGGTGGGAGCTAATCACGCTAACCACTACACCACAGAGGCGGACATGTATTTATTTATTTAGTTTAATGTTGAAAAAATTCTTAGTAGACAAAGTCTAAGTCTCCATACTACGAAAATCGTAAAATTAAGCAATTTCCTCAAGTTTGCCGAAAGTTTAAGTTCTAAAGGGCCCGGACAAGTTTCAAATTACGAGTCTTGGATGGCACTATCAACATAAAAAAAGAAATTTCGAAAATCACTTCCAACCTAAATTCAGTTCCCGAACAACAGACTGAAATCGCTTGTTTCTTTACCCGTTTTCTTTTGCATTCAAATCCTAGACAAATTTACTTATTTACATAATTCTTTCCTTAATGCGTTTCTTGGTTCAATACCCTCAGGATTTTTTGAAAAATGTCCACACCAAATGTAGTTATAAGGGATTAAGTGAAACTCTGCATTGACTCACATTAGCGCTCCTAGTGGCGCTTAAGTGAAACAATGCACTGACTCACATTATTAGTAGGAGAAAAATACAAACTGCTAATCTAGAACTGTGGATTTTATTTATTTATTTATTTATTTTATTTATTTATTTATTTATTTATTATTCATCACTCTTGAGAATATAAAATATTAATTTTGATTTTGAGACGTATGTGTCTCATTGTACTTTTAAACATTCTTCGAGAGGAGAGGCCACACCTTTCACTTGCTTAAACTTAGTACTTATTCATTTGTTAATAGCTCAACAACTACAAATTATACTAAAACAAAATTTTGCATTCCAGACACACCTTTATTATCATTTGAGAAACAAAATCTGGTAATAACTTGTATTTAATTAATCAAATGTGTGCATTAACATCGCAGACAATTGGGGTGGGGCCATAAATATTAAAATTCATTGAATATTTGCATGAGTATTCTCCCGAAATTATTTGAACATTAGAACCTTGCCTAGATATTCCTTTATATAATATTGTTTTTATTAATCATTACCTTTCATATAGATATTTCATGACAGGATATGAGTAAGAAGGTTGTGCAGAGAGTTAAACCAATAAGTGCAGAATATAATAGCAAGAGAACACTTGTACAATTTTGTAAAATAAATTAAAAATGGCAATAAAGACTCAAATGATATCAAAAAGGGAAAGTGAGAGGGATAATTTGGTGATTTGTTGGATATACAAGAATGAATCCATAAGAGAAAGATAAGGAAATTAAATGTATTCTGTGTAATAAATATATAGAAGTAGACAACAAAGACATCTCCGTACAGGCCATGGAGGCCCTTGGGGGGGGGGGGGGGGTGGAAGGTAAAGGCTACCACCATTGTTAACCGCGGCACGTGATGGGGTAGAGTGGTTAGCTTTTCACCCGGCCGCCTTTGCCCCCAGGAATTGCCCTGGTACTCATTTTTGGTGTAGGCTGAGTGAACCTCAGGACCATATGCACCTCCGGAAGTGGAAATCTCGTTTCTTAAATTTTGCGACTTCCTGACGGGGATTCGAACCCACGTCCTTCCGGGCGAACCGAGCACGCCTTTACCGCCTCGGCCAGGAAGCCCCTTTATAGAAGTAGAACATCTGCTAAAAGAATGTACTGTAGCGAAACAAACAATATTCTTTTTTTTTTTGCTAGGGGCTTTACGTCGCACCGACACAGATAGGTCTTATAGCGACGATGGGATAGGAAACGCCTAGGAGTTGGAAGGAAGCGGCCGTGGCCTTAATTAAGGTACAGCCCCAGCATTTGCCTGGTGTGAAAATGGGAAACCACGGAAAACCATCTTCAGGGCTGCCGATAGTTGGATTCGAACCTACTATCTCCCGGATGCAAGCTCACAGCCGCGCGCCTCTACGCTCACGGCCAACTCGCCCGGTAAACAAACAAATTCAGAGCGAAATGTATAGATGGGAATGAAAGGTAAAGTTGAAAATGAACCTGAACTTTACACTCTTCCTGAGATATTTAATGGTGGAAACCAGGAAGAACAGCAAAATTATGTAATATTTCCAGAGGAATATGGGAAAAGAAAAATAAAGAGGATGAAAACAGAGGAAATATCCCTTCCAATCTTCCCCTCCCTCCCCCTCCACAAGGCCCCTGTTCAGCATAGCAGGTGAGGCCGCCTGGGTGAGGTACTTGTCCTCCTCTCCAGTTGTATCCCGCGACCCAAAGTCTCACGCTCCAGGACACTGCCCTTGAGGGCGTAAAGGTGGGATCTCTCGCTGAGTCCGAGGGAAAAACCAACCCTGAAGGGTAAACATATTAAGAAAGAAAGAAAGAAAGAAAGAAAGAAAGAAAGAAAAGAAATAAATACATAAGTATTCCAGCTGGACCACGTAGCCATCAGTAAAAGAAACAGCAAAGAAGTGCTGAATGTCAAAGTATTGAGAAGTGCAAACATTGATTCAGACCACTATCTTTCTTTGATCAAAACCAATTTCATCCCTCTTAAAAGAAACAGAGAAAACCACTGCATAAAGTCGCGAATTCCAAGGTTCAATCCAGCCAAGCTGAAAGATAACAATAACTTCACCGAGACCCTGGCTAAAAACAAAGACAAAAAAGATTGGCCCCAACTACAGAAGGCACTAATAGATGCAGCGACAACCACCATTCCGGCGGTCAGAAAGAACAAACATCCATTGTGGACAACTACTTGTGACAAAGCATTGAAGAGAGAAAGCAAGCATGGCTAAAATGGAACCGTAACAAAAGTCTGGAAAACCATAAAAACTTCTTAGAAGTTAGGAAAACTGCTACTAAAATTATCAGGAACACCAAGAGGCAGTACAATAAAAATATCATTGAACAAGCAGAGAGGGATTTTCAAAGAAACAACACTAGAGACTTCTACCAAACTTTTAAATCTCAAATAACACCCTACTTCACCTTCGGGGAGCTGATGGAAAGCTGAAAATGAACAATGAAGAGTGCACCACAGTTCTAGCAGATTATTTCAACAACCTTCTAAATTCAAGGGAACCCAAGGAGAAACTGCATTTCGAACCTCAGAATGTTACTAAGTCGGACTCTCTCCCACCAACAAAGGGGGAGATCCAGAAAGCCATTTCAGAATTGAAATGTAACAAAGCAGCGGGTGAGGATGGAATCATAGCAGAGCTCTGGAAATACTCTGATGAGGAGTCAATCCAAAGTATCCATGAAATCATATCAAACATTTGGGTGACAGAAGCGTTACCTAGCGACTGGACCTCAGCTATCATCCACCCGTTACACAAAAAAGGCGACAAATCAGATCTCAACAACTACAGAGGGATTTCCCTTGTATCAGTGACGTACAAGATACTCTCCAAAGTATTACTCACAAGAGTAGAGGCTCAACTAGACTCCTGCATCGGAGAGTACCAGGCTGGGTTTCGCAAGTCAAGGTCATGCGCCGAACAAATCCTGAACCTCAAAACCGTCATTACTTACAAAAACCTAAGCGCCTTACCCTACGTGGCAACATTTGTTGACTTTCAGAAGGCCTACGATTCAGTAGATAGAGAGTCACTCTTCCAGGCACTTGCTGAACTGGGACTAGATAAGAAAACCTTGAATCTAGTGAAAGCAACTCTTACCAACACTACAGCCAGAATCAAATTCAGAGGGGAACTGTCCCAGAGCTTTGAGATCAAAACAGGTGTTAGACAAGGGGATGGCCTATCTCCAATCCTCTTTAATTGCCTACTTGAGAAAGTCATTCGTGAGTGGACGAAAATGCTAAAGGATGGCTCTGGATTGAGAATTGGCTACAAGAAAGACAAGTTAACAGTTAACTGTTTAGCCTTCGCAGACGACCTTACACTCCTGGCATCCAGTGTGGAGGAAGCTATCCATCAACTATCCTCTCTCGACCACATAGCAGCTAAAGTAGGGCTGAAGATCGCCATCAACAAAACACAGTTTATCACCAACATCAAAGATGCGCCCAAATCAATCCCACTGGGGGACAAAACAGTACAAAGGACTAACTCCTTCAAATACCTAGGAGAATGGATAACCCCAAATATGAATGAAGATCAGGCCATGAACAGCAGATGCATCAAATTGGAAAATGCCTACCACCTATGTAAGAGTATGTACAAATCCAAATCCCTCTCACTTAACCTCAAAATCAGGCATTACACTACTGTAGTGAGACCATCAGTACTATACGCCTCAGAATGCCTAAACATGGTAAGAAAAGGGCAACTTAGAAAACTGGAGCTGAAGGAAAGGAAGATCCTGAGAAAAATCATGGGCCCTATTAAAGAAGAAGGCGAGTACAGAATCAGGCACAACAACGAACTGAACCAACAATTGGAGAGCATTACAACATCTATGAGGAAGAGGAGATTGAACTTCTATGGTCATATCATGAGAATGGACAATCAGAGGCTCACCTCCAGAATTTTCCACACCATCTCTAGAGGGAAAGCGACTAATGCCAAGTGGGCAAGACTCGTCAGAAAAGACCTTCAAGAATTGGACATTGCTCCCAGTGAAATTTATGACAGGAATAGGTACAGAACGTTGATCAGAACATCAAACTCTCTCCAGTCACTAAATGAAAAAACAGTACGTCCGGGAGAAGGTGGTTTTTTTTTTTTGCTAGGGGCTTTACGTCGCACCGACACAGATAGGTCTTATGGCGACGATGGGATAGGAAAGGCCTAGGAGTTGGAAGGAAGCGGCCGTGGTCTTAATTAAGGTGCAGCCCCAGAATTTGCCTGGTGTGAAAATGGGAAACCACGGAAAACCATTTTCAGGGCTGCCGATAGTGGGATTCGAACCTACTATCTCCCGGATGCAAGCTCACAGCCGCGCGCCTCTACGCGCACGGTCAACTCGCCCGGTAGGGGGGAGGAGGTGTGAAATGGACCCAGGAGCGAAAAGACTTTCACAGTGCAAGGATGAAGGAGTACTGGTCAAAGAAGAAAGCTGCTAGAGATAAGAACCGCGTGGTCCATAGCAGGCCCAAACGGAACTGAAAATAAATAAATAAATAAATAAATAAATAAATAAATAAATAAATAAATAAATAAATAAATACAGTGCTCTTGGATTCTTTGAGGAAACCACTGTGATGGATATTATGCTATGTGGTGTAAACCTAGACAGAAATCTCTAACAGAGCGTTGTAGTGAACTTCAATTACTGTACTTTTATTTGCCTATTGCGTGTGCTCCTTCTCAATAAAATAAAAATACGTCTATGTAATATGTATTACGGTCGTTAAATTAGTGGAATGGCCACCTACAGTAGTGTGCGTGTGGCATCACAGGATGTTGCCGTCACAGCTCTTCGCTAGTGCCAGCAGGAGGTAGTTGCGTACATACAGTGTAAGTGGAACTGTGATCTCCGTTTTGAAGGGTAGGTCAGTGTGTGCGGCGGAACTTGAGAATGTCCTAGTTTGAGCAATGGGAAAATTTCAAGTTCTGCCGAAAATTAGGCAAATTCCCTAGTGAAACATTTGAGATGATGAAGGCGAAATCTGCCGTGTCCAAGAACTGATCGACAGCATTACGTATTTGTATGCCGTGTTGCCTACACGGTTGACGCTACTCCACGAACGTATTGACTGCAGTACGAATATGTACACTGTGATGCCTACATTGCAGGCGCCAGTCTAAGGAACTTAACAAAAAACAACATGTTTTCCAGTCAGTGACCGGGTCAGGGATGGAATGAATGAAGCCCACATCTAGTGGCGAGGATAGGAATTTTGCCGGCTGCCGAAGCCTGTCGCACTCCTCTGGGGCAATGATTAATGAATGACAGATGAAATGAAATGATATTGGAGAGTGTTGCTAGAATGAAAGATGATAGGGAAAAACGGAGTGCGGTACCCAGAGGAAAACCTGCCCGGCCTCCGCTTTGTCCAGCATAAATCTCACATGGAGTGACCGGGATTTGAACCACGGAACCTAGCGGTGAGAAGCCGGCGCGCTGCCGCCTGAGCCACGGAGCTTTATTTATGAGATATGCATTAGTAAATTATACTTTAATTATTTCTTGTGACTTTTGTGAATTATATGTTTACTATTTTGTATTACAAACAAAAACTAACTGTAAGCACTAGTTACGATTACAAGAAATTTATTTTTCCTCGCAGCAATAGGGGAAGTCCGTGTAATTTTGGACCACTTAACGTTAATCATCTGCAACTCTATTGACCGTAAAGAAAATTTCTCAAATTTTATACAAGATAGTTAGTACAATGTATCAAATGATATGGTGAAAGTAAATGTTAATATTATCTCTAGGATTTGTTTAAAAGTGAAATAGGCCTATATTCTAAAATTTGTTCTCGTCTAATTTGGACCGATAGCGTGTAACTTGGATCAGGTGATCGTGTCATTTTTACTAGTAAATATAAACAGTTATAAGTTGTTTAATTTATTTATTACGAAATACTAAGCAATAAAATACGACACTATGAACTGTGGTCGTCAGTTTTGGCATGTAGGAGAATGATAAAATAATTCATCCTGAATTTTGGTGCAGTTTTCATGAGTCCACTTTTTGTAATTATTGCAACCCCCTTCATAATAATTGTCACATACAATGCCATCGGATAGATCCTCAATTGATATCACGTAGGCTGAGTGGACCTCAGCACTCAGCACTCAGATTCAGATAAAAGTCCCTGACCTGGAAGGGAAAAGAACCCGCGGCCTCCGGGTAAGAGGCAGGCACGCTATCCGTATACCGCGGGGCCGGTTTCAGATTATAAAACAAGTGTTTTTTAGAATCGCCAGTAAAACTACCAAAAAACGTAGTTATTACAATTATTTCAACGGTCCAAATTACATGACATACAAAGATTTAATGTTTTTTTTTTGTCCAACCATTGTCCCGTTTCTCAATGGGGTAGGATATGAGGTGAGATTGTCATGGCGGGCTTTTACGACCGGATGCCCTTCCTGAAGTCAACCTCATCAGAGGAGTTAATGAGATGAAATAAATGAAGTGATATATGATAGTAGGAAGTAAGAGGGGGAAAGCTGGTGCCGGCACATAGCCTACTCCTGTCGAATACCACAATGGGTTTGCTCAAGGCTTAACGTCCCCATCCAACGGACGAATCACCATCAGCAGTGCGATATGACCTCACTCCATATGGGCACTGCGGAGAGATTTGGAATTTAATCCAGGCTTTTGGCACGCAATCTAGTGATTAGAAATTGTATCACCACCTCCCCTACCCTGGCAACCAACATTCTGATGGTGATAATTTTTTCGACCAACGGGACTCGAACAGACTAACCTCGATGTCAGAGAGTTTCGACTTCAACGCCTTAACGATCATGGCCACCAGGTGGGAACATGCAAAGTTTTCATCAAAAACTAAATAATATGCAACGTGTTTAAAATTTATGAATGAAACTACGTTAAAACTTACCTAGACATTTAATCTATTTCATTAGTACTTGTAATAGCTAAACCCCTCTTGGCTGAAATAATTACTTCACATCACACTTACTTATCACCGTACAAGAATATTATTATTATTATTATTATTATTATTATTATTATTATTATTATTATTATTTACAAATTGCTTATGTCGCACCGACTCATATAGGTCTTATGGCGACGATGGGAAAGGAAAGGTCTAGGAGTGGGAAGGAAGCGGCCGTGGCCTTAATTAAGGTACAGACCCAGCATTTGCCTGGTGTGAAAATGGGAAACCACGGAAAAGCCTCTTCAGGGCTGCCGACAGTGGGGTTCGAACTCGCTATCTCCCGAATACAGAATACTGGCCGCACTTAAGCGACTACAGCTATCGAGCTCGGTCCGTATAAGATTACAACGAATGTGAGTATTAACCCTTTACTGCATACTGTTACCCTCAGGCAACATACAACTTTACACCTGTATAAATGGATACAGATTGTGGACAGAGGTAGTTTTCCGGCACACCTTTAACTGTACAGTCATTTAAAGACATATACCAGTGATGCCTTGTTTTTTTTTAAATAACATAAGACAAAACAGCCCTACAACCAAAGGTACTCCTTTCCACCCCATCAGCATCCACGCGTACCAACCACCGTTTACTTTACGTGGGCCCTCCCCATCACATTACCACAGGCTTCAGGAGTACCTCTGGCTCAACCTCAAAGACATTACCGACCTACGGTCGTGCAAGTATACTTGCGCCCTGCAATACGTACCCATGGCCAGTAGGCAGTAATGTTCGGTCTTTGAATGTTAAAAGCTTAGCGTGAAATCGTGAAAAATCGTATATATACCCTGTTATGGCAATTCACATCACATACGAGTGTTAAGCTATTAGCCCCAGTTAAGAATTGCTGGTAAATCTAAAACACTGAACGTAAGTTGAACATTGAAGCTTGAAATTTTCTTCACCAAACGAAAACGAAAAATAATTCATCGATCCAGATTACACGCAGATCCAAATTACACGGACTTCCCCTAATTAGTTACTGTATGTCAAAATTAGAAAAACATATATGACAGAATGAATAGAATACTCTTCTCTCCCAAAGAAATTACTTTTGTGAAATAAAGGCTTCTGAAAATACCATGAACAAACACATACACACATCTTCATTATAAACGATTATAGTGTTCACCGTTCAATCGGCAAACCTCTGCGTGCTGAAGTGTTTTCTTTGTTTTTTCACGTTTTCGTTATTTTTTTTAATGTGAAACGTCACTCAACAAGATGTCAGAGGTGTGGAAGAGGAGACGGATGGAACGCTATAACTGAAACGCTAGAAATGGCTCTGGCTCTGGAAGTATGAAGTGAATGGAATTGTTTATATAACCACTTGACAATGGAAGGCTGAAAGTGCATAACGTATTTGGTACGCCTCGCGCCGCGTGAATGACGTCATCGTAGTGGTGCTGCTGAAGTCCAAAGCTCGCTTTTTAGTGTACGAACGTCGCGCAATGACGAATGCCTTATAATTTGAGTTGCATTACCGTTTAGTATTATACAATTTGAGATTAAATGCAAAATTCAAAAACTATAGACGATATAGTGGGTACGATTTTGCAAATATTACAAATACACAGAAATAATAAAACATGTAAGAGATGAAAGTAGACTTAATAACGAATCGGAAAAGCCAGAAACCATTCCGACCGGGCGAGTGGAACGCTGGTGGCAGTGTCGGTACTATAGGCCTACTGGTCCCTGCCCTTCAGCTTCGCAGACTTGAGGTAGAACTAGGTTGCCTTGAAAAATTGTTTTGTTGATTCAAATCTCGTGTTTGAATCCTTACGAATAGACAGTGTTATATCGTTTCAAAACTGCAAGTCGTGTTCGATTCAAAACCTCACAGCACCAAATAAGTTTCTAATGTCTCTACCGAGCTGTTATGATTTTTTAAATGGATATGTTTTTGGGATGGGGTTTAGTCTCATCTATTTCCCGACACCATTGTAACCATGGCAACCACTGTTTGTCTATGTATACCAGGCCAGTAGCGACATCTTCTCACTGTGCGCTTTCTTCCTGTAACTAAGAGCTTGAGAAAATCTCGTATCAAGTGAATCCCGTTCTACTCCTCAGCCTAGAAATAAAATCCCTGAACTGGCCGTAAAAATAACCCAGGTCCTTGGAATAAGGGACAGGCACGCTACATCTAGACCACAGAACTAGCTAAATTAGATTATACTCCCTGGCACGTAAGCCTATATATTAAAGGGTACAACCTTACTCTTTCTTCCCAGTTAATACTGAAGGTAGTGATTTATAGTTAATTTCTAACTGGTGGTTTCGATTCAGCGTAATTAACCATACAGTTTAGGGACAATACTACCGAGGTCGATAGCTGCAGTCGCTTAAGTGCGGCCAGTATCCAGTGGTCGGGAGATAGTGGGTTCGAACCCCACTGTCAGCAGCCCTGAAGATGGTTTTCCGTGGTTTCCCATTTTCACACCAGGCAAGTGCTGGGGCTGTACCTTAATTAAGGCCACGGCCGCTTCCTTCCCAGTCCTAGTCCTTTCCTCTCCCATCGTCGCCATAAGACCTGTCTGTGTCGGTCCGACGTAAAACAAATAGCAAAACAAAAAAATAAGGGACAATACTTACCGATACAACGTCTTACACTTATTCATGGGAACAAAACATGACGTCCTCAGTTCCTGGAAGTGAGCTGGAAGCCAGCTGTCAATCACACCCTGCACGTTGCTAAATTAACGAGTTCTGAGTGATCCTTGTTTCGTGTGGAGAGGTTGCCAAACCAGTTTCTTCCACATTCTCTTTAGTTTTAACTCTTTCTTCGTGTCGAGTGCAGTAGACGATTTGGCAACTCCGGCTGCAGTAGACGTAGTAAATCCTATAAGCCGCTAATAGACACCGGGCTCCCGCTGGAAAGTAGTTGGCACTAAACATTCGTAGTTTATTTCGTGACTTGCGAGAATTGTGTATTGCCGCCGCTGTATTGTTAAAATAAATTGGTGTTACATTTGCGGGTATAATCAAAACATATTCTATTTATCTGTGGGATTGTAAACCTGTTTGGGCAATACCAGGTAAGTAGAATTCTGGCAGCATCGGATAATGCATTTAATATCGTAGTTTGTGTGTAATGACGAGTGGAACTCTGGTGGCAGTGGCGCTACTTTACTTTAACTTCGCAGACTTGAGGTAGAACTAGGTTGCCTTGCAACATCGTTTTGTTGATTCAAATCTCTTTTTTGAATCCTTGCGAATAGACAGTGCTATATTTTATTAAGTTTATGTTATATTTATATTATATATATTTAGAAATTTTATTAATTACGGTCTTATTTCACCCAATACTTACGTATAAAATTCGATTGCGATGTCTTAGAAGCTAGAAATATCTGCAAGAACTACTCCGAAAAGGAAAGCAACATTACCTTCTCTATAAATATTGTTGAAATGGAAGTCCGGCTCCATGGCTAAATGGTTAGCGTGCTGGATTTTGGTTACAGAGGTCACGGGTTCGATTCCAGGCAGGGTAGGGAATTTTAACCATGATTGGTTAATTTCGCTGGCACGGGAGCTGGGTGTATGTGACGTCTTCGGCATCATTTCATCCTCATCACGACGCGCAGGTCGCCTAAGGACGTCAAATCGAAGGACCTGCGCCTTGCGATCCGAACATGTCCTCGGACACTCCCGGCACTAAATGCCATACGCCATTTCATTTCAGTTTTCAGTTCAGTTCAAATGGAAGGAAATTTCGTTATCAATCTAACTTAACCTAGTCTTGTCACTACTTTGCTACCATTTAGACACTTAGCCTTTGTGTATTCTTATTGACTTACGGCATATGCACATGTAATATATTTCCTTGTGGGTATATTGTTACAGCGTGGTTCCGATTCAGTCCCACAAACAATAGCAAATTTCAAGAAGGGAGACGAATTATTTACACCAGGCAAACACCGAAGAGTACGATTACAATGCGTATATCAAAATAAAGGGAGAAATATATAACATTAAAGCATGCGAGGCTGAGAGAGAGCGTGTATTTTCTTAATTCCTCATTAAGCTTGAAAAGAGACTTAATTATGCATATCTTGATTGATCATTTATTAATCACAAGCTGATGTACCGTGCTTCGCTATGGAATTCTCAGAAAGACTGTCTTTGTGGTTTTCCCAACTGAAGTCAACATAGGTCATTACAGTGACGTCAGTGGGAATGTAGCGATTAAAAGCAATGTTATCATATAAAATACTCGATCAAATAAAAAACCGCACATTGTCTCACTTTTAACGAACAGTACTACGGTGCCGATCTAACAGTCCAAAGTTCCAGAGCTGGAATGACCAGGTCGCAGACAGCCGCGAATACTCCTCTGCCATTATTCCGCTAAATGTGCATACTGTTCATTCCAATCAGCGGCTCAGAGTAGGGATTGAATAGCTCGAATGCAATGATGAATCAGTGTGTTACGTACCATTACTATCAGCAAATTTTTGAATCAGAGGAATGGCATGCTAAACAAGATAGAGATCTAACTCCCCATCTACTGTACCTTCCGCCAATATTCAGGAAGGCGTACTCGGTACGCAGCAATAATCCCATCTATCGGAGAAGAGTGGCAACAGAAGATACAAAGCACAACACAACAAACAATGGTCAATGGAATGTTATTGTTGATCAATTTTATGAGTCCTTCACGTTTAGTTTTCTTTCGACTCTGTGATATTATGACATCTTATAACATTATTTACAGCGTAGACTCTAGTTCGTTATACCCCAACTTTACATACCAATTTTCATTAAATTCTGTTTACGCATGTTCTCGTGTCTCGGCGCTGATATGGACTTGGCAACAAAAATCCATTGTCATGAATATCTTTGTTATCGTAGCCGGTGCGGTAAAAATGTATAATATACATATGATCAGAAATTTAATACTGTATAAGTCTAGTTAGTCCGCCTCTGTGGTGTAGTGGTTAGCGTGATTAGCTGCCACCCCCGGAGGCCCGGGTTCGATTCCCGGCTCTGCCACGAAATTTGAAAAGTGGTACGAGGGCTGGAACGGGGTCCACTCAGCCTCGGGAGGTCAACTGAGTAGAGGTGGGTTCGATTCCCACCTCAGCCATCCTGGAAGTGGTTTTTCGTGGTTTCCCACTTCTCCTCCAGGCGAATGCCGGTATGGTTCCTAACTTAAGGCCACGGCCGCTTCCTTCCCTCTTCCTTGCCTATCCCTTCCAATCTTCCCATCCCTCCACAAGGCCCCTGTTCAGCATAGCAGGTGAGGCCGCCTGGGCGAGGTACTGGTCATACTCCCCAGTTGTATCCTCCGACCAAGAGTCTGAAGCTCCAGGACACTGCCCTTGAGGCGGTAGAGGTGGGATCCCTCGCTGAGTCCGCGGGAAAAGCCGAACCTGGAGGGTAAACAGATGATGATGATGATGATGATAAGTCTAGTTATGTAGTATTTATCAATAGGACTGCTAATAACATGAATATTTGAGAATTAAATGTTAGGCCTTGTCCTAAACTACCATTTCACTAAGCGAGAATAAAATTACTTATGGCCTAGATTGTAGCGACTTATTCCCCTACTTTACATATCGATTTTCATTAAATTTTCTTCAGCCGTTTTCCCGTGATGCGCGTACATACATACATACATACATACATACATACATACATACATACATACATACATACATACATACATACATATATACATACATACATACATACATACATACAGATAGACAGACAGACAGAAATTAAAGGAAATTAAAAAGTGCATTTTCTTGTTACTGTCGACATGACTGGTACATATAAATGCCATTCTTTTTATTTCTGAGCAATGTACAGACAAAACTCTTATTATATATATTTACTTGGGTAAGCGAACTTCCATTATTGATGCTTTCATTGAGGTTAGTTTGTTGATGGTTATGTGTAGGGCCCGGATATTTATGGCATGGCATATTTTTTATTTATATTACTTCCCTGGAAAATACAAGCTAATCATGGTTTTATCTGCGGTGACTAAAATTATGCAATTTTTGACGGGTCATACACAGTAAAGTCATATTTTGGTTATTTTGACTTTTTTGTCATTTTCCGGTATTTTTTCATATTATGGTCATATGTCCCCGTAAATTTTCATGTTTTTGTCATATTAATCCATATTCGCATACCTGTAATCAGTCATCTCAAAGACGGGTTTTTCAGATCTTCTAATTGTTGTCTGTAATTTCTTACATTCTCTTTCTTAGAAATATATATTTATGTGAATTAAGAAAGAGGCAGATGCGTATAAGGCGACAGAGTAGTGAGCCTCAATTGAAATCAAATGATTTTGACATACTGAATTTCAAATATGCACCAACAACATCCTGCGATGTTGAATGGCCTTTTTCCCGTGTCAATGTTGCGTGAAAATAGAAGATCGTTCGTACTTGAAAACCTTAAAATGTATGAAATTTGCTATTTAATTCTTTCTGATCGCCCATCAAAATGCCTCTGTGGATCCGTGGTGGAGTGTCGGCCTCCGGATCCCAAGATAGCGGGTTCAAACCCGGCAGAGGTAGTCGCATTTTTGAAGGGTGGAAAAAAGTCCATTCGACACTCCATGTCGTAGGATGTCGGCATGTAAGTTAAAAGATCTCTGATTATACATTTGGTATTTACCCGACAAAAATTAATTAAAATCTCAGCCATACACGCCCAAGAGAGATCCGGTTTACTCTGTCTGCCATCTAGCGGACCTAAAGTAAAACGGAACGTCGAAATTGACGAGCAACTGGGCGAGTTGGCCGTGCGCATAGAGGCGTGCGGCTGTGAGCTTGCATCCGGGAGATAGTAGGTTCGAATCCCACTATCGGCAGCCCTGAAAATGGTTTTCCGTGGTTTCCCAATTTCATACCAGGCAAATGCTGGGGCTGTACCTTAATTAAGGCCACGGCCGCTTCCTTCCAACTCCTAGGCCTTTCCTATCCCATCGTTGCCATAAGACCTATCTGTGTCGGTGCGACGTAAAGCCCCTAGCAAAAAAAAAATTGACGAACAGACAGCCAGGTGGCGTCAAATCAAAATGTCTACACACGGTAGCAGAGGCCATACGATTATTATTATTATTATTATTATTATTATTATTATTATTATTATTATTATTATTATTATTATTATTATTATTATATATTTATGCCATTCTGTACAGAGTCGAGAGTTACGTCGGGAATGGGTAGTTAAATAAATTCAGAATATAATAAAAGTAATATGATTACTTATTTATTATTATTATTGAATTTTCTAGATTTTAAAAGTATATTTTCAGTGTAATGTTTAATTTAATCAGCGGTAATATTTTGAAGATTTCGAAAATGTGACAAAAAACGTTTAAATCATCTTTATTGTCATTTTTAAAATACATTTTTAGGTCATAAACATTCGGGCTCTAGTTATGTATCGTGATTTCAACATGTAACCAGTCAAGTTGGCAGCAGTGTTAGCCATTGAAATGGCTTATGGATTTTAGTGCCGGGAGTGTCCGTGGATGTGTTCGGCTCGCCAGGTGCAGGTCTTTCGATTTGACTCCCTTAGGCGACCTGCTCGTCATGATGAGGATGAAATGATGATGAAGACGACACGTACACCCAGCCCCCGTGATAGAGAAATTAACCAATGATGGTTAAAATTTCCGACCCTGCCGGGAATCGAACCCGGGACCTCTGTGACCAAAGGCCAGCATGCTAACCATTTGGCCATGGAGCCAGACCCTGCTCTAGTGTTAAATTCCACACTTAATTTTGCCATTAAGGAAAGGAGAATAGGGCGGCGATATTTGCCTTTTAGTGTACAGCCTTACGTGACAGTATATTTACGCGGTCTAGAATGTCTTTGTTTTCATCACAACACATTACTCTTTCGATTTATCGGAACTTTTTATCTCCACTCTGGGTGGAGTCAAAGGTTGCATTATGCATGTCGTAAGATGATACTATGAGGGGAACTCGCTCTTTCGTCTTCTAAGCCTAAAATCATATCTAGGATTCTATGCTTTTCCGTGTAGCGCAGAAAATCTTTGATTGGGATTCTTTTTTCAACATCAAAGCCGTGACTGTTCGAGGATATGCTCGTCTGAGGGCTTGTTGCTATATCTTGACGGATGCAGTACTTTTACATCTGTCTCTTGGCACAAGCCTGAGACAAATGCAGCTTCCAACGAATTCCCACTACTGCTACTTCTAAAATGTTTTCATTCCTCCCCTGAAGGGGGAGGCGGGCCTCTCAGGTGGTGACGCCGTCTCTCAGGCCAGGAGGTTTACGGTGAAGGAGGTGCTCGGAGAAGGTGAGGGGGTTGGCGACCGGGGCCTATACTAAGAACCGTCCCGGCATTCACCTTAGTGAAGGAGAATGGAAAACCACGGAAAACCAATCTCAAGACAGCCGACGGTTGGGGCCAGCCGTGAGGTCCAGCCCTGTCCCGTCTCCCGAATGCAGAAGCGTAGAGCCACGGTTTTAAGGTAGAACCGTGGCCACCCCTCCTCTGCTCGGTTGGCCGGTCGGAGTGCAGAGTGCCGTGGCCACTTATGGGCCGAGACCCACTTTGCATCTACCGACCACGAATTCCCAGTCGCATCGACGGACGTGACAGAACGGAAGTTGCTGAGGTATGGGTGGTGCTGAGTAATGGCATTCCTGGCACAGGTGTAACTCTTAGGGTCAATCGTGCTGCAATAAGAAACAACCTCACTCCTTATCTTGCCTATTGCGCCTCACGTTGGTTCCACCACCGGTTTTTGCAGTTCTCTGATACTTAATGGCGATCCAACCAGACTCCAGGCTGATGACGTAACAGACAGATTCGTTTGTGATCTTTATAATTACACGGTTTTGTCTGTGTTCGAAGGAGGGAGAGAGAAGGAAAGGAGTAATGACTGCTGATAGCGCGATTGTAGCTACGGCACCAACAGTTTAACGTGGAATCCGAAATACAGAGAAATTACTGATCATTTTGGAACTCTCACATATCATATTGACCGGGATTTCAATCACGACCACTTTGGTCAAAAACCAGTGACAATATTTATCTTCTATCATGGCCCTCGAATTTGAAGTTTGGATTTAAATTTATTAGTAACAATTCTTTTTCTCTGAAGCTGATGAGCCCCTTTATAATACCAACTGCACTGAACACGATTTACTATATTATTTCAGTGCAAAGTGAAAGAGAAACTTGTAATAAAATATTGAATGTAAACTAACTCATTACAAGAACATAACCATCCTCTGTGGGCTGAGGACGCAGACGAATAATGCACCCACGGTATCCCCTGCCTGTCGTAACAGGCGACTAAAAGGGGCGACCGAGGGATGATTATAATAGGACCATGAAACTACTTAGATTTGTACCATCACGCCGGAAACACCATGGGTCGCTCTTACTTGCAAGTAGTACCACTATGTTAGGTATACAATAGGTTTGTGATTAGTAGCAACAGAGGGTGAATCTGTATGGGTTTTCCAGTCCCCTTTATTAGCACCATTGTGAAAAACACCACGGGTCTTGGCGTTGCCTGTGATTAGTACCCACTATGTGAGGAACACGACGGGAATCCCGGCGCCCATGATTAGTAGATATAGGTGACGAACACCATGGGTTTGCGTTGCCTATGAATGGCGCCATTATGTGAGAACACCATAGGTTTGCGTCACCTGTGCGATGTACAATACTTGTGAGTAGTACCAAATGTGTGGAACATGTTGTAACCAAGGTTGAAGTTTACAAAACACAACTTTTATTGCTTCACTTTATGATATTTACATAAATAACTGAAATTTATTTTGAAGCAAAAAGGAATATTGAATCTTGAGAAAAGTCTGTCTTTATACAATATGTACAGGTTTACAGTCTTTAGATACACTCTTATCTTGAAAAGATAGTCTTTGTGAATTGACACGTTGATAGTCGAAAACTATCTGGCACACTAACATAAATGTCTTTGAGGGTCCTTGTTTGTTGAAGTGCCTGAATTCCTAAAAAGCAAGTTCAATTGATTGAAGAAATTCCACCTAGCGAAACTAAGGGAGCTTGCATAAATTAGGGAATGAAAATGGCTTGTAAAAGAATTACGGAACATAGGCAGCGGAAACAGGTAAGGGAGCGGTGACCAGAGGTGAAACCTCGTACTGCCAGAAATTCAGTCCACCTGGTCGAAGCACATTTTCAAGAGGAGTAGCCTCCGTGCTCGACGTAGGGTGTATTCTGGAGCTGGACACCGGGGCAAGTGGGCAAGTGAGCAGGCAGGGAGCTCCTATTTATAGTACACTCGATGGTCAGGCACGCGCACTGAGGGCTGCGCGTCGAAGCTCGCAGAATGATACACAGGCGCGCGTGCAGCTGGCAGGCGGAGCGAGAAGGGAGCGCCGGACATACAACACCCTCCCCTCCTAAATACGCCGGTACGGCGTGAAACGGCGGCGGCGCTGGCGGCGACTGCGATGCTGGGGCGGAGCTGCTGATGGTTCTGTTGTATTGTCCGGAGCTGGAACTGGGCGGAGTGGCGCTGTCTCGTCCTGAAAGGAACCCATTGTTATTAAATGATCTAAAGCTCGTTCAGCAATAGATTTACTTGGTTTAGCAATAGCATCAATAGCTGGACAGGGGCGGTAGCGCAGACGTATCTGATCTTGATGGCGGCAGATACGTTTCTCCGTAGTCTGTATCTCGTATAGACGATGACCCAAAGATCTGCAGATGACTCCAGGTATCCAGAGTGGGTTGGATTTGAATGTCCTGGTGTAGACCTTGTCGTTGAGGGAGAACTTCGTTGGTGATGTCTTATGCTGGGCCGGGAGAGGCTGTAACAGAGAAAGTAAAGTTCTGTGAGGTCGTCCATGGAGCTTCTGTGCAGGAGTGATATTATCAGCGCCGGGTAGAGTTCTGTAGTTGTTTAAGAGTTGGAGCAAGGCTTGGTCGTTAGTTAAGCCTGAAGAGACAGCTTTCTTCATACTTCTTTTAAATGTTTGTACGAAGCGTTCAGCTTCACCATTAGATTGAGGGTGAAAAGGTGGTGCTAGGATATGACGAATGCCATTATGTGTACAAAAGTTCTGAAAAGCAGTAGCTGTAAATTGAGGTCCGTTGTCTGAAATGAGTACTTGCGGTAAGCCTTCTGTAGTAAAGATTTTCTGGAGAGCACGAATGGTAGCTTCGGTTGTAGTAGTCGAATGCATATCCACGACATATGGAAAGTTTGACAGTGAATCAATGACAATTAACCACATGGAATTGAGGAAAGGACCTGCGAAATCGATGTGAACTCGTTCCCATGGAGTAGTAGCAGGAGGCCATGAAGCAAGATCAGAAGACGGGGCGTTCTGATTCGTTTGACATTGCTCACAATGACGTATTAGCTTTTCGATGGCGGCATCAATACCGGGCCAGTAGCAGTGTTGACGGGCGAGTTGCTTTGTTCTGGAGATACCCCAATGGCTTTGGTGTAATAATTCGAGAACTTGTTTCTGTAGGCTAAGTGGGATAACCACTCGGAAGATGGTGCCTGCTTCTAGTAATACAACTCCGGCACGAGTCGTGAGACGATGCTGCATACGATGATAAGGTGCCAGGTGGGCAGGAAGTGTGCTCTGAAGAGGCCAACCGTTGCGGATGTAAGTACGTACAGTAGCAAGTGTACTGTCCTTATCCGTAGCTTTAGCTATGCAGGTAGCATCTATAGGGAAACTGGATACAGTATCTTCAAGTTCTATGTCCAACTGAAGACATTCAGATTCTTGAGAATCGAAGGCAGTATCAGGACCAACGGGTAAGCGGGAGAGGGCATCAGCATTACAATGCTGGGATGTGGCTCGATATACAATCTGATAGGAATAATCAGAAAGGAACATGGACCATCTTTGAAGCTTTCTGAGGGAATTCTCTGGGATCTTATTACCAGGATGGAATAAGTGTACTAGAGGCTTATGATCGGTAATGATCAGGAAATGGTTGCCATAGAGATATTCATTGAAACGGCGAATACCAAAGATGATGGCTAAAGCTTCTTTCTCTATCTGTGAGTATCGACGTTGATGGTCATTAAGTGTTTTGGAAGCGAAGGCGATGGGGCGTTCTTGTCCATGACGATCCTTCTGGGAGAGAACGGCACCGACACCGTAGTCTGAAGCGTCAGTAGCTAGCGTGATGATCTTGTCGGGCTGAAAATGAGTGAGTTGTATAGCTTGAATTAAGGCGTTGTTGATTGTTTTCCATGCCTGTTGGCATTGCGGAGTCCACTGAAACTTAACACCTTTTTTACGTAGAGCGTTTAATGGAGCTGCCACTGTAGCGAAGCGTGGAATTAACTTATTATAATAGTTCGCTTTGCCTATGAAGGACTGAAGCTGCTTGAGGTTCTGAGGTGCTGGCATGTTTACTATCGCTGAGACATTCTGTGTACTAGGACGAATTCCATTCTTATCAAGTATATGTCCTAGGTAGTGAACTTGAGGCTGAAAGAAGGTACATTTAGCGAGATTCGCTCGTAGGCCATTGTCTTTCAATTTCTGGAGAAGGAGGCGTAGATTGGTTAGATGTTCCTGATGATCTTTTCCAGTAACAATAATATCATCCAGCTAGTTAGCACAACCGGGAATGGAGGCGGTGAGTTGAGCCAAATAGCGCTGAAAAATAGCCGCTGAGGATGAAACACCGAATGGGAGCCGCTGGAGCTGGAGCAGTCCGAGAGGAGTGTTGAGTGTGAGAAATTTCTTAGATTCTTCGTCTAAAAGTAGCTGGAGATATGCTTCTTTAAGATCAACTCGAGAGAAGAATTGTCCACCAGAGAGACGACGGAATAAGTCTTCTGGACGTGGAATAGGAAAGATATCTGTGTCTAGTTGTGCGTTGACTGTAGATCGAAAATCGCCACAAAGTCGAACATTACCATCAGGTTTCTTGATTACCACGAGTGGAGTAGCCCATTGACTAGAAGTAACTGGTACAACAATTCCAGTTTGTATCCATCTTTCTAATTCTTTCGTGACCTGGTCTTGAAGTGCTAGGGGTACTGGACTTGAAGCGAGGCTTAGCTCCGGATTTCAGCTGTATGTGAGCTGTATAGTCTTTGGCTGTTCCGAGCTGAGAGTCGAAGACTTCAGGAAACTGCGCTAGGAGAGCGGTAACGTCAGAAGTAGGATGCAATGTAGATACGACGTTAATGTTGTCATGTATCTGGAAACCAAATAAGTTAAAGAGATCCATGCCCATAATGTTTGATGCAGTGTAGTTGTTAACTACGAGAAGAGGAATGGCCTTCTGAATTCCTTTATAACTAGCCTGAAGCTTGATTTGACCTTTGATGTCAATTTTCTTCTTGTTAAATGTCACGAGCTGGATGTCAGCTGGAGAGCATGAAGGTGAACCTAAGTCGTGGTAGGTAGTCAGGTTAACAATAGAGACAGGTGATCCAGTATCTAATTGAAAATCGACAGATCGATCAGAGAATGCGAGAGGAATGAGGATTTTGTGAGAATCCTTTGTGGGAAGAATAAGGTTGATCTGATCAACTTCCATGTCTTGGCGGGGCTGTATATGCTTCCGGCGTGCTGCAGTAGTCTTAGCAGGGCGGAGCGAACTTTGACAGACAGTCTTAATGTGTCCAATTTTATTACATCGTTCACAAGTAGCTTTGAAAAAACGACAGTCACGACGTTCATGATGCTTGAAACAACCTCGGCAGGAAGGCAGGAGTTTCGAGGTGCTTTTAGAATTGGGCTTCCGTGTAGCATTACGAGAGGGAACCTGGCGAGAATGCTTGGTGGAGAGCGCCTTATCCGTACGGTTCACTGTAGCAGAGGACTTGCGGGCCTGAGGCGAGACTTGTGCAACTTCGTGTGGAGAAGCTATGGCTGCGGCAGTCTTGGTAGTAAGCTCATAAACCGTAGCAATAAGCTGGACGTCTTCTAAAGAAGGGTTACTCTGCTTGACAGCGTCAAAACGTATTTTGTCTTCAGGAGTATGTAAAATTATCATGTCCCGAATGAGAGAATCAGTGTAGGATGAACCACAACCGTCCTTGGAGCAGATGAACTGGCAGGGTTGAGCTAGACCACGCAATTCAGTTATCCATTCAGTATGGGTCTGGTGGGGTTGCTTTCTGCTCTGAAAAAATTTATAGCGAGCAGCCACTATGTGAGGAGCTTTGGCATAGTGTTCCGTGAGACGGGCCAAGAGCTGCGTGAAGGGTACCTCAGATAAGTGTTCTTCCGGACTTAATTTACGTAGTAATTCACACGTAGCATTGCCAACCGAACTAAGAAATAGTGCGCGGCGGCGTTGATCATCTGGGACAGAATGGCAGATGAAATGCTGTTGTAAACGGGCTAAATAAACTGACCATTCTTCCTTAGCTGGATCAAAAGCAGAGAACGGAGGAATAGCTGATGGCTGTGTAGAGACAGAAATAGCTTGAATAGCCTGAATTAATGCTGCCTGTTGTTGTTGCATAAACTGTTGTTGTTGCTGCTGTAAGGCTTGGAAGACCGTAGCGAGCTGTTCCGCAGTAGCCATTGCGAGATGCTTGCAAGAAAGAGTAAGGTAAGCTGTGTGTCAGAACTGGTTGGAGTGTCGTTGTTGTTTAGCACGTCGCCGTAGAGTTGACAACTGGGCCGGTTGAATTGTAGTGTCGTGTTTACCTCGTCACTATAGAGTTGGCGATTGGGGTCGATGACGTGTAGTTTGTGGCCGTTTTACCTCGTCACTATAGAGTTGGTAACTGGGGTCGAAGAATTGTAGAGTTGCTTTTTTACCTCGTCGCCATAGAGTTGTGTTGTAACCAAGGTTGAAGTTTACAAAACACAACTTTTATTGCTTCACTTTATGATATTTACATAAATAACTGAAATTTATTTTGAAGCAAAAAGGAATATTGAATCTTGAGAAAAGTCTGTCTTTATACAATATGTACAGGTTTACAGTCTTTAGATACACTCTTATCTTGAAAAGATAGTCTTTGTGAATTGACACGTTGATAGTCGAAAACTATCTGGCACGCTAACATAAATGTCTTTGAGGGTCCTTGTTTGTTGAAGTGCCTGAATTCCTAAAAAGCAAGTTCAATTGATTGAAGAAATTCCACCTAGCGAAACTAAGGGAGCTTGCATAAATTAGGGAATGAAAATGGCTTGTAAAAGAATTACGGAACATAGGCAGCGGAAACAGGTAAGGGAGCGGTGACCAGAGGTGAAACCTCGTACTGCCAGAAATTCAGTCCACCTGGTCGAAGCACATTTTCAAGAGGAGTAGCCTCCGTGCTCGACGTAGGGTGTATTCTGGAGCTGGACACCGGGGCAAGTGGGCAAGTGAGCAGGCAGGGAGCTCCTATTTATAGTACACTCGATGGTCAGGCACGCGCACTGAGGGCTGCGCGTCGAAGCTCGCAGAATGATACACAGGCGCGCGTGCAGCTGGCAGGCGGAGCGAGAAGGGAGCGCCGGACATACAACAGAACACCGTGAGTCTACGCTAGTTTTGATTAGTACCGCAACATGACAAATAGCATGGTTCTACTTTACTAGCGATAAGTACCATTATGAGAGACCGTTGATCTGGATTTTGGACCCCTTTAGACAACAAGCATCCTCGATTCAGGATTGTGCTTTAGAAGCAGTCGGGTCAGTAATACTATTGTTTATGATAGTTTCTGGGAAGGGTGGGAGCATTGCGGGTCGGATCCACTGATTGTTTTAAATTCATATCCATCCATTCATTCTTCATCATCACGTTGTTTATTTTGGTCTGTGGATGATTTTGAACTTTAAACTGTCATTACATTTTGTCTCATTTTGTACCATTAGGGGCCGATGACCTAGATGTTATGCCCCTTTAAACAACAAGCATCATCATCATCATCATCATCATCAGAATATAACCAAATCAAACCTAACCATAGCGCAACAGGCAACTTCATAGTCTGCCATTAAGATCAAGCAGTTCGCATAGACAAAACTGCTTAAGACGTTTCTACCCAATTGACTATGAAAAAATATGACAAAAAACAAAGTTACGGAAAATTAGCAACTGATACATGACCGAGTGGAACGGAGCAAGTGATGCACAGATATTCACAAAACTTACATTTCTAACTATAGAAATATTTACTTTTTAGTCAGATTAAGAAGTCAAAGCTACACAATTTAAATACTAATGTAAGTTTAAAGTTTTTCAGTCTGTCGAACACTAATTATAACACAAATAACACTATACCTGTAAAGAAAAGCATTTGCAATCAAAGTAGCCTTTGACATCACCGGATCATGACGTAACAGGCAAACTAGCCAGCTAGCCTCACGCCAATGACAGAGCATTACACCACATTGCACTCTTTGTTGGACTAGCAAGGAAAGAGGAAGCACTACTGAAGTACCTCTTTAATATAAGTTCTGACATTCAAGTATTAAAGGGTATAAACAAAATTTAAACACGAATGTTTCTACATTTCTGAACAATCTTCAACAATTAAAAAAATAAAGTGTAATTTGATAGAATCTGATGATGTTCTTTCAAGAATGAACTTAGTCGACACTGAAAAGTATAGTTTCGTTCCTAACAAAATTAACGAAACAACACAGCACGAGCAAGCCCTCCATGCAAAAAATTGCGTTTGTCCTTGGATGTTACAAGCCTGATCACGTCAAGAGTAATCATATAAGAAAGCGGATGACAGTGGTAGCAGTTACGGACAATGACATATCACTAGAAGCGAGGAAAATTCGATTTCAGAAAGATTTCTCCGCTGAAATCCAGGAGGAAATCGACCCCGTACCCGCCGGAAGGAACGATGCCTGGACAAAACTAGTGAGGACATGCAAGTCCTAAGATGCCCTCAACAGGAAGAAGTGGCAATC
This sequence comes from Anabrus simplex, assembly GCF_040414725.1. Classification (NCBI taxonomy): domain Eukaryota; kingdom Metazoa; phylum Arthropoda; class Insecta; order Orthoptera; family Tettigoniidae; genus Anabrus; species Anabrus simplex. Next base: position 477,168,548 of record NC_090267.1, read on the forward strand.
AGCAACCAAATAAGTGGACCCTGCACCATTGCGGGATACACGCTGAGAAGAAGAAGATTCAGGAGAAATTTAGGCCTATATACTCGTACTTTGATGAAAGAAAATATGATTGAAATATGCTAATTATTTCCCTCATAATGGCGTACCTCCCACCTTATCTATCTGTATATTAAAAGAGGTTACTGAAAACAGCTTTGGCAAACCCGTCCGTCCGTTCTACTGCACCGATTTGCTTCATTTTTGTTTATTATCTCCGGAATGACGTGCCGTGTGAATCATGAGACATTAATTGATAGGTCTCTTAATTCAGCCATCTTTGAGTAATCCTAAAATCAAATCATTAAATGATCACTCCAATAATTACAGGCGAAGGCTTACCCTAACCCGCAATACATTCTGTAGCCTACTTAGCAGGTTGCTAAGCGACGAATAGGGATAATGGTCAGTGCTCGCGGTACCATACCTCGTCACTTCGTCGCCACATGGAAGCGCTTCCAACTCCCAATGAAGCTCATCCCCGAAATCGCGACCCTCGTCCTCCGAGCCTCCATCAAGATCATGAGGCACCACCTCTACAGCTAGGTTTGAATTTTCTTTAATTAGATATGTACAGAAAATTGATATGTTTTACCTTGTTCTTAGCAGTAGCCTGTAAATACAGGAGGTCTTTCCAAAATAAATGGAAATTATATATATTCTGATATACTGTATGTGATTTTCATCCTTAGTTATGCCATTGCATGCAGCCATGTTTGATTACTACGTGTCAAGCCAGAGAGTATACACTTCCTCTTATTATGGAAGAATACTGTTCCCTGCTAGATATTATTTGACTCTCTAACCTTTTCCAGCTTCCAAATATATTCAACAAATATCAGAGCGTTCCTAATAACTCACCTGCTGATGAGAGAAAAAGTCTACGTGCATACAGACCCCATCATGACGTAGCCTTAGACATTATCTGGGAACAATTATCGAAGGATAACCTAGCTACACTAGAAAGAGTGAAGGCCGTGTATCTTTTTAAAAAAAAGAGATCTGTGCCTGGCCAAAAACATACCTTCGAGAGTAACCTATGAGCTCACAAGACAACCGTTCCATGTAGAAGAACTGCGATTAAAAATACCATTGCCTTCTAAGACACAATGCCAAGCTTTACATCAAGAACTGCAGTATAAAAAAGCGAATATTTGGATAGATTTTTTACCAAACATGCGGCATTATGAAATGAGAATGACGGGGCGAGTTGGCAGTGCGGTTAGGGGCGCGCAGCAGTGAGCTCGCATCCGGGAGATAGTGGGTTCGAACCCCACTGTCGGCAGCCCTGAAGATGGTTTTCCGTGGTTTCCCATTTTCACACCAGGCAAATGCTGGGGCTATACCTTAATTAAGGCCACGGCCGCTTCCTTCCCATTCCTAGGCCTTTCCTAACCCATCGTCGCCATAAGACCTGTCTGTGTCGGTGCGACGTAAAGCAAATAGCGAAATGAGAATGGATGAATTCTGACTACGAACTGAGGCATACCTTCTTATTAAATGTTCATAAAAACCATTGAAAAGGACAGGAAAAACAATATGACTACGACAGACATATCAAGAGGAGTTACCTGACCTTTGCTGCGGAACGGCACGGGTCCTCTTGAAAATTACGTCATCCAACTATTTGCATGGGTACGTTAAACTTATTAGTGACCTTGTATTTTCACTCGTGTGGTAAGGAAATTGAACATCCTATTGAAAATTTTCAGTTAGTTTAATAACATCTCGGGCACTGCGTTTGTACCTAACCTCTCGTGTTCTCAATTACAGGTTTCCTCACACGATAAATTTGACTGTCTCTACACAGAGGAAGTGAGAACTGGAATTCTCATCTTATCTCTCCTTGTTGTGTTTAATTCAAACAAATGAAATAGACGCTTTCTCTCCGCTTGACATTAATGCATTATAGGAACTGAGCCACTAATAATAGGAACAGACGTTCTTAGTGTATGCCATTTACCATGGTGTCACTTCAGTTAAAGTCTTACACTTTCTAATCACAGCCGGTAAGACCAGCCTCAGTAGCTCGTCCTCTGCCTCCCATTTGTACGAAATATGTCCCACGACAAATCCTCGGAGATGTCTGCTTACGAGTGATGGCCAGCACGTAGCTCGCATCCTGAGTGGAGAGTTCAACAATCTTCAAGGCGACGAACTTTTCAAATTTAAGCTTGGAACTTATAGTGTTTGTAACTCAGTTTTGAGGAGAAGTATATCGCAGTCATAAATCTTGCCCAGTTTTTTGTCCGCCAATGACTTCTTTTAGTCTATCTTTCAGGTTTTTGTCCTATTTATGCGGGTGCTGCCTCTCCTACATTGAATTCCCCAATTCCCTCTGTCTCGGGTTATTACTGAATTGGCCATTTCAAAACTTCTGCACAGAGCCCATGCGCGTCCGTAACAGTGCAACGATTCCCACGCGGAAGCATCAGTTTTGAGCTAGAATTTCAGATATCACCACGTGTTTTCAGTGTTATAATAATTTGTGTTTTGAGTGAGAAATTCTGATTTGAAATGGAGGGAGAAAATTACTTAGGTCAAATCACACGTAGTGACCAGCGGTCTTACATCAAAATTGAAAGTTTGCGGAGAAAAACACCAATGGAAATTCACAACGCTCTAGTTGAAGTTAATGAGGATAGTGTGCTTGATAGAAGCCCAGTGTCATGGTGGGCTTTCCATTCCCGCGAAGGCTGTACAAGTACTGAAGACAACCCAAGGAGTGGGCGGCCGGTAACTGCAACAGACCACACTCCCGCTGTCATTACTGACAACATTTTGCGAGAAGATAGCAACAGATGAAAATTCCAAGCGGTAAAAATGAAATGTCGTTTGGCTTTTAGTACCGGATATCCCAAGACGGGTTCGGCTCGCCAGGTGCAGGTCTTTCTATTTGACTCCCGCAGGAGACCTGCGCGTCGTGATGAGGATGAAATGATGATGACTACAACACATACACCCAGCCCCCGTGCCGTAGGAATTAACCAATTAAGGTTAAAATCTCCGACCCGGCCGTGAATCAAACCCGGGACCCTCTGAACCGAAGGCCAGAACGCTGACCGTTCAGCCAACGAGTCGGACATTCCAAGCGGTTATAGATGCCGTCGCTAGATGGCAATAATTCTAAGTTGCCTGATGATATTTCTTTTTTTTTTTTTTTGCTAGTGGCTTTACGTCGTACCGACACAGACAGGTTTTATGGCGACGATGGGATAGGAAAGGGCCTAGGAGTTGGAAGGAAGCGGCTGTGGCCTTAATTAAGGTACAGTCCCAGCATTTTCCTCGTGTGGAAATGGGAAACCACGGAAAACCATCTTCAGGGCTGCCGACAGTGGGATTCGAACCCACTATATCCCGGGTGCAAGCTCACAGCCGCGCGCCCCTAACCGCACGGCCAACTCGCACAGCAATGATTTTTTAAGAATGGTGCAATGCGCCATTCAATTGTTTTTTCTTTCTCTTTCCTGGTGTGATAAGACATGCATAGACATTTATTCTGTCTTATTTTGTGAATAATTGCTCTTCAAATTATAAGTTATGTGTATAAATATTGTATAATATGATCATCATATTACAGTCATATTAATGAAATATTATATACGTACAGGTTATCTTTAAAGAATGTTGTACATATGTGATATGCATATTTAAGTTATTGGTGGATGAAAGTCACATGGGTAGGCGACGAAGGATGAATTATAGTGGATCATTAAGAAATGAACAGAAAATATTGAAGACTAAAGCTTTTGGGTATGAAACACACACAAAAAAAGGTACGCCAGCTAAGAACCACCTCTCACCGCAGGTAAAATTTTATGCCCTTCACCGGCTGTGAAATGTACATATGATTGCTGTTGAATGTGTACATATTCCCATGCAACATGCAAGAAACATTCAGTCTGCTATCTTTCATTCGAGTTCCTCAATGAACTCAATTACAGATGAAGGAAGGAAGCGTTTACAGGCTATGATCACTTACCTGAAAGAAAATGGCGTATGGCTTTTAGTGCCGGGAGTGTCCAAGGACAGGTTCGGCTTGCCAGGTGCAGGTCTTTTGAATTGACTCCCGTAGGCGACCTGTGCATCATGATGAGGATGAAATGATGATGAAGACGGCACATACACCCAGCCCCCGTGCCAGTAAAATTAACCAATTATTAATTACCAGCGTTCCTATTCCGTAACTTACGTTACAATTGGTATGAAATACTGTTTATGTAATTTTAATTTCGTTCTCTTGGGTACTTTGTCATCCCATAAAAGCTCTCTGATTTGATGATGAAATGTTGTACCATTACTTAGTCTGTTATTAATTTCAGGGTTGATTTCATTACTTCCATTAATAATGCTACCCAGATATGCAAACTGTTCTACATTCTCTAACTGTTCTTCGTCTATGTTCACTTGGCTTCTCTTTTCCTCTTTTCCACAGTGCATGACTACAGTTTTCTTTTTGCTAATTACCATTCCAAACTCCTTCAGATTTTCATTCCAAACGTCCAGTCTCCTTTGTACTTCCTTTTCTCCCTTTTCCCAAATCACCACATCATCTTCAAATACGAAAGCATTCACTTCATCATTACTGATACTCTGCTTAACACGTTTTATGATTTCATCCATCAATATAATAAACAATAAAGGCGACAGAACACTTCCGTGCTTGAGACCCTTTTTTGCATAAAATCTTTCAGAGTCACCACTCCCCACTTGTACACTGCTTTTACTCTCATGATACAACATTTTTATCTCGTTAATTAATGATTTTGGTACATTCCTTTTCAGTAGGCATTCCCATACATGTTTTCTCTTAACTGTATCATAAGCTTTTTCCAAATCCAAAAATACGAATATGATTTCCTTGTTCTTTTCCATCATCGTTCGCATTGTAAATATCAAGTCTATTGTTGATCAGTTCGGTCTAAAGCCATATTGTTCTTCCTCTAACTGTGTTTTATTATATCCCTCAGTCTTTTGTCCATGACTTTTCCATTATTTTTAGCCCATGTGATAATAGGGTTATACCTCTATAACTTTCACATTTCTTTATATTACCTTTTTTGAACAATGGTACAATGCTTCCTTGTTGCCAATTTTCAGGTATCCTTTCATCCTTCCATATGGCATTGAGGGCTCTGTATAGCCACTGTAGTCCAATGCTTCCTGCTACCGAGCTCGATAGCTGCAGTCGCTTAAGTGCGGCCAGTATCCAGTATTCGGGAGATAGTAGGTTCGAACCCCACTGTCGGCAGCCCTGAAGATGGTTTTCCGTGGTTTCCCATTTTCACACCAGGCAAATGCTGGGGCTGTACCTTAATTAAGGCCACGGACGCTTCCTTCCCACTCCTAGCCCTTCCCTGTTCCATCGTCGCCATAAGACCTATCTGTGTCGGTGCGACGTAAAGCAAATAGAAAAACATGCTTCCTGCTGCCTTAATCATATCAGCATTAAATTCGTCTATTCCACTTGCTTTACCCTTGGTCATTGCTTTCACTGCCTTTTCACAAATGTCTGTCTTAAATTGTCCCACTCTTCTTCTCCACTTCGTATTTCCGTGTTAGGCAACCTCCTTTATATACAATCTAGGCATGCCATTCTTTGATCCTCCTCCTCCAATTCCCAAATCATGATCTTTGGTTTATTTTTCAATATAATTTTAGGGATTTTTACTCGTTTTAATTCCACAATTAATAATCTATGATCACCTTCCATACTTTCACTGGGGATTATCTTCGTATTCATGACGTATCTTCCCCATTCTCGGCCTGTTATTATAAAAGCGATGAATGTTCCATACTGTCCATCCCAACAATATCGGCTAATCTTATGGCTATTCCTCTTCATAAATCATGTGTTCTTTATTATCAGGTTATTTCTAATGCAAAAGTCCAACAGTTTCTCTCCATCTTAATTTCTATCGCCATACCCATCTGGGCCCAGAACATTCTCATATCCCATTCTATCTGTTCCCACACAAGCATTCAGAACTCCCATTATCATGATCCCATCTCCAACAAAATGTGTTTCCAGTTTATTGAGGAAATCTTTTTCTTCCACGCTACATCCTGTCTGTGGAGAATACACCTGTACTATCTTCAGTAGTTCCTTGTTTACATGCATGTGCATTATTATAATTCTTTCATTTACATACTCAACTTCAGCTATTGGTTCAACATTCTGATTCACTGCCAATCCCACTCCATTTATTTTCTCTTTACTGTTACTCATCCAGTACAAGGTGTACCCCTTTCTTAACTTCTTCATTCCTTTCCCTTTCCATTTTACTTCACTTAATCCCAGGATGTCGAGTTGTTGTCTCTCCATTAGGTCAATCAATTCATTTTCCTTCCCATTCATTGTTAAAATATTTATTGTTCCAAATCGGGTTATCTAACACTTTCACAAACATCAGCATTACCATCATACTGTGCAACTGTAGTCAGAGACTTGTCAATTCCATTTCCATTTTTAAACTTCCATCCGAGGCTTGTATTGTAGTTGAAAGCAAGTACAAATTTACTCATCTTCTGACCTGATAAGCCTAACGCATCTGATGATTTTCTTTCGGGATTTTCTCCACAAGGCAGTGGTTTCCTCTTCTAATTTTCCCCAGAGGGGATAGGTTGCCCCATCCACCATCTTCGACATTCCGATGGTCTCCTTATCTGCCTAAAATGCTGTTAAGATCTTCACCCGTAACCCTGGGCATGGGTTCCAAGTTATACCCCGCGAGACTGGGTCCCTGCCTGAACTTACTGTAGCTCTCCTTCACACCGGCCTACTGATGTGGAGGATACCCACCCACGCAACGTGGATTCGCCAGACAAGAATTACTCAAGGGAAGGATAGGGAAGATGACCCTATCTCCCTTGAGCCACGTTAATGGTTGTGTATGATGGCACAACCAATGGCAACCAATGAATATACACTGACTGACAGAGCAAATGCAACACCAAGAAGGAGTGGTCAGAACTTTATGCCAATTGCAGGGTAGACTGACGTCACTGAGGTATGCTCATGATGTGAAATGCTCCGCTGTGCTGCGCACGTAGCGAACGGTAAATGGGACACGGCGTTGGCGAATGGCCCACTTCGTACCGTGATTTCTCAGCCGACAATCATTGTAGAACATGTTGTCGTGTGCCACAGGACACGTGTATAGCTAAGAATGCCAGGCCGCCGTCAACGGAGGCATTTCCAGCAGACAGACGACTTTACGAGGGGTATGGTGATCGGGCTGAGAAGGGCAGGTTGGTCGCTTCGTCAAATCGCAGCCGATACCCATAGGGATGTGTCCACGGTGCAGCGCCTGTGGCGAAGATGGTTGGCGCAGGGACATGTGGCACGTGCGAGGGGTCCAGGCGCAGCCCGAGTGACGTTAGCACGCGAGGATCGGCGCATCCGCCGCCAAGCGGTGGCAGCCCCGCACGCCACGTCAACCGCCATTCTTCAGCATGTGCAAGACACCCTGGCTGTTCCAATATCGACCAGAACAATTTCCCGTCGATTGGTTGAAGGAGGCCTGCACTCCCGGCGACCGCTCAGAAGACTACCATTGACTCCACAGCATAGACGTGCACGCCTGGCATGGTGCCGGGCTAGAGCGACTTGGATGAGGGAATGGCGGAACGTCGTGTTCTCCGATGAGTCACGCTTCTGTTCTGTCAGTGATAGTCACCGCAGACGAGTGTGGCGTCGGCGTGGAGAAAGGTCAAATCCGGCAGTAACTGTGGAGCGCCCTACCGCTAGACAACGCGGCATCATGGTTTGGGGCGCTATTGCGTATGATTCCACGTCACCTCTAGTGCGTATTCAAGGCACGTTAAATGCCCACCGCTACGTGCAGCATGTGCTGCGGCCGGTGGCACTCCCGTACCTTCAGGGGCTGCCCAATGCTCTGTTTCAGCAGGATAATGCCCGCCCACACACTGCTCGCATCTCCCAACAGGCTCTACGAGGTGTACAGATGCTTCCGTGGCCAGCGTACTCTCCGGATCTCTCACCAATCGAACACGTGTGGGATCTCATTGGACTCTGCCCCAGCCTCGTACGGACGACCAACTGTGGCAAATGGTTGACAGAGAATGGAGAACCATCCCTCAGGACACCATCCGCACTCTTATTGACTCTGTACCTCGACGTGTTTCTGCGTGCATCGCCGCTCGCGGTGGTCCTACATCCTACTGAGTCGATGCCGTGCGCATTGTGTAACCTGCATATCGGTTTGAAATAAACATCAATTATTCGTCCGTGCCGTCTCTGTTTTTTCCCCAACTTTCATCCCTTTCGAACCTCTCCTTCTTGGTGTTGCATTTGCTCTGTCAGTCAGTGTACATAAGGGTAAAATGATACTATTGCATTTTAGGATCAAAGGAATATTGCTACCATATTTCGCCCTTTTAATTTGCAACAAAATATATTTTTCAAATTTTGCAAGTCAGAGAAATTTGGAAATTTTTGTCTGTCACATAGCTTGTCTAACAACAAAAATGCCTATGCATCGATTAATTCCATGAGCGTTTAAGACAAGTTCTGCAAATTTCAACTTGACAAACAAAAAAAATGTGATACAAGGAGTTTTCTTTATGTTGCATGGAAATTTTCTCTAAAAAGGTATAGAACTCAAAAACTAATTAGCCAATCGTCTCGAATCTTTGTACGATTATTTCTCTTAAGGGCATGTATAAGTGGTTAAAAGTTTCAGGCGAATGGTTGAAAAATTTAGTTCAGAATTTCAGTGAAGCCTCCCCTTAACATGGTTCACTTCCGAACTCATTCTTGTACAGTGGAAACGAAAACAAGGTTCGCACGTATTGTGTACAAGAGGTAGAGACTGTATAATTATCAGTGACAATGTAGTATGCTCGGACTAATTAACTTGATGTTGTCGAGGGAAACAGTCAAGTCAAGGTCTAGGGAGAAGGTAGAGGTGATCCCATTCTTCGTGCTCGCGCTCCGTAACAAAATGTATGCGATTCAATCTAATGCGCTTTTTATTATCAGAGAGGACACACATTAAGGTACAAGGAGCAAAGGAACGTTTTTCTTTAGCATACTACCTTAACAAGACCGTTCCATCAAGCGCCGACGCTGGGAAATCTAACAAGGGAAGAGTGCGTACCGGGGAATGACGGATCTTACGTAAGCTTTGCACAAGCCAAGAATAACACAACGGCCAAAATATTTCTTCCGGAAATTAACGCATGTTTGAATTGGCGCGCCTGATGGGTTCATTCGTCGAGAGACCGCGCCATTGATCAGTTTTTATTCCGTCAGTGTTCGGCTCCATGACTAAATGGTTAGCGTGCTGGCCTTTGGTCAGAGGGGACCAGAGTTCGATTCCCGGCAGGATCGGGAATTTTAACCATAACTGGTTAATTTCGCTGGCACGGGGGCTGGGTGTATGTGTCGTCTTCATCATCACTTCATCCTCATCACGACGCGCGGGTCGTCTACGGGCGTCAAATCAAAAGACCTGCATCTGGCGAGCCGAACTTGTCCTCGGACACTCCCGGCACTAAAAGCCATACGCCATTTCATTTCATTTCAATCCGTCAGTAATTGCGTAGTCGTAAAAGTGATGTAGTGGTATTAAGATCATTTAATTCCTGTGTTGATTGCGGGCCAATAAAGGCAATAGAATAAGATAGTTACGATGAAAATAAAGGTTAATCAGAATAGCAAGAGACCTTACACACGAAAGCAAGTTACTCCTTATAGTCTCTGCAATAATGGGTTCGTGGTAGAAATAATGGTGAAAACACGAAGCGGTTCTTGAATCAATCAGTCACTACTGATCTGCATTTAGGGCAGTCGCCCAGGTGGCAAATTCCCTATCTGTTGTTTTCCCAGCCTTTTCTTAAATTATTGCAAAGAAATTGGAAATTTATTGAACATCTCCCTTGGAAGTTATTCCAATCCCTAACTCCCCTACCTAGAAAATGACCTTGATAATGTTGTGAAATGGACAGTAGGCAATGGTATGGTGATAAAAGGGGTTAACCACACCTATCGAAGCGAGAATAAGGTCTTTTATCACATGTTCCATATTTTTCTTCCAACGCAAAAATAATTTTGTCTACTATGATTGCCATTATATAACCACTAGTACAACACAGCGTATGCCTGCATGGCCTAATATCAGGTGTTGCACAGTGCGGGTTGAGGGTAGGGTATGGAGTAGCGACCTGCGTAGCAGAGTGCACTAATTCAAACAAACGCTTTCTGTAGGTCGCACGAGTTAGTTTCCGAAAGAAGCATTTGATCATTCTGTTATTCTTGGTCCGCCTCTATGGTGTAGTGGTTAGTGAGTTCGATTCCCCACTCTGCCACGAAATTTGAAAAGTGGTACGATGGCTGGAACGGGGTCCACTCAGCCTCGGGAGGTCAAATGAGTAGAGGTGGGTTCGATTCCCTCCTCAGCCATTCTTGAAGTGGTTTTCCGTAGTTTCCCACTTCTCCTCCAGGCAAATGCCGGGATGGTACCTAATTTAAGGCCACGGCCTCCTCTTTCTCTCTTTCTTGCCTGAACTTTCCAATCTTTCCATCCCTCAACAAGGCCCCTGTTCAACATAGCATGTGAGGCCGCCTGGGCGAGGTACTGGTCCTCCTTCCCAATTGTATTAGCTCGAACGAATGTCTCACGCTTCAGGACACTGCCCTCGAGGCGGTAGAGGTGGGATCCCTCGCTGAGTCTGAGAGAAAAGCCAACCCTGGAGGGTAAACAGATTAAGAAAGAAAGAAAGAAAGAAAGAAAGAAAGAAAGAAAGAAAGAAAGAGGGAAAGAAAGAAAGAAGTGTTATTCTTGGATCATATAACGTGTTTGCAAAATTTACTTAAGTTCGGCGATTCCCTTGTAAGACATGTAACTAATTAAAAACTACATATTATTTGTTTCGTTCAGTTTCCCAGTTGAAATCATCTATAAATACAATCTCACTGGTATAGATGACCATCTCTATGACCTTCGGACCAAGAGATCTTCGATTCGATTCCTTACCAGGTCGATTGAAAGTAATTTTAAACGGTTAATTCCTTTGGTTCGGGGACGAGGTGTTTGTCTTATTCCCAACATCCTTACAACTCATACATTATCTTCGACCGAGCAAGTGACTGTGCTGTTTCAGTCAGGTAGCTATCAGCTTACATTCGGTAGAAAGTGGGTTCGAACCCCACTGTCGGCAGTCCTGAAAATGGTTTTCCGTGGTTTCCCATTTTTTACACCAGCAAAATGCCGGGGCTGTACCTTAATTAAGGCCACGGTCGCTTCCTTCCTAAGCCTCCGTGGCTTAGGTGTCAGCGCTACCACCTCTCACCGCTGCGTTCCGTGGATCAAATCCCGGTCGTTCCATGTGAGATTTGTGCTGGACAAAGGTTAGGCAGGACAGGTTTTTCTCCCGGTACTCCGGCTTTCCCGCTCATCTTTCATTCCAGCAACACTGTCCAATATTGTCTCATCTGTCAGTCATTTATCATTGCCCCAGAGGTGTGCGACAGGCTTCGGCAGCTGGCACAATTCCCTTTCTCGTCACCGTATGGTGGCTTCATTCATTCCATTCCTCACCCGATCGAATGACTGTAAACAGGCTGAGAATTTTCATTTTCCCTTCCGTCCCACTCCTAGCCATTTCCCATGCCGTCGTCGCCATAAGACCTAGCTGTGTCGGTGCGACGTATAGCAAGTTGTAAATTGTAACATAATCTTCCATTACGCAATTTCCCATCATGGCAGATGCCGCTCACCCTCGTCGGAGGGTCTGCCTTAGAAGGGGTGCACCAGGCTAGAAACAGACATATGAAATTATTGTTATTACCAGGACAGATAAGACAGCCACGGAGGTTTATCAGAGATATATCACATGAATTGAATTTTCACAACTGCATTGTAATCGAAACAGACTCTCAACCTATTAGGTCATGTTATGTACATGTAGTACGTGTTGAATAGATGTTAAGTACAGAACAAAAATGGCCAGTTGGACACCAGTGGGATCAGAACCCACAACCTCCCGATTTCGCGTCAGTAGTTCTACCAATTGAGCTATAGTGGCCTAAGCCAGCTTTGCTCTGTTGGAAAGGATCTAAGGCACAGGCCTGACACTACTCCCATCACACTGTAGAGTGCGTGCAAGTCGCCCGTTGTGGGCCAAGTCAGTGAATACTGAATTTTCACGACCGCGAGCTAGCTAGACCGACGCGTCAAGTCCGAGGGAAAAACCAAGTCTGTAGTTTAGATCCTTTCCAACAGAACAAAGCTGCCCTAGGCCACTATAGCACAACTGGTAGAGCAACTGACACGAAATCGGGAGGTTGTGGGTTCGGATTCCACTGGTGTACGGCTGACCAACTGTACTTAACATCTCTTCAGTAATGGCTACTAGCTTTCAGCGCTTTCAGTCCGAGGAGAGGTCTTTTGATTTGACACCCGTAAGCGATATGTGCGTTGTGATAAGGATGAAATGATGATGGAGACGCCCACATACATCCAGTACCGTGCCAGGGAAATTAACCAATTATGGTTAAAATTCCCGACCCTACCGGGAATCGAACCAGGGATCCCTGTGACCAATGGCCAGCACGCTAACCATTTAGCCATGGAGCCGGACAACACGTACTAAATATACGTAACACGACCTAATAGGCTTAAGGTCGATTTCGAATGTATTACATGAACTCACTGTACGGGATAGCCCGCCTGGTGGCCATGATCGAGTATCAAATCTCTACTCTCTGACACAGTGGTTACCGTGTTCGAGTCCCGTTATTGCGTGTCAACAGCCTGGGTTCAGTTCCAGATCTCTCCCCAGCGTTCATATGGAGTGAAGTCATATGATGCTGTTGATGGTGATTCGTCAGATACAGACGTTATGCGCTGTGGAGACACTTTGGAGTTATTCAACAGGAGTAGGTTTTTTCCCGACACAGGCCTCATTATCATCATCTCACACCTATGCGAGGAGGTCACCCATGGGCGTCAAATAGAAAGGCCTGCAACAGACAAGCCGAACATGTCCCCGGTCGCTCCAGGCACTAAAAGCCAAATAAATATTGTATACTATTTTATAACTCTCCATCCTTCTTTTTCCTTTTCTTCCTGAACATTTCCCCCCCCCCCCCCCCCCGACTACGTGTGTCCAGCTTTACGGTCGCATGTCCTTCCTGACTCTAACACAACATGGAGGGAACTATTCACTACTTCGTGGTTCTCTGGTAGTTTGTCCGACATTAAAACACTACCGCATAATAATAATAATAATAATAATAATAATAATAATAATAATAATAATAATAATAATAATAATAATAATAATGATAATAACGTCCACCTCTGTAGTGTAGTGGTTAGCGTGATTAGCGGCCAACCCCGGAGGCCCGGGTTCCATTCCCGGCTCTGCCACGAAATTTCCAAAGTGGTATGAGGGCTGGAACGGGGTCCACTCAGCCTTGGGAAGTCAACTGAGTAGAGGGGGTTCGATTCCCACCTCAGCCATCCTGGAAGTGGTTTTCCGTGGTTTCCCACTTCTCCTTCAGACAAATGTCGGGATGGTACCTACCATAAGGCCACGGCCGCTTCCTTCTCGTCTATTCTTTCCAATCTTCCCATACTCCAACAAGATTCCTTTTCAGCATAATAGGTGAGGCCGCCTGGGCGAGGTACTGATCCTCCTTCCCAGTTGTATCACCGGACCCGAAGTCTCATGCTCCAAGTTCAAACGCGCTCATATTAATAATAATAATAATAATAATAATAATAATAATAATAATAATAATAATAATAATAATAATAATAATAATAATAATAATAATAGTTCCGGGGTATTTGTGGATCGCAGAGGTGAAAGAAGGTGCCGGGGTGAATGGGTCTAACTACAATGTCAAGAATTGAATTTAAAACTTAGACTGAAGGTTATATTTTCAGACATCAAAATTGACAATGTTTACAAGTAGCAAACGTTAAATAAGATTGGTAAAAAATCCAAGATTCAGAATCTTAACACCTTGGGCTTTAAGCCCCTAGCTTTACTTTTCCTGAGTTACACGCTCAAGTTTACGAAAATCGCAACCTTACTCAAGGGCAGAAATCCAGCAATACATGGAGCACTTGCTCCCTAATAACAATGTCAGGCCTCCCAGAGGCACTTTTACAACACTTGAAAAAAAGCTTTTGTTGTTTGTTTGTTTGTTGTTTTAAGGGGCCTAACATCGAAGTTTATCGGCCCTGAAAAAAAGCTAACGTGCGCTCAGTTTTCCAAGCCTACTCAAGGCAACATAGCATGAACCTCTAATAATCTCTGGCCTTACCAGGCACTATTTAAAAAATAGAAAACTTATTACACAGAGGTATCTCGAACTCAACCGACAGGGCCTTAGTGAAAAAGAACAGGTTAAATAAACGGCCCGAGTACAATTTGAATGGAGTCGAAGAATGAGCTCCAAAAGCAAATTTAAGACCCATACGGCGCTTGGCCGACGAAACAGGGGCTATTCCCAAACTACTGAGGTAGCACGCATGGAAATAACTTTAATACATTCCAGAAACAAAAGCGTGGCACCTAAAACCAAGATGAAGGGGAGCTCGAGAGGGTATATCACTCTCTATCCCCAATTTACAGTTAAAATTTTATGAAATTTTTACATTAGCCGAAAGAAGATTTACATTTTAGAAAAGTTGGTTACATAGTTAAAGATTCGGACCTTTCCCTCGGGATAAACTGCGGAGCTAGCAAGAAATAAAGATGTTAAGTGGCCATTACCTAATAGAAGTTCTAGCAGCTGACGAAGAGGCCTCCCGCCTCCTGCTAGACACATTCACTCAGTAAGATGACTATCAATTGGCCAAGAGATGTGAAAATCCGCAGATTATAAACCCTCGGGGAAAGTTTGAAGCCATTCAAGATTAAACTAGCCACACCCTCTCATTTTATTAGTTAATTTAAAAGTTACACGCAAAATCGAAGAAGAAGACTGTGATTGGTAGAAAATTAATTACAGAAATTAGGGATTGGCTAGATTCAAACCTGGCGGAAATAAAAAGGAAATATTGCCAACCCAAAGATAAATGAACATCAATCAATAAAAAAAAAAGACTTATGAATACAAAACTTCTTTGAATCGAAAGTTCTTTCTCTTCGCACCAGCGTGCATGATCATAGTCTTTAGCAGTGACATCTATGGAAAAATGTCCAAACTTCTTGACGAATGACAAAGAAAACAAGTAGAAATACAGTCAGTTCAGGAAACTTCACAATAACAAAATTATATCATATTTTAGTGGTGACATTTTCTGAGTAAATTTATAAGTTGGTCTAGTTTAAATTTCACTGTTTCACCAGTTGAGGAGTTCTTTTAGGCACTAGATTTAAATGCGCGGCGTTGGGGTGTACCTCCCGGTACAATAATAATAATAATGATAATAATAATAATAATAATAATAATAATAATAATAATAATAATAATAATAATAATAATGTTATTTGCTTTAGGCCTACGTCCCACTAACTGCTTTCTCAGTTTTCGGAGACGCCGAGGTGCCGGAATTTATTCCCGCAGGAGATCCTTAACGTGCCAGTAAATCTACCGACACGAGGCTGACGTATTTGAACACCTTGAAATACCGTCGTACTGAGCCAGAATCGTCCCTGGCAAATTGGGGTCAGAAGGCCAGCACCTCAACCGTCTGACCCACTCAGACCGGCAAACGCGCTCTTTGAATGGGAGTAACGAAGCAGGAAATAATAATAATAATAATAATAATAATAATAATAATAATAATAATAATAATAATAATAATAATAATAATAATAATAATAATAATAATAATAATAATAATAATAATAATTTCCGAACGTTTTTACATCCATCATAGCAGTTGTATACATTACAACTTGCGAGCCGAACCCGTCTTCAGATATCCCGGCACTAAAAGGCATACGACATTTCAATTCATTTGGGGGAAAGAACAATGTCCTCAGACACTACTCCGTAGTAGTCAGACCGGCATGCCCTTACGCTGCAGAAACACTAGATTGAGATAAAGGAAAGGAAGTTTCTAAAAAAAGCTTTAGGGGCCCAAAAAGAATGGCCGACGTTTTGTTTTCCACCCGAGTTCAATCAATGAACTGTATGCGAAAGTCGAACCACCGTTATGAAAAAATTAAGGTTAATATTTTATGGTCACCTGATGAGAACGAACCCAAAGACACTGGCGCACAAACTGCTCACTTTACAGTAAAAATTTAAATCTCACCCCCGCTGGCTGAAGGAGGTGCACAAAGACATGCGAGTAAATGATATAAGACCAGAGAAAGTAATGGAGAGTTCCAGGTTCAAGAAGAAGGTTGCGGGGTTGAGGGTTGATCTAGAGAAAGAGCTTGCAAAACCGAGGAACACTTCGGCGGAATAAGAGCTGAAATGGAGCGAAAGTAGGGGAGCAAAGACAGTTCAACTCCCGGAAATGAATCAGCACATTTTTCTCTGAGTCAGCACCCGAGGTCTAGTAGTGTAGCAATGCAGGTTCTAATGCAAGGTCATTGACCCCTAGTAGCGCAGGTGAGCAATGTCGATTAGCGGATTTTACATAAGAGAGCGAGCCTAACCTCACAGTCACTATCTTGAGGGGCCTAACCTTACTTTAACGGCTAATTGCCCTTCCCGACGCCTAAGAGTGCGAGCCTAGCCTACAATCCGCCATTATGAAGGGACTATCCTTAGTTTTACGCCACGATGCGCTTCCCGACGCCAACTGCACAAAATGGTGGCTATATACAGCTCCTTATGAGACGGCCTAGGGGCGCTTGCGGAAGATGGCGGCTATACACAGGCTCTTATGAGACGGCGTAAGGGCCGCTTGCGCAAGATGGCGGATATGCAAAGACGGTCTAAGATCGCTTGCACAAACTGGCGGCTATACATAGGCTCTTATGAGACGGCCTAGGGGCGCTTGCGTAAGATGGCGGCTATACATCGACTTTTATGAGACGGCCCAGTGGTGCTTGAGCAAGGTAGCAGCTATACAAAGACGGCCTAAATGCGCTTGCGCAAGATGGCGGCTATACACAGACTCTTATGAGACGGCCTAGGGGCGCTTGCGCAAGATGGCGGCTGCTCTTATGAGACGGTCTAGGGGCACATGCGCAAGGTGGAGACTGCTCTTATGACACGGTCTAGGTGCCTGCTGCGCAAGATGGCGGCTATACATAGGCTCTTATGAGACACATACGGACGCTTGCGCAAGATGGCAGCTATACATAGGCTCATATGAAACGGCCTAGGTCGCACTGTCAGCATAGGTTATAAGCTTGTAGCTTATGCAGGAGCGAAATTAAACAGAATGCCTAGTGCCATAAGAAATACATTGGTTATATTTAAGCCCCTAGCAGTCGAGCAAATTATCGGATAAACATGTAACATAAAATTTCGGTTCGGAAATATACTATTTGAATCAGCTGGCATGGGTTATAAGTCATGTAGCTCATGCGGAAAGTGAAATTAAACGGAACGCCTAGTGCCATAAGAAGTACATTGGTTACATTTAAGCCCCTAGCAGTCAAACAAATTATAGCACAAAGATGTAACTTGAAATTTTAGTTCGGAAATATACTATTTGAACCTGTTGGCATGGGTTATAAGCATGTAGCTCGTACAGGAGCGAAATTAAACAGAGCGCCTAGTGCCATAAGAAATACATTGGTTACATTTAAGCCCCTAGCAGTCGAACAAATTATCGGATAAACATGTAACTTGAAATTTATGTTCGGAAATATACACTGACTTAGCAAATGGCATGGGATAGTCACCTAATAGCGTGTGGGGCCTCCTCTGGCCCTGCGAACTGCAGTGAGACGCCGTGGAAGTGAGTCGACAAGTCCCTGGTAGTCCTCTGGATGCAGCTGACACCAAATTGTTTGCAGAGCGGTCGCCAATGCTGGTCTGTTCGTAGGTGCAGGATCCATGGCACGGAGCCTGCGTTCCAGGATATTCCAGATATGCTCGATAGTGTTCATATCGGGGCTTCTGGGTGGTCATAGCAGTCGTTGGACCTCCGCTGCATGTTCCTGGAACCATTCCCGGGCGTCATGGGAGCGATGTGGTGGCACGTTATCATCTTGAAACACCGCATAACCGTCTGGGCGCTAGAAGGCCAAAAATGGGTGGAGATGTTCTCCGAGCAGCTCAACATACCGCGTACCATTCAAAGTCTCTTTCAGAACAACTAGAGGGCCCATTCCATACCAGGAAAATGCACCCCAGACCATAACTGTGACACTAGCGCGATGGGCCACACCTTCGAGGCAGGCGGGATCCTTCGCTTCATGTGGTCTGCGCCATAAACGGTGTCTCCCATGGGCATGGTGCAGTTGAAATCGTGATTCGTCCGACCATATCACGTTACGCCATTGTCCAGTGTCCATCCCTGGTGATTGGCGACAAATGCGCGTCGTTGTGCCCGATGACGTTGGGTTAAGAGTGGCACCCGTGTGCTGCGCCCGCTCCCACACCACCATCGAACCCATGTTCCTACGAATTGTCCACTGGGAGACGTGTCTAGCACAGCCTGTGTTGAACTGAGTCGTGATTTGTTGCACGGTTGCCCGTCTGTCACTATTGGCAATCCGTCTCAGATGTCGCCGGTCACGGTCATCGAGCGTTGTTGGACGGCCTGTCGTTCGTCTGTTGTGGACGGTGACACCCACATTCAACCATTCACGATGCACCCTGGACACGGTTGATCGTGTGAAGCCGAATTCCCGCACCACTTCCGAAATCGCACTTCCCATCCGTCGGGCACCGACCACCAAACCCCGTTCGAACGGTGTCAGCTCACGACGACGTTCCATGTTACACCTATCACATGCACAGCCACTGCTCACAAGGTCTCCTATACAACTGCCGCTGGCACAGGGGGCGGGTGGTACGCAGACAGCACACCTGCGCATCAGTGCTCCGCTATCCCATGACATTTGCTCAGTCAGTGTACTATTTGAATCTGTTGGCATGCGTTATAAGCGTGTAGCTCATGCGGAAAGTGAAATAAGGAATGCATTTGCTTACATCTAAGCCCCTAGCAGTCGAACAAAATATCGCATAAACATGTAACATGAAATATCGGTTC
The DNA here is from genome assembly GCF_040414725.1 of Anabrus simplex. Classification (NCBI taxonomy): domain Eukaryota; kingdom Metazoa; phylum Arthropoda; class Insecta; order Orthoptera; family Tettigoniidae; genus Anabrus; species Anabrus simplex. The sequence goes on from NC_090267.1 coordinate 477,187,696, forward strand.
GGAATAATATCACTTCAATCTGTTGGCATAGGTTATAAGTTTGTAGCTTGTGCAGGAGCGAAATAGCCGAAAAAATTAGTGCTACAGACATGATAGGGAATGGAACTCAGGGGTCACATCTTATTAGAAGCGCAAAAGTGTAAAAATGACGTTTCTTGTGATAGCCTCGGGAAAATGTTTTTTCACACTCTTGGCAAATATAGCTAGAATAGGTTCTTCCATGACGGACTTTATCTTCTGCTAACATATTCTTCTTTAAAAGATACAAGTTAGATCTACTAGACACTTGTTACTCTCTACCTCGATGATACCAACAGCTTAACTGTTAACAGTAAACTAACAGATATGCGTATAACCGAGGTGGTAACAGTGAGGTTTATCCCAGTCAAGATGGCATCAGTGAGGTGGGCGATATTCTGTTGTTTAAAATTCCGCGCCCACGTGATTAAAGATGGCAGCTGTTATCATGACAGGTGTCAAAAAGCACGTGGATTTTAAATTTCGCGCCACGACGCGCAAAAGGTGGTAGCACTGAGGTTTAGCGCTGTAAATATGGCAGCAATGATGTTAGCAATGCTCTATTGTCCTTAAAAGTGAGGTTAGGGTCCGTCAAGATAACAACTGTCACCGTTACAGCTGTTATAAAAGCACTTGACCAAGCACGCGGCGTTTTTACAAACAAGAGCACGTGGTTGTGTTGTCACGATCACGTGGCATGCTGCGTCAGCACGCGAAGTTCAAAATCTACGACGATGTGGTTAGAACTTGTCGAAAGCACGTGGATTTCAAATTCCGCGCTCTACGTAGTTAAGTTAGTGCACATAGATAGGACATGTTAAGTTAGCAACTGCCTTCTTAACGACTATTAAGGACAATAGAGCATCGCTAACCTCACTACTGCCATCTTTAGAGCGCTAATCCTAATTTATGCTACCTAATGCACGTCGTGGCGCGGAATTCAAAATCCACGTACTTTTTGACACCTGTCAAGATAACAGCTGCCATCTTTATCCACGTGCGCGCAATTTTAAACAAGAGAACATCGCCCACCTCACTGCTGCCATCTTGACTGGGCTAAACCTCACTGTTACCACCTTGGTTATACGCTTATCTGTTACTTTACTGTTAATAGATAAGCTGTTGGTATCATCGAAGTAGAGAGTAACAAGTGTCTAGTAGATTTAACTTGTATCTTTTAAAGAAAAATCTGTTAGCAGAAGATAAAGTCCGTCATAGAAAAACCTATTTCTAGCTATATTTGCAAAGAGTGTGGAAAAACATTTTCCCGAGGCCATCACAAGAAACGTCATGAGATATCATGTAGGACAATTTCCCAATGCAAACATTGTAGAAGGGAGTTCAAGAACGCATACAACGCTCAACGTCACGAAGTCGCGTGTAATGTAGCTTCATAGAAAAGAAAATACAAAGAGCTCAACCGTAGACAAGCACACACTGATTTATTTTTAAAAGTACACCTCTGCGAGAAATGTTTAATTCTCCATTTGTTGTCTAATAATAATATTAGTGATAATAAAAGAAAAGAAGAAGAGGAAGGAAAAGAACACCTCCATGTTTCATTGCCATTAGAGCTTTATGATTTTCCTCCATTTTCTAAGTCTACTACATGTTCTGTCGCCGTGCAAACATCTCAAGAAGAGATGCAAGATAAAGTAGACATTTTTTTGCCCGTTTGCCCTTTATCCCATTTGCCTCTTAGCTCTTTAACCCATTAGCCCTTTAGCCCTTTACACTAGGAGGAGGACGAGGAAGAGTCATTTTACCCTTTTGCCCTTCTAATAAGATGTCTTTAGACCTTTAGCCCATTAGCCCTTTAGCGTATTAGCCCTTTAGCCCTTTATCCCTGGGAAAAAGGAGGAGGAAGAGTCATTTTTACCTTTTGCTCTTCTAATAAGATGTGACCCTTGAGTTCCATTCCCTATCATGTGTGTAGCTTGAAGTTTTTCGGCTATTTCGCTCCTGCATAAAGTACAAGCTTATAATCTATGCCAACAGGTTGAAATGATATGTTTCCGAAACGATATTTCATGTTACATGTTAATGCGATAATTTGTTCGACTGCTAGGGCTTATTTAAGCAATGTATTTCTTATTTCACTTTCTGCATGAGCTACATGCTGATAACCCATGCCAACAGATTTAAATAGTACATTTCCGAACCGAAATATCAAGTTACATGTTTATCCGATAATTTGTTCGACTGTTAGTGGCTTAAATGTAACCAATGTATTTCATACGGCACAAGGCGTTATGTTTAAATTCACTTCCCGCATGAGCTACATACTTGTAACTAGGGCTCGGATTCGAACATATTAGCATATTTTTTCCTGAATAGTACACATTGAAAGAAGCCTTTCGGTGGTATTTTCATCTCTCTGGGACCAACAGAATTTAAATTTATCGAGCATATAAATGCATAAAACCGCAGTTTTCATAATAGAAGCATATAAATGCATATTCTTGTGGTTTTCGTCTAAAGAGTTTGTTTTTCTTCGAATTCACCCCCGAATTCGGGTCCTGATCATCCTTAAGGTTCTAAAATAGAAATAATTATTGAAAAGCCTATCTGGTGCGAATATTATAACCGCATGATCTTAACCTTTAGTGAGGTCATTCACACACCCTAATTGGCCTCTGCCGGATTAGAGTGCGACTCGTCAGATAAGTGATGGAAGCCCCAAGCATCGTTTTACTTTGAAATGTGAGGTATTTTAGTGGTGGGCCTATTTTGGGAACCAGTATTGTTTAGGTGGCTTTTCCTATGACGTGGTGGAAGATCCGATCCGGTCAAGTCAAGTTTCTGCATTCTACTCTCAGTTCTCAGTTCGTAATCGTATCCGTACGTACCTGTCGAGTTCTTGTGATTTCTAACTACGCGATGCCTAAAGTTAAGGAATCTCTGAGTGTTTTACTCCGACGATGTGCAAAGGAAGACCCTGACTCGTTTTCTACTGAGAGGAAAATTCTTTTCTGCGAAATGTGCGAAAAAGAGGTAAGTTTTTATTGACATTTTCACATGTACGTTCTTAAAGATATTACTGGTCAAACGGTTGAAATTTCAAGTAAACCGTATGTGCAGCATACGGTGCCTACCTGCTAGGTAAGTAGAGAGATGTCTAAGAATTCGGAGTGTAGATTCGTTAGATCCTCAGATTTTACATTTCCGATACGGAAATTGACGTTTGGTTTTGCTGATTTTTCATGGGATCGTTGAGAGGGTGCTCGTACTTCTGCTGCAATATTTGAAAATAATTTCATAGTCCACAATGCTTTATTTTTGTTCATTCAATGTATTTTTTTTTCTCACTTATGCGTACCTACCTATTTATTTTCAGATCAAGATTTCGAAGTGTTTTCAATTTTCCCAACATAAAGCCAGAAGTGGGCACTCAGCAAAAGTTGAAGAATTTAAAAAAAGGAAATCGAAGAAACAAGAGCTGATACAACCTTTGTTCAATCAGCAACAGCACTCGGACGAGTTCTCTTCCAGAGTTTGTAGGGCGTTTTTAAGTGCCAACATACCCCTCTACAAGGTCGAACATGCTGAGATTAGAGCTCTCTTCAAGGACTTTGCAGGAAGAGAGTTGCCTCATGAGTCGACCCTACGTAAAAATTACGTTTCTTCAGAGTATGAAAATGTATGAATTCATGCACGATTGCCGTATTCCGCATTCTCGTTTTAAAAATTTAGAAGTAATTTCAACATGGATCTGGCTCTGTCGTAATAAAGGTTATCTCTCGATAATACCTTCATTCCACGAAGAATATTCATTCAGGTACTTTTTTCACCAGGTTCTACACGCAATCAGGGACGACATCGGGAGCCACCCAATTTGATTATCTGTCGACGAGACCACAGACAGTTGTGGAAGATACATGGCGAACGTTATTGTTGGAAAACTCAGTCCCTGTGAACCGGGGAAGGGCCACCTAATTCTGTGCAAGGAGCTAGGTGAGACAAACCATGGTACCATTGTGCGAACAGTGCAAGCAGCTCTGCGTAAGTATATTTTTGTTAATTTATTTTCCGAGCTTTTTGTCAAAGAAGAATAAGTACAGTCTGGCTATAATTTCAATGCATTCTACGTATGCTCAGTAAAGACTGATAGTTCTGATACTTAAATATCTCTTACAGTCGTGCGACATGTCGAATCCCATTAACTGAACGGTTCACCCTTCATTTCATGCATTCCAGTTTCAGGCTTGCTGTGGCCAACCTTTCCAGATGAGGAGGTAAACAAAGTACTCATATTGGTGACTGACGCTGCTCTCTACATGATTAAGGCTGGAAAGGGCCTCAAGCTTCTCTATTGGTGACTGACGCTGCTCTCTACATGATTAAGGCTGGAAAGGGCCTCAAACTTCTCTACCCGAAGATGTTACATGTTACTTGTCTTGCCCATGCAATGCACAGAGTTGCTAAGGAGCTGCGCGAAAAATCGTCCAGCGTCAACAGCGTCATTTCCTCAGTGAAGAAAATTTTCGCCAAGGCTCCTTCTCGCGTCCGTGCCTTCAAGACGATGCATCCTGAGCTCCTTTTACCACCTGAGCCCATATTGACGCGATGGGGAACTTGGATCTTGGCTGCCTTGTATTACGCTGAAAATCATAGGGCAATTGAAGAGGTAAGACTAGTTGAAATGTTTAAAATCTTCTCATTTTCGAGGTTTTCTCTGTCATTCTTTTCATGTCTTTTATCTTTATTCCATCATACGAGGTACGGGCCTAATTTTGTAATTTTCTCAGTTATTCTCCTCGGCTAATGTTTTTTATTTATATTTTTTCCAGATGATCAATACGTTTGATGAGACGGACAGCAAGCACATTGCGAAAGCTAAGGCTGCTTTTAAAATGAAGGGCTTGATGCCATCCTTGACTTTCATAAAAGCCTACATGACCGTCATTCCTGAGGCCATCTTAAAGTTGGAATCGCGAGGGATGGAGATGGTTGAAGTGGTCGGTACAATGCAAGGAGCCGTCCAAGAAGCCGATTCGTGGCCTGGAGAGACTGGGAAAACCGTGAAACAAAAATTGGGAGTTCGTGCTGGCTCGAAATCCCGGTTGGAGTGCAGCGTTGGACTTGGAGAGGATGCTGCGTGGCGAGTCTGAACCGTCAGAGGATTTTCCGAACTACTCTGCACAAGAAGCAGCATCATTCAAGTATTTACCTCTCGTGTCAGTTGACGTCGATAGATCGTTCTCATCATTGAAACTTTTATTGGCTGATTTAAGAAAATCATTCAAAACTAAAAACACAGAAAAAATTCTTGTTGTACAGAGCAATGCAGATCTACTTCATTGACTCGCTTAATTCTGAACATCTTGTAAATGAACTTTTAAACTGTAACTTTCATAATAAAACTTCTCATACATATACTTGAAACTTGAATGCGAGTATATCGCAGTGTATCATATATACAATTAGAAAATAAAGTTCGTATATAAATATATGTTATTGGTTTTTTCGTTTTACTTTACTTTCTATAGTTTTTAACGGTGTTTTTCGAGCATATTCTGCATATTTAACAGCATATAATGGTTTTTCGAGCATATCTATGGAGCATATAATGGGTTTTTCGAGCATATCTATCGAGCATATAACACATGGTTTTCGAGCATATCTGGAGATTTTATCGAGCATATCGATCCGAGCTCTACTTGTACCCCATGCCAATAGATCCAAATAGTATATTTCCGAGTCGAAATTTCAAGTTACATGTTTATCCGATAGGGTGTTTGACTGTTAGGGGCTTAAATGTAACCTATGTATTTCTTATGACACTAGGCATTCTGTTTAATTTCGCACCTGCATGAGCTACAAGCCTATAACCTAAGCCAACAGATTGAAATAATAATTTCCGAACCGATATTTCATGTTACATGTTTATGCAATAATTTGTTCCACTGCTAGGGTCTTAAATGTAACCAATGCATTTCTTATAGCGCTACGCTAACTGTTTATTTCACTTTCCGCATGAGCTACATGCTTATAACCCATGCCAACAGATTCAAATAGTATATTTACGAACTAAAATTTTAAGGTACATGTTCATGCGATAATTTCTTTGACTGTTAGGGGCTTAAATGTAACCACTGTATTTCTTATGGCACTGGGCGTTCTGTTTAATTTCACTCCTGCATAAGCTATAAGCTTATAACATACGCCAACAGATTGAAATAATAATTTCCGAACCGATATTTCATGTTACATGTTTATGCGATAATTTGTTCGACTGCTAGTGGCTTCAATGTAAGCAATGTATTTCATATCGTGCTACGCGAACTGTTTAATTTCACTTTCCACATGAGCTACGTGCTTATAACCCATGCCGACAGATTCAAATAGTATATTTCGGAACCGAAATTGCAAGTTACATGTTTATCCGATAATTTGTCAACTGCTAGGGGCTTAAATCTAACCCGTGTATTTCTTATGGCACTAGTAGTTCTGTTTAATTTCGCTCCTGCATAAGCTATAAGCTTATAACCTATGCCAACAGATTCAATAGTATGTTTCCGGTGTAGAATATCAAGTTACTTCTATATGCGATAATTGGTTTGATTGCTAGTGGCTTAAATGTAAGCAATGTATTTCTTATAGAGCTGTGCAAACTGTTTATTTCACTTTCCGCATGAGCTACATGCGTATAACCCATGCCAACAGATTCAATAGTATGTTCCCGGTGTAGAATATCAAGTTACTTCTATATGCGATAATTGGTTTGACTGCTAGTGGCTTAAATGTAAACAATGTATTTCTTAAGGCACTAGGCGTTCTGTTTAATTTAGTTTCCGCATGAGCCTCATGCGTATTACCCATGCCAACAGATTCAATTAGTATATTTCCTAACCGAAATTTTAAGTTACATGTTTATCCGATAATTTGTTCGACTGCTAGGACCTTAAATGTAACCAATGTATTTCTTATGGCACTAGGCGTTCAGTTTAATTTCGCTTTCCGGATAAGCTACATGCTTATAACCCATGCCAACAGATTCAAATTGTATATCTCCGAACCTAAATTTCAAGTTACATGTTTATCCAATAATTTGTTCGACTGCTAGGTGCTTAAATGTAACCAATGTATTTCTTATGGCACTAGGCGTTCTGTTTAATTTCGCTCCTGCATAAGCTACAAGCTTATAACCTACGCTAACAGTGCGGCCTTAGGCCGTCTCATAAGGGCCTTTGTATATCCGCTATCTTGCGCAAGCGTCCATAGGACGTCTCATAAGAGCCTATGCATAGTCGCCATCTTGCGTAGTAGGCCTCTTGGCCGTCTCATAAGAGCAGCCGCCATCTTGCTCAAACGCCCCTAGGCCGTTTCATAAGAGCCTAAGTGTAGCCGTCATCTTGCGCAAGCGGCATTAAACCGTCTCATAAGAGCCTATGTATAGCCGCCATCTTGCGCAAGCGGCCTTAAACCGTCTCATAAAAGCCTATGTATAGCCGCCATCTTGCCCAAGCGGCCTTAAACAGTCTCATAAGAGCCTATGTATAGCCGCCATCTTGCGCAAGCGTCCCTAGGCCGTCTCATAAGGATCTGTGTAAAGCAGCCATCTTGTGCTATTGGCGTCGGGAAGGGCATCTTGCCGTAATACTAAGGATAGTCCCTTCAAGATGGTGGATATGAGGTTAGACTCGCTCTCTTAGGCGTCGGGAAGGGCAACCAGCCGTTAAAGTAAGTTTAGGCCCCTCAAGATAGCGACTGTGAGATTTGGCTCGCTCTCTTATGCAAAATCCGCAAATCGACATTGCTCACCTACTATACTAGGAGTCAACGACCTTGCATTGGAACCTGCATTGCGACGCTACCAGACCTCGGATGCTGACTAGACAAAAAATGTGCTGACTCATTTCCGGGAGTTGAACTGTCTTTGCTCCTTTACAAGCGTGGGCTCGAAATATCTTTGCTTACAATTCAAATAAAGAGGTGTAAGTCTAAAAAGGGAGCAAGGTAGCCCGTGCAGCCGTAGTCCACAGTCGACTGTATCCATCTAAATAATAATAATTGTACCGGGAGGTACACTTCAACGCCGCACATTCAAATCTAGTGCCTAAATGAACATCTCTATTGGTAAAATAGTGAAACTGCAACTACACCAACTTGGAACCTTATTAATTTTGTTATTTTACTGTTTCCTAACCTGAGTGAATTTCTGCTTGTTTTGTTTCACATTCATCAAGAAGTTTGGACATTCTTCCACAGAGGACACCACTAAAAACTATGTTCGTGCACCCTGGTGCGAGGTATAAGAAGTTATAATTCAAAGAAGTTTTGTATTCATAAGTTTTTTTTTCTGATTGATGTTCATTTATTTTTGGGTTGGCGATATTTCCTTTTTATTTCCACCCGGTTTGAATTTAACCAATCACAAATTTCTGTAATTAATTTTCAACCTATCACAGTCTTCTTCTTCGATCCTGAAGTGCAACTTTGAATTGAACCAATGAAATTGAGAGGGTGTGGCTGGTTCATTCGTGAAAGATCTCGAACCTTCCCTGAGGGTTTATAAACTGCGGCTTTGCACGTCTATTGGCCACTTGATCGTCATCTTATTGAGTGTGTGTGTCAAATCAGGAGGCGGGCGGCCTCTTTCATCAGTCAGCAGTACATCGACAAGGTAATGGCCACATAACATCTTTCTTTCTTGCTAATTCCGCAGTTTAACCCGAGGGAAAGGTCAGAATCGTTAACTATGTAACCTACTTTTCTAACAATGTAACTTTCTGCCGGCTAATGTAAGAACTTCAGAAAATCTTTAACTGTAAATCGAGGATAGGGAGTGATGTACCCTCACGAGTTCCTATTCATTTTGGTTTGAGGTGACTACGTCTCATAACTGTTTTTCATTCTGTAACGTGGTAAAGTAAATTCTCTACGAGTCACCTCTGTAGTTTGGGAACAGCCCCTGTTTCATCGGCCCAGTGCCCTTTAGGTTTTAAGTGCAAGCTTTCGCCTCCATTCATTTTGTGTTCGGGCCATTTGTTTAACCGTTGTTCCTTTTCCATGAAGGCCCAGTAGGTTGGGTATTAAATACCCCTGTATAACGTTTTCTAATTGTAAGTTGTGCCTTGAGAGGCCGGAAAGTAAGTTAGTGTTGCCTTGGGTAGGCTTGGAAAACTGAGAGCCTGTTTGCTGTTTTTCAAAGTTTTAGTAAGATTAATGAATGCCTCTGGAAGGCTAGATGTTGTAATTTCGGGAGCAAGTGCTCTTTGAATTAGGGGAGTTCTGCCCCTCACTAAATAATACCTCTTCCTTTTGCAAAATTGTAAAACTATGGGGCTTGAAGCCCAGATTTGTAAAAATCACTAATCTTGGACTTTCCTACTCTTGTTTCAAGATTGCTTTTGTACCTGATATGTTGTTAAGTTTGTTTTTGGAAAAGAAATATAACCTTTTAAAGTTTTAATTCAATTTTGACATTGTAGATAGACCCATTCACCCCGTCACCTTCTTTAACCTCTTTCTGCTCCGCGGGTAACCCCATAATAATAATAATAATAATAATAATAATAATAATAATAATAATAATAATAATAATAATAATAATAATAATAATAATAATAATAATAATAATTATATTATAATTATATAATAATTATAATAATATATATAATATATATATATATATATAATTATTATTATTATTATTATTATTATTATTATTATTATTATTATTATTATTATATTATTACTTTTATTATTATTATTATTATTATTATTATTATTATTAGAGGAATCGTGCTGCTACGCAGCATTCATTATAGGTCAGATAACTCGTCTTGATATGCCTGTCATATTGTTTGGCTGCCCTTTTCAACGGTTTTATGAACATTTAATAAAAAGCGCGTTATGGTACGCAGAAATTCGTAGTCACGATTCATCCGCTGTGACGTCATCATGCCGTCTGTTTAATAAAAATATATCCATATATTCGCTTTTTTTTATCCTGTAGTTCTTGATGTAAAGCTTGGTGTTGTGTCGTAGAAGGCAATGGTATTTTTAATAGCAGTTCTTCTTTATAGAACGGTTGTCTTGTGATCTCATAGGTTAGTCTCGAGGGAGCGTTTTCTTGCCAGGCAGAGAACTTTTTTAAGATACATGGCCTTCATTCTCTCTAGTGTAGCTAGGTTGTCCTTCGATAGGTGTTCCCATAAAATGTCTAAGGCGTATGTCATGAGGGGTCTATTTGTAGGTAGACATTTTTTTTTTTTTCTCTTAGCAGCATGTAAGTTATTAGGAACGCTCTCCCATCTGTTGAATATATTTGGAAGCTGGGAAAGGTTAGAGAATCAAAGAACATCTAGCACGGAATAGTATTCTTCCGTGTTCAGAGGAAGTGTATACTCTCTGGCTTGACACGTAGTGGTCAAACATGACTGCTTGCAATGGCATTACTAAGGATGAAAATCACATATTATATCAGAATATTAATGAAAGTGTTGGTCGCTTAGCAACCTGCTAAGTGCAGAATGTATTACAGGTTAGGGTAAGCCTTCGCCTGCAATCATTGTAATCATCATTTAATGATTTGATTTTAGGATTTTTCAAAGTTGGCTGAACTTAGAGACCTATCAATGTCCCACGATTCACTAGCAAGTAATTCCGGAGAGGATAAAACAAAATTGAAGCAAATGAGTCCAGGAGAACTGACGGACGGATTTGTCAAACCTGTTTTAGTAACCTCTTTTAATATATAGATTATAATAAATAGTTTTAATTCGCCGGAAGTGAAGGCGTTGTGGAAATGCTTGTCTAATCCCACGGCTCCGTACTTATCGTTCCAACTCGCCTGCGATCATTCACTGTCTTTAATTTGTTAGATGCACTGTAGCGCCGCGAGGAGGAAGAAATTCTAGCTTGTCTGTGGTCCGCACAATGTCGTGACTCTCTCATCCAGGACACATGCCGGAAGTGAGGCCTGAAGCGCACGCCGCACGCTGCGAACCTGTTTCCTAGATCCTGCCAAGCGGGTCAACACAAGGTTACCGAAGGGCACAATCATGTTCGACCAGCGCTATCGTAATAGTCCCTCGCACCTTATTAACTCGGTACTTACGATCTCCAGCTTGCTGCCAGTACCAAAACTATGGAATCTGCTCCATAAGATTAGAAATTCGGGTGCATTATTTCGGCAAAATCCTGTATAATTCGCAGTTCTTCCGTCCCCTATTCAGACAAAAATGTCTTAAATAATATGAGCTCTAGGAAGCATCAAATTTTCATGCAAGTAGTTGGCAGGTGTCCAGACATTTCGTACCAGGGACATTTCTTACCCCTTGATTTTTCTGGACATCTCGTACCACCTTCGTCGTAAACTACCTGGGTCGTACCACCTTCGTCGTAAACTATCTGGGAAGGATTTTCCCGTAATCCCCAATTGTTTACGCTAGGACGGTCCGTATCACTTGATGTCATATGATTAGGTCTAATATAAAACGTAATATTGGAACACATCCCCGACTGAGCCAACTCTATGAGTCAGTATTCGGATTACAATACTTGATATACAGGGGTTAATTACAATTCTGTAAAACGCCGGTTTCATTCGTATTCAGCTCATTATATGCAGCTATTTTAACGTTTCATAGAGCCACGTGCAAATGTTTTATAATTATTTCTAAAAAAGGTATTATTATTATTATTATTATTATTATTATTATTATTATTATTATTATTATTATTATTATTAAATCCTTTTACCCTCCACGGTTAGCTTTTCCCCCGGACTCAGCGAGGGATCGCACCTCTACCACTTCAAGGGCAGTGTCCTGGAGCGTGAGACACTTGGTCGGGGGGTACAACGGGGAAGGAGGACCAGTACCTCACTAGGCTGCTAGGCTGATAGGCGCCTTGAGGGGATGGAAGGATTGGAAGGAATAAACAAGGAAGAGGAAAGGAAGCGGCCGTGCCCTGAAGTTAGGTACCATCTGGCATTTGCCTGGAGGAGAAGCGGGAATCAACGGAAAATCACTTCGAGGATGGCTGAGGTGGAAATCGAACCCCGCCTACTTAATTGACTTCACGAAGCTAAGCGGACCCATTTCCAGCCCTCGTACAACTTTTCAAATTTCGTGGTAGAACCGAGAATCGAACCCGGGCCTCTGCGGGTGGCAGCTAATCTCACTAACCACTACACCACGGCGGTGGACTCTCAGAAAAGTAAGTATTCAAAACTCAATCGATATGGATCCTGCAAAATCCAGCCGTTTTCACAAGCAAAAATTATAACACTTATTACTATGCCAACAAAAGATTACAACAAACAACAACAATACGGTCGTATTTCTGTCCGTCCCCAAGACATTGGCAACGATAAATACTAAATAGTAATTGCACTCCTTTCGTGTGTAGGACATTTTCTCGAATAAATGGCTAACTCAGTATTTCGCAAGCGCATAGTGAGACGTAAATACGGTCGTAATGATCCCGGAATACTTCCCATTTTTTCAAGTGGTACGGTTTGTCCTATCCTAAATATTTTAAAGTCCTTAGCTGACACTTTAGCTGGTCAAATGTTAGGTAATCACTCAGAGAGTGGCTTGCATTCAGGAGATAGTGGGTTCTAACCCTTCACAAGCCATGGACTCCCCCGAACGGCGGAATTTGCGGGGTCCTCATCGCCGCCACCGTTTGTAAGGACAGAGAGAACATTTCACTTATTAGCCAAAACCGTGAGCGACATTACTGATAAATGTACATTGTTGTTACATTTGTCCTCATTTATTATTTTGTAGTTTGTTAAAACCGACGTCGCAATAACCAGTTTCTACTGTATATCTGACAGTGAGATAGCGGCCCCGGTCTATAAAACCAAAAAATAACGATCGAGAGGATTCGTCGCACGTGCCACTTCGTATCTGCAAGCCTTCGGACTGAGCAGCAGTTGTTCTGTAGGCCAAGGCCCATTATGACAGTTCCGCCATGAGGTTTGTCCGGCTCCATAGCTAAATGGTTAGCGTGCTAGCCTTTAGTCACAAGGGTTCGATTCCAGGCGTGGTCGGGAATTTTAACCATAATTGGTTAATTTCGCTGGCGAGGAGGCTGGGTGCATGTGCCGTCTCTATCATCATTTCACGCAGGTCGCCTACGGACGTCAAATCGAAAGACCTGCACCTGGCGAGCCGAACTTGTCCTCGGACACTCCCGGCACTAAAAGCCATACGCCATTTCATTTTATGAGTTTGGGGTGTATTAAAGTGGATATGACGGAAGCAGAGCAAGTGCTAATGAAGAGAAAATTATTTCTGTTCGGACAAGATTGTATTAACTAAGATATCTATCATGTCTTCCGTCTATTAATTCATATTCAGAATAAAAAAGAACGTCAGAACAAAAGCAGCACACCTCCAGTAGTAACTTGAAAGTCTACTAGAGCCTCGAGCGATTAATTAGTTCAAGAAAAAAGTTAACAATGATTCTTCATCACATTTAGAAGCCATCTAATAACGTTATTTAATCCACAAGCCGTGCTTTCTTATTGTCTATTTGCTCGTCTCCAAATAATGATTCTAAATCGCGTTTGACATTTCTTCTCATCACTATCGCATAATGCGATTATAATTCTATTATAATGTTACATACAACGTGAGCACGTTCATCTGAAGGTATTTTGATGCAGAGTTGACTTCTGTCTTTCCTTCTAAGGATAATTGCTTGTCAGTAGGGCTCGGGAGTTGAAGAGCTATAAACTTCCTAAAAAGAAGGAACAAAAAATTTCCAAGAAAGGAACTAAAAACGGACAAAAGTACGTAAAAATGCGATGAAAATCAAATGGCGTATGGCTTTTAGTGCCGGGAGTGTCCGAGGACAAGTACGGCTCGCCGGGTGCAGGTCTTTTGATTTCACTCCCGCAGGCAACCGGCGCGTCGTGATGTGAATGAAATGATGATGAAGACGACGCATACACCCAGTCCTCGTCCCAAAGAAATTAACCAATGACGGTTAAAATTCCCGACCCTGCCGGGAATCGAAACCGGGACCCCTGTGGCCAAAGGCCAGCACGCTAACCATTTAGCCATGGAGCCGGACGTAAAAATGCTATCCAAATTCATTCAAAATTTCAGTTTTAATGATATATTTAAGGAAAGAATATAATGTTTTAAAATGGAACATTCTAGAGCTATGCAACATGTAGTGAAAAAGAATGAGTGAAATAATTCTTCTTTCAGACATTATATATTTTTGGATTACCAAAATGTAAAAAAAAAAAAAAAAAAAAAAAAAAAAAAATCCGTGTTTGTTAAAATAGTACTCGCAGAATTTAGATTTTTTCACCTAGAATGAATTCAGCGAACCCGCAGTAGAAATCCTGGAAAACAGTAGCGACGATTGGGAATTGGAAGTGGCGGGGGATGGGGACAAAAGAAAAATTTGCAGACCACAAAAATATCCCGGTTTGTGAGGTGTAGAGGGAGTGAGGAGGATATATATCAAAACAGAAGAAAAAAGCTAAAAATGGTACGTTTTATTGATGCTATCTGATTTTTTGAGACTTTGATTCAATACTACACAATAAAACATTCACTAAAGAAACAATATTACTCATGTTTTACAATTAAATAGAAATCCGGCATGACTATACAATTAAAAATCATTTAGTATTTGACTACAACTAACAGACACTAAACACTGACGAATGTGCACGGCAAACGAGTGAATCGTACCTCAGTGTCCACGACCTTGTCAAAAAAAAAAAAAAAACACCTGCTACCCTTCCTCACAGCACATGCAAAGTGTCCATTACTTCCTGTGGCGCTATACAAATTGGTTAGTCACGACGAACGATTACCTTTTCCTTATTTCACTAATAATTTTGTTAATAATTAAAGAAAATAATTAGCTGATAAGACAACAGAGCTTGTACAAATTGCTTGTTTTAACAATTTCTGTAATTCCTAGTTTCAGCCGGGTAAAATGGATAAAAATGTAATGCCTTCTCCACAAAGTGGGGGAGGGGGGTGACTGTTCCACACGCCCTCCCCCTAAACGCCAAAACTTCTGGAGAAGGAAATTGAAATTAGTCTAACTGGAAACATATTTGTCTTCACCACACTAGGGTCACAGAAATTAGAATCCTGAAACCTCGCCTCAGTTGGCTTTGCAATATATTGCAGAAGTCATCTCCAGGTTCTTAGGTGGAAGGAATCGTCGGTTTTCAGACAGGACGTTGCGAACTATAGAGAAATGTTCTCCGCATCAAAGGGTGTTAAGGGTTCATAACTGCAGCTAGTGAGACCTTCCTCCTCAAAAACACTCACATCAAAATGTTCTTCTTTCAATATTTCACTTATCCTGCTCATAATTTGATACCTCTGGTTTCTTTGAAGCACTACTTTCATTTTAAAAACTTTATTTCATTTTCTTTCTTGTCAGATATGGTTCAAATATATTTACTAGAGAAAAGAAGTTTAAGAGATGCAGATGAAGTAATGCTGATTCGAACTGAGAATGGAAAATAAAAATGTAGTCAGAAGAATATGAATTCGCAAAAGAAAAGGTCCTTAAAATCAGAAAAAAAGACTTAAAAGGGCCAATAAGCCAGAACACGCCGAAAAAGGCAAACAGGGGCAAATAAAACCCGGCATTTTCCGGCCTGCAATACCCAGAATGAACATAAAATATGTATGTTGGATATCGTCTTCGGAAACTCGAGAAAAATAAGATTTTTTCCTCAACTTCCGAGCTTACCTATCAGTAATTTTTCCTGCATCAGATTTTAGCTCCTTCTCTTGCATTAGGCCTACAAAGTTCGAATGTACGTTAAGTTCGATATCTATCTTTCTGTCTGTTCGTTACGAGACAACCGGAAATCGATTCAACCGAATTTTCCGATATTCGGTACTGATAGCCTGGTTTTGCACTACGGTTGGATTCAAAAGTTTGTAGGAAATACTGCGAAAACACAATTCTTGAGGTGCGATCCATTCCTTCCCTATGATAATTCCAAACGATTTACTGCACAAACACACTGCAAGACGTAAACTACAGAAAAATAAATAATTTAAAATAATAATAATAATAATAATAATAATAATAATAATAATAATAATAATAACAACAATAATAATAAAGTAAACTCGTGTCCTCATCCCGAGAAAGAGAAGCTGTTTTCAGGCGCTCCCCACAGGGGAGGAGAACTGCATGTAACATATTAACCATAAACAACCCCTCACGTCAATCTGAAATTTCTGGAGGTTCCAGGTGTCGAACGTGAACCCCCGAGGACGGCAGCTGATAGTGCTACGGAGACGGGCAAGACTAATAATAATAATAATAATAATAATAATAATAATAATAATAATAATAATAATAATAATAATAATAATAATAATAATCGTTACAGAGTTTCCGTGGTCCACAGAAGAATAAGAAGCACCTGGTTGAATGGATGGACAAGGAATTAACTAGAGCAGAACTTAACATAACAAATTTCGAAATTTTATTTCTTCCCTTTTGGAAAAAATTAAAGATGGAAAATCTGATTGAATAACAAACAAATAGAATAGGTTATTAATGAGCTTGTAAGCTCTAACAATAACAGGGTCTTAGAAGTTCGAAAATCAGGTACACAAACTTGTGATAAATACCAGGCAGTTAATTTACATAGAAAAGAGCATTATTGCTCTTGACGGGTACAATATTTTACAAGAGCGCGATTTGCTTCAAGAAGGTACACTACTGAGGAGTCTGAGCTCCGAAATATCATAGTCTAGGCTCGCAAAGGCAGTCAGTTTCCTTTGATACACAGAACTTAAACTTGGAAACCCAACGGGTGACCTCACTTTTAGAGTATTCATCAATTACTCCACAATTACAATAACAAGAAGCACTGTTCCTAAAAGGAACCAAGAGGCAGAAACAGTTACCGACAAAACAGGGGGCATAATTGCCCATACTACATGGCCTTAATGGAAAAAGAAAATGGTTGAACATAACCGGCCATAAACAAAATCCAAGGACGCGAAACACCTGCACTCTTTATAGAAATTGTTAAAATATTAAGTGGGCTTATATGCACCTGGCGAGTTGGCCGTGCGGTTAGGTGCGCGCAGCTGTGAGCTTTGCATCCGGGAGATAGTGGGTTCGAACCCCACTGTTCGCAGCCCTGATGATGGTTTTCCGTAGTTTCCTATTTTCACACCAGGCAAATGCTGGGGCTGTACCTTAATTAACGCCACGGCCGCTTCCTTCCCACTTCTAGACATTTCCTGCCCCATCGTCGCCATAAGACCTATCTGTGTCGGTGCGAAGTAATGCAAACTGTAAAAAAAAATAAGTGGGCTTATGGCCCAATGATACAGAGGTTAATCGTATAATATAAGGTGTGACTAAAGGAGGAACATTTAAGACCGAGACAAGATTTACGAAATTTGAAGTTTCAAAAACTTTTAGTCACCCAATGCAAGGTTGAATAGGAAACAACAGAGGGTCATCACTCCTTGTTCCCTTATATCACATATTTCCCAGTAAGGAATAGAACCAGAGTCCTCAGATTTCGCCGAAAATTCTACATTGAAACCACCAGTTTAAAAAATAACATTAAAAGAAAAGAGGTTGAAACTTCCCCTCAAACTACCCGCAGCAGCTATCACATGTTTAGGTAAACTCTGCCATTACCTTGTGCCGCTGGATCTTCCTCACGCAGGCCTCGCCCCTGCCTCCCTTAGGTCAAGTCGCATTCCCAAGCACTGGAGCAATTCAGACAAGACGGCCCTAAAGTGTCCTGCTTTTATAGTTCCATAAGGGGAAGCTTCCAGAACTCTTTACTGACAGGCTGGATTCCTATGCACACCCCTTGGTTTAAATTGGCTAGAGAACATCTTTCCAAGTATCTGATAATGTAGATGTTGATTCCCATAGGGAACCTGAAATATTTGTCCCGTATGAGCAGGCATGCGTCTTGGTGGGTGTGCTATTTACCAACTGATGAGACCAACT
This sequence comes from Anabrus simplex, assembly GCF_040414725.1. Classification (NCBI taxonomy): domain Eukaryota; kingdom Metazoa; phylum Arthropoda; class Insecta; order Orthoptera; family Tettigoniidae; genus Anabrus; species Anabrus simplex. The sequence continues at coordinate 477,205,660 of NC_090267.1, forward strand.
TAGCACACTGGGGGGAAACGCTAGCAACCAAGAATGAGTTAGCTGGAAAATTTATAATGTCCAATAATGGACCATTTATATTAGTATCTGATAGGTAGATTACAATCGAAAAGGAAAAAGCTGAAGTGTTCACAAATTCGGTACATTATAAAAAAACAATCCTCAGGACCAGGTTTACCAACTACAAAATTAACATTACTCTATCAAGTAGTTACAAATCGACGGTCTAGCCATCTAACAACAGATGACAAAATTTTTGGAAGTTTACTAGTTCAAGTCCGTTGGATAAATGGCCTTAAAGAAGGCGCCAGTTTAAAAAGCCGCAGAAGGTGTACTCTGGTATAATAATAATAGTAATAATAATAATAATAATAATAATAATAATAATAATAATCCGGGGCTAAGTGACTCAGTCTTGTCGTATTTGAAGATGCTCAAAGAATTTTTTTTTTTTTTTTTTGCTAGTTGCTTTACGTCGCACCGACACAGATAGGTCTTATGGCGACAATGAGACAGGGAAGGGCTGGGAGTGGGAAGGAAGCGGCCGTGGCCTTAATTAAGGTACAGCCCCAGCATTTGCCTGGTGTGAAAATGGGAAACCACGGAAAACCATCTTCAGGACTGCCGACAGTGGGGTTCGAACCTACTATCTCCCGAATACTGGATACTGGCCGCACTTAAGCGACTGCAGCTATCGAGCTCGGTGCTCAAAGAATTCAGCCCCCTGTCAGTAGATTTACAGGTACGTAAAAGAGCTCCCGCGGAACAAAAGTTCGGCATCTTGGTGTCTTTGAAAACCGGAAAAAGTAGTCAGTGGGACGTAATAATAATAATAATAATAATAATAATAATAATAATAATAATGGTCCTCCTCTGTAGTGTGGTGGTTATTGTGATTATCTGCCCCTGTCGGAGTTCCGGGTTCGATTCCCAGCTCTGCCACGAAATTTGAAAGGTGGTACGAGGACTGGAACGGCGTCCGCTCAGCCTCGGGAGGTCAACTGAGTAGATTCCCGCCTCAGCCATCCTCAAAGTGGTTTTCCGTAGTTTCCCACTTCTTCCCCAGGCAAATACCGGGATAGTGCCTCACTTAAGGCCACGGCCGCTTCCTTGCTTATCCCTTCTAATCTTCTCATGCCCCGCCCGGCTCTGTGTTGAATGGTTAACGTTCTGGCCTTTGGTCAAAGGAGTCCCGGGTTAATTTCGCTGGCACGGGGGCTTAGTGCATGTGTCGTCTTCTTCATCATTTCATTCTCATCATGACTTGAAGGTCGCCTAAGGGCGTCCAATCAAAAGACTTGCATTTGGCGAACCGAATTTGTCGTCGGTCACACCCGGCACTAAAAGCCATATGCCATTTCATTTCATTTTTTTCTCATCCCCCACAAGATCCCTGTTCAGCATAACAGGTAAGGGCGCCTGGGCAAGGTACTGGTCATCCCACCCAGTTGTATCCCCCACCCATTTTCTCACGCCCCAGGACACTGCCCTTGTGGCGGTAGAGGTGGGATCCCACTCTGTGCCCGAAGGAAAAACTAGCCCTGAACGGTAAACGGATTAAGAAAGAAAGAAAGAAAGAAAGAAAGAAAGAAAGAAAGAAAGAAAACAACCGGGAAGATGCCCTTATAATTATCCATCGATACGAACGTTCTCATAACAAAGTTAAGTGGTAGAAAAATATATTTTTATGAATCGAATTAGACCCCACCGCAGGTCATTGATTGATTCCGGTGGCTGGTAGAAACATGTCCTCGGATTGATTTGATCCTCAAGAATCTTGAAGTGAGGAAGTATTGTGGCAGGATGATTAGACCCATTGCCCCAAATTATGTATAACTGTGTAGTAATCATATCATGATGTATGCTCTAACTCGCACTGCTCTGACAAGCTCTCAATTGAGGCTCATTGGCTGATTCAACCGATAAGCGAGTTATTTGAAGCTTTAATAAATGAATCAAGTCGCTTCAAATCAATAACTGTTCAATGTTACAGCGCTGTCTTACATCACAAACTGTCTTCTAGTCTCATTTGCCTCTGTCAATCTTCTTGCCCGCAAAAATGTAGCGTCTTAAATATGATGAATGAGGATATTGATGAAAATATGACTGAATATTTCTCAATACTACTGTTATCCTTTGATCATGCAAACCTGTGACACATAACATGGTTATTTATGTTAAGGTAAAAGAAATACCAAGCGTCATAATATTATATTGATGTTTCTTCGTTTTTGCTTCTTGAAAACAAATCAATATCTCGTTTATATACAAAACGAGGACGAGAAAAGGTTGTATAATGATTGCCCCAACGAAACTGAGACTTAATAATGTTATTGATTGTAAGTCCCAATAACTATTTTTAGTGTTTTCGGAGACGCCGAGGTGCTTGAATTTTGTGCCGCAGTTTATTTTTTATATTTTGTTTCTGTAAAAGTTTATTGCTTCGAGTACGTGAACATACATAAAGAAAACAGTTATGTGTGTGAGAGACATATCTGCCTAAATACAACAATTTGCTTTTAACTGCACTGACACAGATAGGTTTTAAGGCGACGATCGGGCAGGAAAGGGCTAGGAGTGGGAAGGAAACGTTCGTGGCCTTAATTAAGGTACAGCCCCAGTATTTTCCTGGTGTGAAAATCGGAAACCACGGAAAACTATCTTCAGGGCTGCCGACAATGGAATTCCTTCCCGCTATCTCCCGTATACTGGATACTGGCCGCACTTAAGCGACTGCAGATATCGAGCTCCGTCTCTGTCTAAATATATTGTTATATTGGTTCGGACAAGTGTTTCAGCGGTCCCCTTGATGACATATACCACGAATGACTAATGTCCATGGTCATATTCGTAAGTATGATAGCTCGATAGCTGTAGTCGCTTAAGTGCGGCCAGTATCCAGTAATCGGGAGATAGTGGGTTCGAGCCCCACTGTCGGCAGCCCTGAAGATGGTTTTCCGTGGTTTCCCATTTTCAGACCAGGCAAATGCCGGGGCTGTACCTTAATTAAGGCCACGGCCGCTTCCTTCCAATTCCTAGGCCTTCCCTATCCCATCGTCGCCCTAAGACATATCTGTGTCGGAGCGACGTAAAGCAAATAACGTAAGTATGATCTACAGTACCCGTCAAAAGTTTAGGGAAACATTAAAAAATCATGAGGTTCCATCTAGAACCTAAATTTATGCTATTAGACCTCTGTTTCTGAAAAATGCGGCACCGATTTTTGTGCGTTAATTAATTTTTTCAAACCAGCGCTAAAATGGTCAGTTTTTCCTTGTTCTTGTCATAAGTCTCAGTGTGAGCTATCGGCATCAGAAATGTGTTCTTGGATGCCATCCGCCGAGTAGAAATGAAACTGTTAAGGCAGATAAGTTGACGCCGATAGCTCGTCCTGAGAGCTTGGGCCATAAATGACGAAGGCAAAGAAAAATCAACCATTCCCTGGTTCGAAAAAATAAACCATGCAAAAACGGTGCCTGTTTTTTCGGAAGTTTTATATTTACACTAAAATGGCCCTCACCTATTGCTAAGCCTACAAAAAATCTTGGTGGTAATACTCGCAACCGATTAGGGTATAGGGTACATTATATTATAATTTTTATTTATTTTTTGATGTGACCTTCCAAGATTTAAAAATTCATAACTTCTACAGTAGTTGGACTAAATGAAATCAGGCGACATGTATCCTATTAGATGTGGGAGCTCAGAAAGAAGATTACAGAGGTAGTGGCACAATTTTAGGTTCTAGATGGCATTTCGTGATTTCTTTATGTGGTCCTGAACTTTTGATCAGCACTGTATCTCAATCCCTACGTAAGTCATTAAGTGGGGAGACCTAGGTCAACACGGGGAAAATAGGCCAATATTCATTCGATTGTTATATATGCTACAAACGTTGTTGACAAATGCTGAACATACCCCAGGATTGGCATGCCTAAGAGCAATCAGAAGCAACTTCAATAATGTCAAAATTCTAATTATAACATTTTAAAATCAAATGTTCCAAATTTCCCGCCTTTTTAACAATATATCACAGTTTCCTTCATAACTCTCTTACTGATTCACGGATAATTATGATTTTTTCAGAGATTCCTCCCATAATGTTGTACTACATTCTGTACCTCGTTCAGATCAATAGGATTTAAATTCGATTTTATATAACATTTTTATTTAAAAAACTATTAATATTTTCTGGTGCTCGGAATAAAAACGCGACAAAAAAATCCAAATCACAGTCTATGTTAATGATTGAGGTTCATTTTGTAGCTGGAGTTTTGATACACACTTTAAAAAAGGAAAAGTACGAAAAAGCTTATAAACTTGGAATTTATGAGGGAAACAGTGATATACTGTTATAAAGCCGGGAAATTTTGAATATTTTATTTTAAAATATTAAAATTATTAAAATTCTGACATTATTGAAGTTGCTTCTGGTTGCCAGGAAGCATGCCAATACTGGGATATGTGCAGCAATTGTCAACAACAGTTGTAGCTTATTTAACAATCGAATGAATATTAACCTATTTTTTCCTTTGTTAAGCTGGGTCTCCCACCTTAAGTGGGTGGGGGCGGCAGAATAGCATCCACCCTATCCCTTGGTTGTTGTATAGGAGACTAAAAGGTACCCCAGAGTCTCTTAACTGGGGAGTGTATGTTGGTGGTCAGGGGAATTACTTCCACTTACTTGAATAAGGCTTCTCACTTTCATCTATTCTATCCGACCTCACTTGGTCAACTCTTGCTCTTTTCCGACCTCGACGGTATTAGGTGTCGAGGCCTACGGAGACTTTCATTTCCATGTCCTTCGTGGCCCTTGTCTGTTTTTGGCCGATACCTTCTCTTAAGAGAATAATCACCACCACCACCCAACGATATTAGAGAAGCCTAGGGTGTTACCCATCTGGTTGAGGGCAGAAGAATAACATTCACGGTATTCCCTGCCCTATGCGTCAGGTAATTGAAAAATGCTACGAGAGGAATAGAGAGTTAAGTTTATGTTTCGTAAATCTAGAGAATGCAAATGAGATATGGCCGAGCACCGTTCTCGAGGACTATAGAATTAAGGGTAGAGTATTACAATCAATCAAAGGCATTTATGTTGACAATTGAGCTGCGGTGAGTAGTGATAGTAGAATGAATTCTTGGTTCAAGGCACTTGCAGTGGTTAGACAAGTCTGTAATCATTCACCTTTGTTGTTCACAGTTTACATGGATCGTCTACTGAAAGGTATAAAGTGGCAGGGAGGGATTGAGTTAGCTGGATGTGTAGTAAACAGCTTGGCCTACGCTGACGGCTTGGTCTTAATGGCAGATTGTGCTGAAAGCCTGCAGTTTAATATATTGGAACTTGAAAAAAGGTGCAATGATTATGAGATGAAAGTCTTTCCAAGACTACACTGTTGTCAGTAGGTACGAAACGTAAGAGAACTGAATGTCAGATTGGGAAAACAAAGCTGGGAGAGGTAGATCATATCAAGTATTTAGGATGTGTACTCTTCCAGGATGAAGCCTCCGTGGCTCAGGCGACCTCTCACCGCTGGGTTCGGTGGTTCAAATCCCGGTCACTCCATGTGAAATTTGTAATGGACAAAGCGGAGGCAGGACAGGTTATTCTCCGGGTACTCCGGTTTTCCCTGCTATCTTTCATCACAGCAACACTCTCCACTATCAATTCATTTCATCTGTCAGTCATTAATCAATGCCCCAGAGGAGTGTGACAGGCTTCGGCAACCGGCACAGTTCCTATCCCCGTCGCAAAATGGAGGGTTTATTCATCCATCCCTGACTCGGTCACTGACTGGAAAACAGGTTGTAGGTTTTCATGTTCATTCTTCCAGGATGGTAGTAGAGTCTATAGTAGGTGAGATTGAATCAAGTTACAGCAAAGCTAATGCAGTGAGCTTGCAGTTGCGATCAACAGTATTCTGTAATGAACAACTCTGCCCCAGGAAGAAGCTGTCTTCGCAGGGGTCTGTTTTCAGACCAACCTTTCTGTACGAGAGTGAAAGCTGGGTGGATTCAGGATATCTTATTCATAAGTTAGAAGTAACATACATTAAAGTACCGAGAAATCGGCTGTACAACAGGTGAGAATAATGGCAGGAGGGTACCCAGAATGAGGAGATAAAGACTAAATTAGGAAAGAACACGATTGAGCCGGGCTGAGTGACTCAGACGGTTGAGGCACTGGCGTTCTGACCCCAAGGTGGCAGGTTCGATCCTGGCACAGTCCAGTGGTATTTGAAGGTGCTCAAATACGTCAGTCTCGTGTCGGTAGATTTACTGGCACGTAAAAGAACTCCTGCGGGACTAAATTCCGGGACCTTGGCGTCTCCTAAAACCTTAAAAGTAGTTAGTGGGACGTAAGACAAATAACATTATTATTATTATTATTATTATTATTATTATTATTATTATTATTATTATTATTATTATTATTAACTCGATTGTGAAGCTCTACGCATAAACCGTCTTCGGTGGTGTTGGTCATGTGAGGTGAATGGAGGAGGATAGGCTACCTAGGTAAATTATGAACTCAATCATAGTGGTTAAGAGAAGTAGGGCCCCAGGGGCTGTGAACTTTGGAGCGTGGGTTGGCGAGCACGGGGCCCTTAGCTGAGTCCTGGCATTGCTTCCACTTGCTTGTGCCAGGCGCCTCACTTTCATCTATCCTATCCAACCTCTCTTGGTCAACTCTTGCTCTTTTCCGACCCCGACGGTATTATGTATGGAGGCCTAGGGAGTCTTTCATTTTTCACGCCCTTCGTGGCCCTTGTCTTACTTTGGCCAATACCTTCATTTTTCAAAGTGTCGGACCCCTTCCATTTTTTCTCTCCAATTACTGTTATATAGAGCATGGTTGCCTAGTTGTACTTCCTCTTAAAACAATAATCACCACGACCACCACCACCTAAGAGAAATAGAGGGAGACCAAGACGACGATGGTTAAACTCAGTGTCTAATTATCTAAAGATAAGAGGTAGTCTATAGAATTAAATGAGACCACAGAACTACAGTCTAAACCATTTATTGCTACAGCGCTTTTAATGACGTGTTGGATATTATTTATTTCTTTCTTTCTTTCTTTCTTTCTTTCTTTCTTTCTTAATCTGTTTACCTTCCAGGGTTGGTTTTCCCTCAGACTCGGCGAGGGATCCCACCTCTACCGCCTCAAGGGCAGTGTCCTGCAGCGTAAGACTTTGGGTCGGGGGATACAACTGGAGAGGAGGACCAGTACCTCCCCCAGGTGGCCTCATCTGCTATGCTGAACAGGGGCCTTGTAGGGGTTGGGAAGATCGGAAAGGATAGACAAGGAAGAGGTAAGGAAGCGGCCGTGGCCTTAGGTTAGATACCATCCCGGCATTTGCCTGGAGGAGAAGTGAGGAAACCACGGAAAACCACCTCAAGGATGGCTGAGGTGAGAATCGAATCCTCTCTACTCATTTGACCACCAGAGGCTGAGTGGACCCCGTTCCATTCCTCGTACCACTTTTCAAATTTGGTGGGAGAGCCGGGAGTCGAACCTGGGCCTCCGGGGGTGGCAGCTAACCACACTAACCACTACACCACAAAGGCGAAATCTAACGGTCCCGTCTACATCCTATTTCTTTCTTTTCTTTTTCTACCACTTTTCCGACATCTGTGGGGGTTACGGGTACAAAGTGCGTCGCATATGTGGAATTAGCCCTATTTTATGGCCGGATGCCCTTCCTGACGCAACCCTATATAGGAGGATTTAATCACTATTGCGTTTTTCTGTGCAGGTTGGTAGTGTGGTGTGTTGTCTGAATATGAAGATAAGAGTGTTGGGACATACACAAATATCCAGTCCCCGAGCCAGAAGAATTAATCAGAAGCGACTAAAATTCCCGACCCAGCCGGGAATCGAACCGAGGACCCTCTCAACCGAACGGAAGTACGCTGACCAGTCAGCCAACGAGTCGGACCATTAAATCCTCTATAAACAAGCCAACCCCATGGCACTACTGCCTGGAAGGACCTTGGCCCACCAAGCGACCGTTGTTCAGCCCGAAGGCCTACCGATTACGAGGCGTCGTGTGGTCAGCACGACGAATCCTCTCGGCTGTTATTCTTGGCTTTCTAGACCGGGACCGCTATATCATCGTCAGATAGCTCCTCAATTCTAATGACGTAGGCTCAGTGGACCTCGAACTAGCCCTCTGATCCAGGTAGCTTTTTTCAATTTTTTATGTATATATACCCCCCCCCCCCCCTCCTTGCCGGTTGCCATTTCTTGATGGATACAGTACTTTTGTATCAATCCCTTGACACAGGCCAGAGTAAAGTGTATGTTTCACCGAAGTCCCAGTCTCATCCATGGCTGTGACAATATGGAAGCTGCTGGGGTATGGGTAGTGCTGAGTAATGACATTCAGAGCACGACTAGTGCATCTGAGTGTTATAAAAGGTGTTGTTCATAGGGTCAGTCTTGCTGCAATAGCACTTTCGGACCCAGTGAGGAAAGCAATGGCAAACTACCTTACTCCTCGTCTTGCCTAGTACGCCTCATTTTGGTGCTGCCATTGGCTTTTGCGGCTTCCTTATAACCGCTTAAACTCTGGTGGTGCTATTTGAGGATCCAACTAGCCTCTGGGCTAATGACTTAACGGACACAGACATACTAACCCCCCCCCCCCCCCTCCGACCGCTATATCCCACAGACCCCGGTACTTTTTGTTGTCTGTACATTTTTGCCACCCCGCCTCCAACCCCCACTTTTAATTCGAAATCGCCGCTACTGACTACATGATACGTTACCACTTAGCCAATTCGCACCATCCCCATCATGAGTATCATGTTATGTCATATCTAAACATTCGAAGATAACTGCACCCCGTGATATTCGAGACAGCATGCAATTTTGTAAAATACAGACCAGATGTAATAAAAAATGGAAATGAGCCGTGACACCGCGAGCAAGAACCACGAGATGGAGTATCGGAAGCAGGCTGGCTAGACAGCTACCATCAATGTTTGTCTCACACCCCGCTGAGGCAATATCTCCTCGCACAGCAGATGCCTCACCTAACATGCAGGTTGTCTCACTAACCAGTACTCTCTAATGACAGGCAAAAATCCTTTGCGGGGACTATAAATCTAACACACATTATCTGACATACGATTTAGAAATGAAACTGGACAAAGACAGGGGAGTGTGCTGTCATCTCTCTTGTTTCTAATGATTATGGATGAAATTGTTCGTTAGTTAGTAATGTTTTATTTTACCTGGCAAGATTAAGGCCTTCTCTTCCATCTAATCAGGTACTAAAATATGCATATATTACATTGTATTACTTTACAAAAATTAGATCAATCAGTCAATCACTACTGATATGCAATTAGGGCAGTCGCTCAGGTGGCTGATTCCCTATCTGTGGTTTTCCTAGCCTTTCTTAACTGATTTCAAAGAAATTGGAAATTTATTGAACATCTCCCTTAGTAAGTTATTCCAATCCCTAACTCCCCTTCGTATAAACGAATATTTGTCCCAATTTGTCCTCTTGAATTCCAACGTTATCTTCATATTGTGATCTTTCCTACTTTTAAAGACACCACTCAAACTTATTCGTCTACTAATGTCATTCCACACCATCTCTCCACAGACAGCTCGGAACATACCACTTAGTCGAGCAGCTCGTCTCCATTCCCCCAAGTCTTCCCAGCCCAAGCTTTGCAATGTTTTTTCAGCGCTACTCTTTTGTCGGAAATCACCCAGAAAAAATCGAGCTGCTTTTCTTTGGATTTTTTCCAGTAATACAAATTAAATTAATAATTAATTAACTTAAGATGAAATAAATTAGATATAATAAAATGATAGATTCTTAAAATTAACATCCTACATGTAAAGAACGGGGTAGTACAACAAATTTAATAACATTTGAAAAGCAAATCGGGTAAGAAATTTAGACTAATCTTCTACCAGGACTTCCATGACAAAATAATGGTTGTGAGTAGCAGCATCAGGTTTACAGATCATCCTTACTGATGCACAAAATGTCTCCAAAGTGCTTCCTTGAAAGTGCAAATAGCGCTTCACCCTCTGATACTTTCGTTCGGGAAGGAGGTTCCACTCACGGCTGGCGATTACTGTGAATGATTTATCGTAGATGGCAGTTCTATGGGTAGGTAAAGCAAGGATGGAATTATTAGTAGGTCTGGTGTTAAGACTGTGATAAGGAGAGGGGTATTTGAAGGAAAACAAAGGTAACACATGGGAATAGGGAGATTAAGTTATTACTACTAGCAGACAATATTGTGGTCAGGAAAATGAACAGCAAAGAAGTACAAGGGCAACGTGATGTACTGAACGAGTTACATAAAACACTTTATACTAAAAATGAGAATTTTACGCTGTACAGACATATGTTTCGAGTACGTACATTACACCAATATATCAAAATATTAGGGCATTATTACGAGCGGGGATCAAATATAAACATGATTTTATTTTTATTTAAATTCATTTAATGGAAAACAAAAGGCAATTACAATTTATTTTTTCACATAGTTTCCTGCTTTGGAAATAAATTTGTCCTAGCGTATGGGCGGGTTTTTGATGTCCTCATCGTAAAAGGAACAGGGTCGTGTCACCAGCCAGTTGCACACGAAGTCTTCCACACTATCGTCATCTTCAAATAGTTCTCCTCTTAGAGCTTCTTTAAACGGTGCGAACAAATGGAAATCGCAGGGTGATAAGTCCGGGTTGTAAGGAGGATAATTAAACATTACTGTAAGCCTCTGACAGACCTCCAAACGCCTCAACGTCAGATTTTCGGTCAAAAGGCGTGGGACCCATCTGGAACACACTTTACGGAACTGTAGGTCGTTTGTGATGATTGCTTGACAGCTCCCATTATCTGATTCTGACTTATTCTGAAATTTCTGATACTGCCGCCCTTCGTCAATAATATCTTTAACCACCCGAATGTTTTCGTCTGTAATGCTGGTCTGAGGACGGCGATCGTGTTGCTGACTTTTCCACACGTTCTCGTCCTTCCTCGAACTTTTTATGCCAGGCAAACAAACGCGTCCTTGACAATGTTTGATCACCGAACTGTGCAGTCAATCTCTGGCAAATTTCCGCCGCTGAAACGCCTTCACAAGGAAGAAATTTTATAATTATGCCTTGCGCAGTGCAGGGGTGCACCTGTTGCTCCGACATCGTGAGCGTTACTGACGAAACGGCGGGAAATATCTAACAGAACGCTCTCTCCACTCCTAACGGTCCCGCCTAAGCATAGCAGAAGCGCGGGGCCAGTCCTACCAACTATTGATGTTCAGGAACAAAAATCTCGTTTATATTTGATCGACCTACGTATATCTCTTTGTGTTATTGTATCGCTTACAATGGAAGCTAAAATATTGCTTAGGATGAAATACTGGTCATGTATATATAAATTCGTATGCTTTTGATATAATACAGGGTGATTTATATACACTGGGTGGTTTTCAGAACGACCCAATTTCTGTCTGGTAGTAGATAGGAAGATGCAACTACGTTCCAAATATGAAGAAACTCTGGAAGATTAATTTACTATCACAGCATATGTTAGAATGACCTTCTTCCCACAGACAGCCGTACCCACTCCATGCTCATGGCAGTTCGCTGTAAAATTTCCTCGTCTATTCCATTGATTTAAGTCATAATGTTGGTCTTCAAATATTCAATTGTTCGCGGTCGATTTCCACACACTCGATACACTTTATCCTTGAGATAAACCTACAGGAAATAATCTGGTGTCGTGAAGTCCGGTGATCTTGGTGGCTACAAATTCTTAGAGATTACTCTGTTCTCAATGAAGCGAGAGACTCGTTTGACGTGTGACAAGTCGCACATCTTGTTGAAATTTATCCTGAGTTACCTCAGTGTCGTCTAGTTGCTCTACAAATAGCAGGAAAGTGCCCTTGTGCTGGACTATGTTCATCGTATCCGAGAAGAAGAGTGAGACCGCTATTTGGTTTACGGAAACTGCTCACCAAACTCCGATCTTCTGTGGCTGCATGGGCCGTTCATTAATAGCGTGTGCCGTGTGGGTTATGTGCGGCCCAAACGAGGGTATTTTGACAATTCACATCGGGTGAGACCAGGCCTCATCTGTGAACCACGTGATGTTCAGAACTTCTCGTAGCCATACTGTAAAAACCAAGAACCGTGTACAGTAACGGGCTTGCCTTTTCCTTATCCGGCTTCTGCAACTCGTGAATGGCAGTCATCTTGTATGGACGCAGTTTCTTTACCTTTGTCTCTCTTTGACACATAGAGACGAAAACCCCGCCTCCTGAGACAAACAACGTAATGATTTCCTAGGAGACCGAAGCTGAGGAATCTGAATATCTTCTGCCACGTCTGCCAAACCAGATGTGCGATGCTTGCCAGACTCACTTAACAAAGATACAGCTGTTTCCAAGTTTCTCACTGTAGCCAGTACCATGGCTCTCTTAGGAGATTCTCTCGTTAACGCCCTTTGCGTAGCTACTGGGTCGGTAGATGCAGAGTGGGTCTCAGCACCTAAGTGGCCGAACAGCTCTGCACTCCGACCAGCCAACCGAGCAGAGGAGGGGTGGCTACGGATCCACCGTGGCTCTACGCCTCTGCATTCGGAAGACGGAAACGGGATGGACCTCACGGCAGGACCTAACCGTCGGCTGTCCTGAAATGGTTGTCTGTAGTTTTCCATTCTCCTGCACTAAGGCGAATGCCGGGACAGTTCCTAGTATAGGCCAAACCCCTTACCTTCTCTGAATATCTCCTTCACCGCCACAAATGTCCCGGCCTGAGAAACGGTGTCGCCGTCTAAAAGGCCCGCCTTCCCCTTCAGGGGAGGAATGAAAACATTTTAGTAGTAGTTGCGTAGCTACGGTGGAATTCGTAACCCAATAATTTTTCGTAACGTAGCTCAACCATGTAGAGAAAGGCATAAATAAATAAATAAATAAATAAATAAATAAATAAATAAATAAATAAATAAATAAATAAATAAATAAATGGCCCCGTTCATGTAAATGGTATATGGATCAAAAGGAAAACTGTAGATTTGTACAAAGCAATCGACAAGTTCACCCATACCGTATGCAGGAGACGATTGAAATTCTATGGCCACATCTGTAGAATGGACGACATTAGATATGCAAAAAGATTGCTTGGTATAATTAATTCAAAGAAGGTTAAAATAAGCTGGTTTGAGAAAATAAAGCAGGACTTCAAAGAAATGAACATCACAGAAGATGTCATCAGGGATCGCAAGGCTTTTGGGAATCTGGTTGCAAAGCACACGTTCACGGAAAAGGCTAAAAGAACCACTGGGAAACAATGGACGGAAGAACGCAAGAAACAGCATAGCGAGTTCATGAAGAGATTTTGGGAGGAGAAGAAGAAAGGAAAACCATCATCAAGCTAACAAGTTCCAACGCGCTCTGTAAACGGGCATAACGAAGAAAGAAAGAAAGAAAGAAAGAAAGAAGAAATTAATTAATTAATTAATTAATTAAAAAATAAATAAATAAATAAATAAATAAATAAATAAATAAATCGAGAACTTAATAAAAGGTTGGGAAGATACCAAATACTATGAGGAAATGAAGACTATCATTTTATGGGCACATTAAGAGGATAAATCCAAAGAGACAGGATACTTAGTCCACAAGAAAAGTGGAAAGCACAACCAACCTTTATGGCTTAAGGAGTCTCAGAAGGACTTGGAAGAAGAAGGGATCCACGAGAGAGATATACAGGAAAGAACAGCCTTTAGGAAGAAAATTGCGGGAGTGAGGGATGCACCGGAAAAAGTCAAGTCACTCAACATCTCGGTTGAAGAGCGGCAAACGAGACGTCCTTTTTTATTTTATGTTTTATTTTGCTAGTGACTTTACATCGCACCAACACAGATATGTCTTATGGCGACGATCGCACAGGAAAGACCTAGGAATGGGAAGGAAGCGGCCGTGGCCTTAATTAAGGTACAGCCCTCAGCATTTGCGTGGTGTAAAAATGGGAAACCTTGGAAAACCATCTTCAGGGCTGCAGACGGTGGGGTTCGAACCCACTAACTCCCGGATGCGAGCTCACTGCTGCGCGTCCCTAACCGCATGGCCAACTCGCCCGGTAAACGAGAAGTCAAAGATTAAGTTTGAGAGATAGAAGATCTTGTGTGAATGTGTAAATGTGGTCCATTGATCACCGTAACGAATAAAATAAATAAAAAAATTAAATAAATAAATAAATAAATAAATAAATAAATAAATAAATAAATAAATAAATAAATAAATAAATAAATAAAAGCGAAAGCAAAGTCATCTCCACACAGACCAGTGGTGGAAGGTAAAGGCTTCCACTATCCGTAACCTCGGCACTTAATGGGATAGAGTGGTTAGCTCTACGCCCGGCCGCCTTTGCCCCCAGGAATTAACCTCATTTTTGGTGTAGGCTGAGTGAACCTCAGGGCCATGTACACCTCCGGAAGTGGAAATCTCGTTTCATAACTTGTACGACTTCCTGACGGGGACTCGAACCCACGTCCTTCCGGGTGAACCGAGCACGCCTTTACCGCCTCGGCCAGGCAGCCCGTAAATAAATAAATAACTGACCAAATGCTCCATGTAGCCTATGTCTAGCCCTTAGCTCCGTTTACTAATACAGGATTGGGGATGATGTGAGATAAAATGATATGGCATAGTTTACGGCCGGGTGCCCTTCCTGACGCCAACCTCAGTTGAGGAGCTAATGGAGATGAAATGAATTATGGTGAATGTAATTGAGTATGGAGGTGAACGGAACCGGCCGTCGCCTATGAATAGGAACTGCCCCGACATTTGGCTGCAAGTGAAAACGGGAAACGACAGTAAAGCATTCTCAGGACAGCGAACAGTGGGGTTCGAACCCAATTATCTCCCGATTGCAAAGCTTGGCTCCATAGCGGTCACTCTGTTCAGCAATTATTTTGATTATAACTCCGATTACTAATTTCCTTAGAAATTAGGTAAATTCCACAACTATCCGCGCTATCTGGCAGCGCACTACACTTGCAAACTACATACTAGGTCAAACACTCCATAACAGTGGCCTTTCGTGCAATCCGTAACATCTCTTACGGACACTTTTTCAGGAAACAAACATCTCGTTAAGTATTCTCACAGAACCCCAGACGATCTACCTGCAGAGCCCAATTGACCTCTTGTGAAACGTAAATGGAGAAATTCTGAAGGAATTGTTAAGCATCCTTTTAAACGAATAAACATTATTGAAGATACTTGACTTATAGACGCGCCGTGAAGGGAGAACAAGGAAGCGAACAGGCGGATGTAGCACCTGCACTTCAAATGGCTTACGAAAAGAAAAAGAGGAACTGAAATAAGCTCGTGATCTTACAAGGTTCTGTAATGAGGCGAACAACATAGCATAGCGAACGCTAGGCTAACAAATAAAGAATGCTTTGGGATGATGGTGGAAATAAATCCTTCTTTTACTTTCTATTATTATTATTTCATTACGTATGTAATAGTAATAAAAATACATAAATAATAATAATAATAATAATAAGAAGAAGAAGAAGAAGAAGAAGAAGAAGAAGAATAAAACCCAGTGAGTGACCGCGCTTGTTAAACGCACTACGGCTAAAGAGCCAAATTCTGCATTCGGGAGAGTGGGTTCGAATCCTCCTCTGTCCTGAGAATGGTTTTCTGTAGAATCCTATTTACACTTCCAGGCAAATGCTGGGACCGTTTCTATTCATAGAGTAGTTATGTACATTCGGAGATGACCACAGATTATAAATCCTACCCCTTCACTCATCCAGGTGATCCACAGAATCGAACAATAACATATAAAAATAACTAGTTCAAAGTAATGTTGATGATTGTCCTGTAGAGACAGAGACTAGAATTAATGAGATTCGAGTATTTGTTATTATGTGTTTATTACTTCAACATGTGTATGGTTTCTAACATGATCCATTTACTTTGTTATTTATCAATTTAAAAAAATATATTTCCAAGTCACTTCTAATGTTGAAAACTGTTCTTAGCAGAAAGGCCAAAGGTCCTGGAAAGGTTTCAAATTGCGAGCCTTGGATATCTCTATCAAATTAACAAAATTAAATTTCGAATATCACTTCGGCCTAAATGCAGTTCCAGAAAATCTGCTTAAAATCGTTTGTTTCTTTACTCTTCTTCTTTTTCATTTAAATCCTAGACAAATTAACTTATGTATATAATTCTTTCTGTAACGTGTTCCTTGGTACAATACCCTAAAACATTTTTGATTTTTTAAATATCCACACCGAATGTAGTTATAAGGGCTTAAGTGAAATTCTGCATTAACTTAAATTAGCGCTCGTAGTGGGGCTTAAGTGAAACAATGCATTTACTCGCATTAGCGCTCGTAGTTGTGCTTAAGTGAAACAATGCATTTACTCGCATTAGCGCTCGTAGTGGTGCTTAAGTGAAACAATGCATTGACTCGCATTAGCGCTCGTAGTGGTAGAAAAATGGCAAACTGCTAATCTAATCGACCGGATAACGATGATTAAGAAAATGATTGGAATTTTTAGGAATAAATAAAGAATACATTCGAATACTTTTCACATTTTATTTTTTTTTAAATTCTTAGCCCATATCTCTAGGATGTTTACAACATTGAGTGGTGGCTTGAAGGACTAGAACTGCGGATTTTTGCTTCCTGTCTTCGTTTAGTATTTTCTCAATATATGGTAAAGGCTTTTCGACTTCTTGGCTCAATGGTCGGCGTTGCGGTCTTCGGTTGAGAGAGACCCGGGTTCTATTCCCGGCCGGATCGGGGATTTAATCGCGTCTTATTAATTATCCTGGCTCGGGGACTGGGTATTTGTATCAACACTCCCCTATTCATATCCAGACTACATACCAAACTATCAACCACCGCAGAAACATGCAGTAGTGATTACATTCCTTCCTATATGGTTGGCGTCAGGAAGGGCATCCGGCCGTAAAACATGACCAAATTCACATATGCTAAAAAATCGCACCCGTAACCCCACAGGTGTGGGAAAAGCGTCAAAAGAAGGAAGAGAAGGTATAAGCTAAATTTTCTCTTCATTTTAACACATTCGTGTATTGTCCAATGAAACCAGTTTTGTATTTTAGTGAATGATCTCAGAGTCTCAATTTTTGACACAGGTAAATTACCCTACAGTTTTACTTGTATGTAATAATCTCATATTCATTTCTTTATTTGTTTACTGACATATGTATTACGTGTTATTATAGACTATAAAACTCGGGCCGACTACATATTTATTATATTAGTATTATGGACATCACAACATTTTTCCTGATAATTTAAGTATTTTGTGATTTTAAAATGACTTGTGGAAACTTACATTTAAAATGGCCTTCCTTGAACTAGTAATTTTTATACATATTTTGTCGATTCTGTGGATCATCTGGATGAGTTAAGGAGTACTCAATATACAAATCTGGGACCATCCTAGCGTTTATTTATACTACAGGCCACAGACGATACACGCCACCTTCTTACCCAATTGCACTCACGTCATCCACTTCATCTTCATTGGCTCCTCAACTGAAGTTGGCGTCAGGAAGGGTATCCGGCCATAAAACTGCCATACAATGTCATCTCACCTCATCTCAATCCAATATCAGGTGACATGCAAATAATAATAATAATAATAATAATAATAATAATAATAATAATAATAATAATAATAATAATAATAATAATAATAATAATAATAATGGTTTTCGACCATCTCCATGACTGAATGGTCACTGTATTGTCGTTCGATTCATAGGATACCGTGGTCGGTTCCCAGCCGGGCCATTGATTTTAGTTGCGTCTAGTTAATTCCTCTATCTTGGAGACTAGGGTTCGAGGTCGTTTTAATACATGATTCTATATATTGTAGTATTGTAGTGATGTTTGCATGGCGAACTTACGCACTTCTACAGTACAATGTATTTAAGGTTTGTTTACCTTCACAAACTAGCATAGGAAAATGAACACAACCGAAATCATTTTGATGGACTGCATATAAATATGTGGCTGGGAGGCGTGACCAGTCTTAAGAAATGAAATGGCTTTTAGTGCCGGGAGTGTCCGAGGACAAGTTCGGCTCGCCAGATGCAGGTCTTTCGATGTGACTCCCGTAGGCGACCTGCGCGTCGTGATGAGGATGAAATGATGATGAAGACGACACGTACACCCAGCCCCTGTGCCAGCGAAATTAACCAATTAAGGTTAAAATTCCCGACCCTGCCGGGAATCGAACCCGGGACCCCTGTGACCAAAGGCCAGCACGCTAACCATTTAGCCATGGAGCCGGACACCAGTCTTAAGGAATATAATCGTTAGAAAGAGCATTGGGATATACGAGGTTTCAAAAGAAAGCCATCGATATGTGAAATGTCCGTTCATATTGAACAACTTTTGTTACGTACATAATTTCGTTTGGTCACTGGAGACTCTTTCCTGTGGGGGAAAATTCCAAGCTGTTCAAATGTATAACTTTTTGGCTCCGGAAAATATCGTAATATGATGTAATTTCCATGACTGTGCAGACTTTCATTTCGGGGTAACTGCTTTCTGAACGATGTCGTTTCACAGAGAAAATGATACAATCCCCACTTAATTTGGGGAGAACTTCAATATTGGTCCTATGACTTATTGTCATATCTCGATTCTTTATTCGTTAGACAGCGCTGAATTTCTCGATTATAATCTAACCTCTCTAACTCGATTTTGACTGACATTAGGAAAAAGTGCCTCTCATTACAATGAAAACGCCCCATTTATAAAGTGAATGGCAGTTGGCAAGTGAGCCTGCCGTTTTAGTAGAAACTCCCAAACTCGATTCTGAATGGCAGTAGGAAATGTAGCGTGCCATTATCATAAAAACTTCCCCAACGCGCACATTTTTAATGCTATTTGTTCGGGGCGTCGACCTATAGAGATCTTTTGCCCCGACTTGCACCATATGATATGAACCTGCGTGTAACTGGAATGAGGGAAGTGTAGAGTGTTGAGTGTGAGGGATGGAACGTGAAGAACGACACAAACACCCAGTCTCCAGACCAGGAATATTAATTATTTACAATAAAAAAACTCTGACCCAGCCGGGGATTGAACGCGGGGTGCCTGGTGACAGGCGGACGCGTTACCCCCTACACCCGGGGCTACTTTGGAAACAACGCAAGGGGTCATCGCTGTTTTGTTTCTTGGATAGCGCTAAGAGACATGCAATTAAATATAATCTTACTCACTTCGAGTAAAGTAATTTCCGTATACAAGGTAGAATACCGTAGCGAAGCACGGGTTCATTTGCTAGTTTTAAATACGAATACCTAAAGTGGTGTAAGGTTGCGTTGGCAGTTAAGCAGCTTAGCCGTTAGACCAGGGGGGGTAGTCAAATAAAAGTTATTAAATCATCATATATATTATTTCGGTAGTGTAGATCCCTTTTGCGGAGATCACAAGTAACCGGTCGTGACAAATGGGCATTCAAAAGAAAGAGAATGGACATTACCGGTAACGAATTGCACTCTAATTTCATGAATATCGATGAAATGAAATGAAATGGCGTATAGCTTTTAGTGCCGGGAGTGTCCGAGGACAAGTTCGGCTCGCCAGGTGCAGGTCTTTTGACTTGACTCCCTTAGGCGACCTGCGCGTCGTGAAGAGGATGAAATGATGATGAAGACGACACATACACCCAGCCTCCGTGCCAGAGAAATTAACCAATGATGGTTAAAATTCCCGACCCTGCCGGGAATCGAACCCAGGACCCCTGGGGCCAAAGGCCAGCACGCTAACCATTTAGCCATGGAGCCGGATATGAATATCGATAATTTATTTAAAAATGACTTTGAAAATATTGCACGAAGTGTGCGATTTGCAAATACTGCTGCTGTAGGAAAATACGCGTCATCATTGATGTACACTTCACATTTTGGCCGCTGGGACGCCTGTTTTATGTCATTAAAATATGCTGTAATTATCAGTTGTCGTCTATTTCTTTAAACTATGAAACGTTAATTTTTTTACAGGTTTTTCTTATGTCATTTTGCATGGATTTGAGACAGTGTAAATCGATGGTTTGAGTGCTCAAATCGTATAACTGTTGAGTGTTAATGCTAAGCTGTCAATCAATGAACTCAGCACACAAATTATTTAAACTCATTCCTCTAAAGAATGGATTTATTACATTCCACGTTTTATTCGAGAAAGTGTTGTTTATGAACATGCGAGATTTCGCGTACGGGTCCACTAGTTATTTTTTAATAATCTTACAATAACGAATAATCCCTTTCTTCGCATAATTTGCCAATATATTGCATTAGTTCTACTTGCTGTAATTACGTTTATGTTAGTTATTCGTAGGGTTTACATTCCATTTGAGGGGAGCTGAAATTTTATTTTGGCAGGGAGAACCGTCTCACATTTGTTACGCCCCTACTTACTTCGTATCGTATCGTAGTCTGTTTACCCTCCAGGGTTGGTTTTTCCCTCGGACTCAGCGAGGGATCCCACCTCTACCGCCTCAAGGGCAGTGTCCTGGAGCTTCAGACTCTGGATCGCGGATACAACTGGGGAGGTGGACCACTACCTCGCCCAGGTGGCCTCACCTGCTATGCTGAACAGGGGACTTGTGAGGGGATGGGAAGACTGGAAGGGATAGACAAGGAAGAGGGAAGGAAGCGGCCGTGGCCTTAAGTTAGGTACCATCCCGGCATTTCCATGGGGGAGAAGTGGGAAACCACGGAAAACCACTTCCAGGATGGCTGAGGAGGGAATCGAACCCCCCTCTACTCAGTTGACCTCCCGAGGCTGAGTGGACCCCGTTCCAGCCCTCGTACCACTTTTCAAATTTCGTGGCAGAGCCGGGAATCGAACGCGGACCTCCGGAGGTGGCAGCTAATCACACTAAACACTACACCACAGACGCGGACCCCTACTTACTTTCCTGTATAAAAGTCTTTGTAGCGGTGTTTGCAGGCGTAACTTTGAAAAGCTTGCTTGCCGTAAGTTACGTACTAATGCCCTTTCAAAAAGCAATCCCAGATTTTGTGTTGCTACTTCAAGCTTAACATTAATATGTCCTAATGACAGGTAAGGTAAGGGTGTATTCTGCCCGAAGGCAGGTCCGAACCTCCGCAGAGGTGTGCCTGTGCCGGAGTTTACGTACGGTAGGGTGGCCAGTTCCGCTTCTCCACTCCCTTATACCCCATCAACAGCGCGTGGCAACCCAACCAAATCTTGACCACGCCCAATGTTGCTTAACTTCGGAGATCTCACGGGATCCGGTGTTTCAACACGGCTACGGCCGTTGGCTTCTAATGACAGAAGATGAGTCAAAAATAGGATCGCAAAACAGTAAAAATGGCCAACTGAATGAATTAAAAATAGCATTATTTGTTTCATGTTGAAAATTTGAGTTTAATTTTAATCAGTGATTGGAAAGGTTCACGAAAAAATTAATTGGGCTGAACAGAGTGATCTAAAAATATTTTCTTTCATAATCTATTTACCCTCCAGGGTTGGTTTTCCCCTCGGACTCAGCGTCTCAAGGGCAGTGTCCTGGAGAGTGAGACTTTGGTCGAGGTGTACAACTAGGCAGGAGGACCAGTACCTCGCCCAGGCGGCCTCACCTGCTATGCTGAACAGGGGCCATAAGTTTTCAGTTAGGTACCATCCCTGCATTTACCTGGATAAGTGGAGAAACCACGTAAAGCCACTTCGAGGATTGCTGAGGTGAGAATCGAACCCCCTCTATTCAGCTGACCTCCCGAGGCTGAATGGGCCCCGTTCCAGTCCATGTACCAATTTTCAAATTTCTTTTCAGAGCCGGGAATCGGGGAGTGGGAGATGATCACACTAACCACTACACCACAGAGACGGCTATTATTATTATTATTATTATTATTATTATTATTATTATTATTATTATTATTATTATTATTATTATTATTATTATTCAGCTGCATACAACTGTAAGCTGCTTCGTGGTACATTCGTATCGAAATATGGCGCGGAATTTTTTGTTTCTCGTTTTCCCTGCCTAGGGGTCCCAAGTAGCTAAATTCGCCCAATTTGTGGAGTAATGTCACTATTGCGAATTTCTGTGGTAATTAGTAGTGTGATATGTGTTGTATATGTATTAATATGAGTATCCTATCCAGAGTATTTAACTAGACGAGGCCAAAATCCCTACAGAATGATATCCTATCGAAATAGAGACGATTTATGCACACCCTCATGTTTTACTCTTTAGCTAATGAATTTCCAAAGTGTATAAGTATGATAAAAACTAGGCTCAATCATTTAAAAACACTCCCTGTCTAAAAGAGGTGTTGAATGAAGGGATAAATAATATATAGGTATAAATAAAAGTGTCTGAACGCGGCTACGCCTGTGTTTTGTTTCCACAGCCCCCTGCGTGCCACATTGCTATTTACAGTCTCTGTACCTCGCCTGCTTGCTACCTCGCTCTTCCTGTTTTTCTGTTCGTGAGGCGCACAGCGGACGGACAGACGGAGTGAGTTGGTTGGTCCTAACCAGGACTGTTGAATCTTGTTTGCTCAGGTCAATGCCCCCCCTTCCTTCTCCACGCAACGCGACGCAATGCACCGCATCTTGACTCTCTGCAACCTATCCCTCCTTCCTCACCCTTCCATCTCTCTTCCACAACCTACCGCTTCACTCTCTTCAGCGCTCGTCCCACTCCCAGCATTGAAACTTGTCCACGTGGCCAGACACAACTTTTTAAAGGAACAAACATGGAAAAATCCTCTCCTCAATTCATTATCAGTGTATAAAACGTATGTCTTTATCGTCATCAGAGCGTGTCAGGACGGTTAATAACAATTGATGTTATGTTTTAAAGGTCATCTGTTCTATACATAGGCTACCAGATCCTACAAAAGATTTAGTATAAAACATAAATGTATGAAACAGAGAAACAGTCCAGAAATAAGTACAAAACAGTACAATAAATCTGAAGTTTCTTGTGACGGTCGATATCCCCTAGGACCATATTGAGCAACGTCAGTTACTTTTGTTGTTATCTTAGATTTCCAAACCTCTGATAACGTCATTATCCCGGATAACTCTCACTTCCGTATTCACCACAGAATGTATTCTCCCGATTTACCAAAACTAAAGTTTTCGTTTCAATCTGAGTTTGAACAGCAAAATTTTCATACTGACGCACGGAAAACAAATGACTACTTGCTGCCGCCAGTGTCGAAATGTAAACACGTTTATGATTCAATTCACGGGTTGCAAATAATTTGCATAAATTATATCCTCCATTGAGCAGAAACAAAGAAAGAAGCCTAATATGACTTTCCAAGAGAGTGAATTGTTATTGAATTTGGTGGCAGAAAGCATTAACAACATAGAGAATAAGGAAACAAATTATAGCTTACACATTGTATATTTCACTCAAAAAATAAGGCAAGTATGCCTTAATTCTTCCTTAAAAAGTCGCCCAGTCGTGTACCTTACAAAATATAAGCTATAATCGAGAATCCATCTTAGACCTACCTATGTGTGGGAAATTCAGGTTGTGTCGAAGCATTAGATAACCTAAAATCTGTCTTAAAATCATGTCGTCGTAGTCCTCGCAATATGTCTCACGTACTTTTATCCATATAGGACGTTTATTAATTGCATAATCTTGATCATATTACTCGTCGCTGTGATTTTCTCTTTTAATTAGATATTCCAACCGTGCCAAGACCGACTCCCCTGCACAGACCGTAATATTAGAAAAAACATGGCGGCTGAAGTAGCCCATCGGTGGTAATTGCTAACACTCAACATTAAAAACAGCACAAATATATTATACCAACGGCGGTAATTTAACATGATAAATGTAACGTTATAGGGAAATTCACTGTTGAACGTATGAAAACGCTTCGCAAACAACTATCACATAATATATTGCCGGAATATATATAGCCCCACAGCTAAAGAAATCAACAAACTGATTATTTTGAATTTTCACTTAGCCAAATAATGTTTTATTTTAGATTGCATTTCACTGGATACATGGAAATACATGATAAAATGGTTAAAATGATATTTACAACATCATTAAATTGTGAATGTTTAAAAATAAATTAAGGTGCGAAATTCCTCAATTTATTCACTCTGATGAAAACTATAAAATATAACTGGCTACCTTAGTTTGGAAGTGGTGGAGAATTTCTAATGTTCAGCACGCAATGAAATGGAAGTAGCCCCGAAATGATTATGCTAACCCAATGAACGGCCCTGGTGAACCAAAGATTTCCTTCCTGGAAACTCTCAAAATATATGTTGACATTACCAGCACGTCCCACAATGATGGTAAACTTAGCAAAGAAACATCCAGTCACTAGAGAAATAACATTGAAGAACATGAGAGCAAAAATTCCATTCATTCTAAACATTGATGTCTTTTAGCTACATGCATGAGCTTCAATTTGGTGTAGTCTGCTTGATAACAGATAACCACAGCGTGAATCGGAAGGTACTATAAAACCCTGCGTTACAAACCCAACTAATACCTCCATGTCACTATATCTTCTGTGTAACAGTGTACAGATTGCTCCATCTGTCACACTTACAAGTTTTGTTATAGGCTACTCCAAGATCGAGCCAATTTTTTCCGCAAGCAAGCACAGTTTCTTGTAAAATACACTTGCATCTAAATCACTCGACACTTTGAAGGGCATAGACACTGATGGAACATCAACATTTAATTATTTTTTGTCGAGGAATACGGATAAGAGTCGCCATTTAGAATTAGAGAAGTGTCTTCCTTAATCTCAGACTTATCCTCAAAATGATGTATGCAAACTACTGTTTCATAGTCATTATATGTTTATATGTATTATTTTCATACTCTCACACTTGTTCTTTCTTTTTCTTATCTTACAGTTTATCTCTACAGGGGTCCATTTTAACTCATTCTGACGACACGGTCATGTGGGCATGTCTGTCTGTTAGGTCATCAGCCCAGAGGCAGGTTGGATCCTCAAATAGCACCACCAAAGGTTATGCAGTTATAAGGAAACCCCAAAAACCAATGGCAGCACCAAAATGAGGCGTACCAGGCAAGATGAGGAGTGAGGTATTTGCCATTGCTTTCCTCACATGTGGACATCAATGATGTAAATAATGTTAACACTGATCATGGACCTTAGAGTCCGAAAATTGGTTGTGGAATAAAATAGTGTGCTGATATGACAGGTTGTGATTAATAATAATAAACACTACTGTTTTATCATCGAGTTCAAAATAGTCACAATGTACAGTATATTACTAATCCACTTCTCTCGTAATGCTTTATTCCTTAGGAAACTTAGGAATAGTTGTATGAGAGGCATTGCCGTGGCTCGATTTAAACCCGGTACACACACGATTAAAACAAACACATTCTCACATTATTGCGTATAATTACAGATCGTAAGTGTCTACTGACTCATATAAATACACTCGCACACGAATATTTATCGTCAACTTTCGTGAAATTACACCGACTGCACGCAGAAATAACAAACCCACGTTTCCAACACGCCCGGCTACTCGATTCGCCATCTTGGAACGATCGAAAGTAACATTAAGGTCTGAGGATTGGAGTCGGTCTTGTAACTGTGTATACCCCTCGTTACTTGCAAATTAGTCTTCACTGCATGACAAAAGGACAGGCTTCACTGCATGACAAAGGACGGTCTGGAAGGGTAGAGACAGCCACAGGGCTATACCGTCATTATTGTCCGGCTCCATGGCTAAATGGTTAGCGTGCTGGCCTTTGGTCACAGGGGTCCCGGAGTTCGATTCCCGGCAGGGTCGGGAATTTTAACCTTAATTGGTTAATCTCGCTGGCATGGGGACTGGGAGTATGTGTCGTCTTCATCATTATTTCATCCTCATCACGGCGCGCAGGGCGCCTACGGGAGTCAAATCAAAAGACCTGCATCTGGCGAGCCGAACTTGTCCTCGGACACTCCCAGCACTAAAAGCCATACGCCATTTCATTTCATACCATCATTATTAACGTGGTTTCGAGTGTCTTATCGTAAAAGCTATAAAACCAACAACCACAACTCTAAAAACATAAACATAAGGGTTTTCTAGCATACATTAATGAAGTTCATCGAAACTGTCGGTCTGCTGAATAACACTTATCGAAGAACCGCGAAGTGACGGCCAGTAGTTCATTATTTACTTACTATATCTACGTATTATTAGCTCAGTTGCCCGGCTCCATGGCTAAATGGGTAGCGTGCTGGATTTGGCCACAGGGGTCCCGGGGTTCGATTCCCGACAGGGTCGGGAATTTTAACCATCGTTCGTTAATTTCGCTGGCACAGGGGCTGGGTGTATGTGTTGTCATCATCATTTCATACTCAGGCTCCTCACTTTCATTTTTCCTATCCGATCTCCCTTGGGCAACTCTTGTTCCGACGATCTGAGGTTTTTGAGGCCTAGGGAGTCCTTCATTTCACGCCCTTCGTGACGATTTCATTTATTTGGCCGATACCTTCATATTTCGAAGTGTCCGACTCTTCCAATTTTCCCTCTGATTAGTGTTAGCAGAGGACGGTTGCCAAGTTGCACTTCCTCTTAAAAGAATAATCACCACTACCACCTCAGCTACCGTGTGCTAGCATCTTTTAAATTTGATGTCATCTGGCTGCCTGTTCGTCAATGTCAAAGTTCTGCTTTATTCTAGGCCTACGAGATAGAAGAGCAAACAGAATGTATCTCGACTGAGCTTTTTGTTTTTTGTTTTTTTACAATTTGTTTTACGTCGCACCGACATAGATCGGCTCATGGCGACGATGGGATAGGAAGGGCCTATGAGTGGGAAGGAAGCGGCCGTGGTCTTTATTAAGGTAAAACCCCAGCATTTGCCTAGTGTGAAAATGGGAAACCACGGAAAACCATCTTCAGGGTCGCCGACAGAGAGTTCGAACCCACTATCTCCCGGATGAAAACTCACAGCTGCACGCCCCCAACCGCACGACCATCTCACCCGGTTTTAATTAATTTTGTCGGGTGAAAAACAAATGTGTCACGAGAGAGTTCTTTTACATGCCAACTTCGTACAATATGGAGCTACGAATGGACTTCGTTCAGCTCTTCAAAATTCTGGCTTCCTCAGCTGGATTTGAACCTGTGATCTAGGGATTTGGAGGCTGACACCTTACCACTGATCCAAAGAGGGAATAAGAATAAGAATAAGAATAAGAATAAGAATAAGAATAAGAATAAGAATAAGAATAAGAATAAGAATAATATGAGTTAGGTCTCCCCGTCTGTTTAAGCTGCTGCCGTATCGCCAACTGTGCTGTTATCCATTCAGTAATGTTTGAACTATTTCATGTTGCAGAAGTTTGACCTTATGAGACCAGATGTCCGTAGCATCAATTTTCTAGTGCTACCTTGTGTTCAGAAACTCTTAACTACCATCGAGAAGTTTTTATTTGGTACTTGGTCAACCTTCAATTGTTTATTTACAATTTTGGAGTTATCATCACCGTGAATAATTTGATCCGCCAATTATAAGGCCAATCAAAAGCTCAAATACATCATTTGATCTAGAACTGTCTGCCAGCCCCCTATAAAAGGTGTGAATTTTTTTAA
Source organism: Anabrus simplex (assembly GCF_040414725.1). Lineage (NCBI taxonomy): Eukaryota > Metazoa > Arthropoda > Insecta > Orthoptera > Tettigoniidae > Anabrus > Anabrus simplex. Next base: position 477,233,306 of record NC_090267.1, read on the forward strand.
CAAGTCGTCTTGCTGCAGTATATTATTGATTGCTCTACACGAGTAAGAAAATCTCCTTTGGGGGATTGCTGGGGTGGAGGCTGGCATGAAAAGGCGGAAATAAACCAAGGTATGGAAGAATTTTAAGTATGTGAATTTGGCTGCGTGTGAAGATAAGGAAGATTACAGCGTTCCCCCTTAGCACATAATTGTTTGGTCGTCCGGCGCTTCTTAAATGTTAACGTAGGGCTATCTATTTTCAACTTTAATTTAATGTAGGTTTATCAAGGCAGTCTTCGGACTATAAAAATACTCCTCTAATGGGGATTTGATAATGTGTAAGGATTCACGAGTGTTTACCCTCGTTTCCCTTCTTCTAATTTCATTTTTGGGTGACTAAGTTTGATAACTTTCTAATTTTTTTGCAAGTTGCTTTACGTCGCACCGACACAGATAGGTCTTATGGCGACGATGGGACAGAAAAGGGGTAGGAATGGGAAAGAAACGTCCGTGGCCTTAATTAACGTACAGCCACTTTGTGGCCATAACCTGGGGACTTACGCCCCCGCGGTCTTTAAGCTGGTGAAGACTATTTGCCTGGTGTGAAAATTTTCTAAATTTGTCCTCCTCTTTTCGGTCTTTAAAATTGTCTCCCTCAGTCACCTTGTAACTTGGCTTAGTCTCTGTGTCATCGGGCCTTATGCCCAGTTAGATGTTTACTGTTGAACTTTAAAGTCTGGAGTTCGTAAGTATTTCAGCCTTCATTCTCATCGTGCAATAACGTTTTTAATTTTGTTGGATGGGTATGGACTTGGATTTATTTCGTAAGTTCCATGGCATAGTATGAAAGGAGGCATTTCTATTAGGGGTGAGAGTTTCTCGCAGGTACTGCAATTTTTTAACACGGTGGTTTTCCCCAAATTTTATAACCTAATGTAATTTAACACCCGCCATTCCTCATTGCTGAAGCACGCAGTAGCATTTCCATTGGCTGCGACATAATCAGTAATCAAGTCAAATGCATTTCAAATGCATTTCGTTACCAACCTGCGCACAATGGAAACACAGCTAATGATTTTGTCACTTGCCGGACATAACCAAACCAGACGAATGGCTTTGTCACCACCCCGAATGATAATTTAATTCTGCTTTTCGTCACTGTCACTGTCCAACATAGAATATGCTGCTATCGTCCTACGGAATGCTACAAGCCTAACAGCCGCTTCGTGGCCATAACCTGGGGACTTACGCCCCGCGGTCTTTAAACTGGTGAAAACTATTTTGAGTTGTTGTTGTTGTGTCGAGTGCCATGGTAGAAATACAGACACTGCGCCACAAGTTTTATAACATTATAATGGATTTGAAATAGTAAAAAATCTTATGATGAATACCTTGTAGAGAAGAGACGTGTTCACAACGACAGTCAGGCACCCACCCACCAGCCCCAGAAGTACATTTATTCAAAGAAAGTATGAGTTGGTACACAATCCGTAGAGATGGCAGCACCATCCATTTAAGTTTAATTACTGGAGTTCTGAAAGAAAGAGCACATTGGAAGTGTGCACTTCTCATATGGTAACAGCTCCGTAAGGTATGATGTCACCATCACTCACACATGCGCGAAACCTGTCAAAGCGAGAGCACAAGACCGATGTGCACATGCAAACAATGCTGGAAGTTTTAAGCGTAGAACTCGGCAAATTTAAAATGCGGCAGATCAGACTTGCTTTATTTTTACAGTTTGCTTTACGTCGCACTGACACAGATACACCTTATGGAGAAGATGGGATAAGAAAGGGTTAGGAGTGGGAAGGAAGTGGCCATAGCCTTAATTAAGATACATCCCCAGCATTCGCCTGGCGTAAAAATGGGAAACCACGGAAAACCATCTTCAGGGCTGCCAACAGTGGGGTTCGAACCCACTATCTCCCGAGTGCGAACTCACAGCTACACACCACTAACCGCACGGCCAACTTGCTCGGTGATCAGAATTCTGATTAATAAGGTAGATACCGCGTAATTAAAGGGTACCACGGGTCCCAGTTCAAAGTTCTGGGTGTTCGCGTGCACTTGTGCTCTTATACACGATCCGCTACCGGTTAAGACTACGGCTGATACCTTTCTAGCCCAAGTACTCTCCTATTTCATCGTTGCCGAAAACCTGCCCAAGTTAGCGCAATATTGCACGGCTAGAAAATGTTACTTTAATGTGGCCCGGACATACTTTGAGGTATTCGGCTTGACTCACCTGTATTAGGATGTGAGCACCCGCGGTGCCTGGAAAGGAACGCAAAGAAAGGAAACAAAATAGAAAAAAAAGTTGAGTGTCCTTCATACCGTCCCTACAGCACTCGTCAACAACCTGCTTTCACTACTGCAACCAGGAACAGAACTAGTCCGGCCGACTTGTGATCAACCTCAAACACGCAATACACGCACGCATTTCCCATTCCACGTCTTGTCTTCAAGTTCAGATGATGATAAAAATCTTCCTAACATTTCTAAAAATTTGTCACCATGACTAACGGATCCAATCGTGATATTTCTTCCATAAATTACGATCTATATCGGTCAGTTTTGTGTAAATGACATTTAACATTTCTGATGTATTTAATCTAGAAGATATTAAGAACGTCCGCCCCTGTGGTGTAGTAGTTAGTGTAATTAGCTGCCACCCCAGAAGGCCCGGGTTCGATTCCAGGCTCTGCCACTAAATTTGGAAAGTGGTACAAGGACTGGAACGCAGTCCACTCAGCCTCGGGATGTCAACTGAGAAGGGAGGAGTTCGATTTCCATCTGAGCCATCAGCGGAGTGGTTTTCCGTGGTTTCCCACTTCTCCCCGAGGCAAATGCCGGGATGATACCTAACAGCCGCTTCCTTGTCTATCCTATCTTCACATCCCCCCCTCACAAGGCCCCTGTTCAGCGTAGCAGGTGAGGCCGCCTGGGCGAGGTACTGGTCCTCCTCTCTAGTTGTATCTTTGTATCTCGAAACCAAAAGTCTTACGCTCCAGGACATTGCCCTTGAGGCGGTAGCAATGGTGTTCCTCGCTCAGCCCGAGGGGAAAACCAACCCTGGAGGGTAAACAGATTAAGAAAGAAAGAAAGAAAGAAAGAAAGAAAGAAAGAAAGTAATCAGTAAAATTGCAAATACAATTTTGTCCTGCAGGAGTTCTTTAACGTACCAAAAGAAAAAATACTGATACGAGGCTGAAGTATTTGAGCAACTTCAAATACCACTCATGTGAACCATCAACTTAAGTTGAGAACAGGTGTGCGTACCGTAGGGTGTACGCTGCCGTATTTTTTCTTGACACATTGAAGAGAAACTGATTTGAGATCGGGGATTACTTTTCTCTCTGATTTTCATATAAAAAATTATGGTGCATGATGGCGAGATATGTGCAAGTAAATAGTGTGTAACTCCTTGAATGTTGCAAAAACAAAATAGTGTAATAGGATTAACATCAAAACCCTTAGTGCCATAATGAAGGTAAGAACTTGTCAACTTCATCCCCAGATTTTTATAGGGCATAAATATGAAATCGAAAGGGACATTTAACACAGCTACAAACTTGTTATGCCCGTATCCAACAGCTCTGAAATTCCTGCACCTCTACGGGGACATTTTCTCGAAGCTAGTAAACTGAATCTCCAGCAAATGATATCAAAGAGCTGAAGAAATCTGGTGAACACATTTTCATTTCATGTAAGCTTGGTGACTTGGTTGTAGATTTAATATTCTTCGAAAATTCATCATAAATTGATGTAAACGAATAATAATTTCGTGTGGCTATTTCTAGACGGGTGCAGCCCTTGTAAAGCAGACCATCCGATGAGGGTGGGTGGCATCTGCCATGTGTAGGTAACTGCGTATTATGATGGTGGAGGATAGTGCTACGCTTGGTGTGTGAGTTGCAGGAATGTTGGGGACAGCACAAGCACCCTGCCCCCGCGCCATTGACAATAACCAATAACGTATCCCCATGACACTACAGCCCTTGAAGAGCCTTGGCCTACCAAGCGACCGTTGCTCAGCCCAAAGGCCTGCAGATTACGAGGTGTCGTGTGGTCAGCACGACGAATTCTCTCGGCCGTTATTCTTGGCTTTCTAGACTGGGGCCACTATCTCACCGACAAATAGCTCCTTAATTCTAGTCACGTAGGCTGAGTGGACCACGAACCAACCCTCAGATCCAGGTAAAAATCCCTGACCTGTCCGGGAATCAAACGTGGCACCTCCGGGTAAGAGGCAGGCACGCTAGCCCTATAACACGGGGCCGGCACGGAATTAACCAATGAAGGTTAAAATCTCCACCCCGGCCGGAATCGAACCCGGACCCTCTGAACTGAAGGCCAGTAAATTGACCATTCAGCCAACGAGTCGGACATGAGAACGAATGACACAGCAACATAAGATACACTTAAGATCATGGAATATACATCTTGTAAAGAAACTATTGATGTTTCTCTAGGACAGCGATTTTCCATTTACTTTGCAAATATATTAATATTGGTTCTTAATATTCTCATCGCTAATCCTCGACGCCTTACGGGGGAGTGCGTTCAGGGTCACTTCAAGTAATGCCTGTGTTTAATTTTAAGAAGATCGTTGGAATGTCTTTGGAAGCACTGGAAAGGTAAGAAAGTGCCTCATCCAGAACTGGTGAGCTAGAGGTTCTGTTGTAGTACAACTGAAAAAGTTACCTTCATCGTCATTCTTTTTTTCACATTTCTGCTTCCGTGCGATGTCTATCAATTACTAGAATGTAACGATTACAATTTTGTTTCAAGAAGTAAATTCTTCTTCTTCTTCTTCTTCTTCTTCTTCTTCTTCTTCTTCTTCTTAATCTGTTTACCTTCCACGGTTGGTTTAGCCCTCGGACTCAGCGAGTGATCCCACCTCTGCCGCCTCAAGGTCAGTGTCCTGGAGGGTGGGACATTTGGTCGGGGATACAACCAGTACTTCGCCTAGGAGGCCTCACCTACAGTACAATGCTGAACAGGGCCCTTGTGGGGGTATGGAAAGATCGGAACGGATAGACAAGGAAGAGGGAAGGAAGCGGCCGTGGCCTTAATTTAGGTACCATCCCGACATTTGCCTGGAGGAGAAGTGGGAAACCACGGAAAACCACTTCGAGGATAGCCGAGGTGCGAATCGTACCCACTCTACTCACTTGACCTCCCAAGGCTGAGGGGACCCCGTACCATCCCTCATACTATTCAAATTTTGTGGCATAGCCTAGAATCGAACCCGCGCCTCCGTGGGTGGCAGCTAATCACACTAACCACTACACCACGGAGGAGGAAAAGAAGTAAATTATAAGTGAAAGTTAGCCAGAATATAATCGTTACAAGTTATGCGATACTTTTACTGAATTGAAGCCGGCTACGTGCTATAGGGGTAGTATGCCTGCCTCATACCCGGAGGCCCCGGGTTCGATTCCCGGCCAGGTTAGGGACTTTTACCTGGATCTGAGAGCTGGTTCGAGGTCCAATCAGCCTACGTGATTACAATTGAGGAGTTATCTGACGGTGAGATAGCAGCCCCGGTCTAGAAAGCCAAGAATAACGGCAGAGGGCATTCGTCGCACTGACCACACGACACCTCATAATATGTAGGCCTTCGGGCTGAGCAGCGGTCGCTTGTTAGCCATGGCCTTTCGGGGATGTTGGTCCATGGGGTTTGGTTCTTTTATTCAATTAGTTCCCGACTCTGAACCTCCGTGGTTCAGACGGCAGCGCGTCGGCCTCTCGCCGCTGGGCACCGTGGTTCAAATCCCGGTCACTCCATGTGAAATTTATGCTGGACAAAGCGGAGGCGGAACAGATTTTTCTCCAGGTTTTCCCTGTCATTTTTCATTCCAGCAACACTCTCCACTATCATTTCATTTCATCTGTCAGTCATTAATCATTGCCCCAGAGGAGTGCGAGAGGCACAATTCCTATCCTCGCCGCAAGATGAAGGCTTTATTCATTTCATCCCTGACCCGGTCATTGACTGCAAAACGTGTATGTTTTTCATTTCCTAACTCTGATATTATTACAAATTTTTGAAATATTATGATGTGTATCGTTTCTCCCATAACCATAGCCGGGTGACATTGGTGTTGTTTGTTACGAACGTTTCATTACACAACTACGCATATCGTGCAGCGAGCAGAAATGTTTATGTAAGTACTGACAATGTCCATTAGCATGTTAAGTGGTACACTTTTTCAGAAACAAACAAATTTTGTATGGTAATTGTAAGTGGAATGTTAGCACATGAAATACGCAGAAGGTTGCTTTAAATTGTTATTGGTACAAGCGGCGATGTTCGCTGCGCTGACTCGTCACGTGAGAGCAAGTGTTCTTCTCAGTACCACCATCATCAAGCTACTCCGCATTTATAAAACCAGTCCTCACCTGCCAAGCGCCCGCCTAGTCGCCATGATCATTAAGGCGTGGTTAGCCGGTTCGAGTCCCGTTGGTCGAAAAACATTTCACCATCAGAATATTGGCCGGCAGGGTAGAGGAGGTGGTGGTAATACAATTTCTAATCACTAGATTGTGTGCTAAAAGCCTGGATTAAATTCGAAACCTCTCCACAGTGCTCATATGGAGCAAATGAAATGTCGTATGGCTTTTAGTGCCGGGATATCCCAGGACGGGTTCGGCTTGCCAGGTGCAGGTCTTTCTATTTGACTCCCGTAGGCGACCTGCGCGTCGTGATGAGGATGAAATGATGATGAAGACAACACATACACCCAGCCCCCGTGCCATTGGAATTAACCAATTAAGGTTAAAATCCCCGACCCGGCCGGGAATCGAACCCGGGACCCTCTGAACCGAAGGCCAGTACGCTGACCTTTCAGCCAACGAGTCGGACCTCATATGGAGTGAGGGCATATGACGCTGTTGATGGTGATTCGTCCGGGATTAAAAGTCAGGTTGTGAGTTTCACAAATAGGAAAAGTCCTCTCAGTTTTAATTACTGCGTTGATGGGGTGAAAGTTCCTTTTGGGGATCATTGTAAGTATCTAGGTGTTAATATAAGGAAAGATCTTCATTGGGGTAATCACAAAATGGGATTGTAAATAAAGGGTACAGATCTCTGCACATGGTTATGAGGGTGTTTAGGGATTGTAGTAAGGATGTAAAGGAGAGGGCATATAAGTCTCTGGTAAGACCCCAACTAGAGTATGTTTCCAGGATTACCTGATTCAAGAACTGGAAAAAATCCAAAGAAAAGCAGCTCGATTTGTACTGGGTGATTGCCGACAAAAGAGTAGCGTTATAAAAATATTGCAAAGTTTGGGCTGGGAAGAACTGAGAGAAAGGAGAGCTGCTCGACTAAGTGGTATGTTCCGAGCTGTCAGCGGAGAGATGGCGTGAAATGACATTAGTTGACGAATAAGTTTGAGTGACGTTTATAAAAGTAAGAAAGATCACAATATGAAGATAAATTTGGAATTCAAGAGGACAAACTGGGGCAAATATTCATTTATAGGAAGTGGAGTTAGGGATTGGAATAACTTACCAAGGGAGATGTTCAATAAATTTCCTATTTCTTTGAAATCATTTAGGAAAAGGCAAGGAAAACAACAGATAGGGAATCTGCCACCTGGGTGACCGCCCTAAATGCTGATCAGTATTGATTGATTGATTGATTGATTGATTGATTGATTGATTGATTGATTGATTGATTGATTGATTGATTGATTGATTGATTGATTGATTGATTGATTGATTGATTGTCCGTCTGATGGGGACGTTAAGCTTTGAGCAGACCCCTTGGTGTTATTCGAGAGAAGCAGGTTGCGCGCCGACAGCGGGTTTCACCCTTTCCCTACCTCATTATCATCACCCCCTTTCAGACGTGTAGGTTGCCCATGGGAGTCAAATAGAAAGACCTACACCAGGCGAGCCGAACGTGTCCTCCGACACTCCCGCCACTAAAATCCATACCGTACGATAAGTAAGTAATCTGCCAAGAAACGTGTTTTAACGTTATCAAATTGATCATTTTGTTAGCTAAAGAACTTTTCGATGTCACGTGAAGACTTCCAGGATAACTTGTTCGATTTCTGTACGCATCTTTATTTCCTCCAGATTTACAGTTTTTCAACCTTAATCTCTCCGGAGAAAATAGAAATAACAAAACCAAATGAATACAATCAAAACCAGAAAATATTAAAACATTATAAAATTACAAATAACTCCTATTAAACAAGCCTTCTCGGCGTAACGGCAAACACAAAACAAAACAAACATAACAAAGAACAATAGCCCGCCTCTCAAATCCTGGTCGAATCAGCATATCTTAATCTTCATCTTTCATTCTACACTCGCCAGCCATGACCTAGAACACTGCAACACCTTGTCCTTGAATCGTATTTCAAATGCAGGAAGTAAGTAGCACTTTTTTTTCTGACGGAATGGTCCGGAACTTATTGTTTAGGAAAAAGAAAAAGCATAGACAAATGACGTTACCTGAAGAAGAGAGAGGTGAGATGCTTGCCAGAGACCTGCTCAAGAAGTATTCTAACTTTTATAGAAGAACTAGCAAGATACCCGTGCTTCGCTACGGTATTATACTGAAATTTACAATTGAATGCTTATTGTTTTATATATAATCCGCCGAAATTCGCGATCTGACTGCTTATCTGAGAGAATCCGCCAAAATTCGCGATCTGACTCGTTTTCTAATAGATTACGGCAAGTTTCCTCCCATTTTTCAATCTTTCTTTCCAGCAATCGATTTCGTACTTCTCGGGCTAGGTCCAGGTATTCCACCCGCTCAGTTGGGTCCCTAAATCTTTGCCATCCTTTCCTATAAGAATTTTTAATATTGATCAAATCCTTGAGGAGATCCGGCGTGGTGTCCTCTTGGGTGCCTTGGCGGTACTGAACCCGCGGCTGGACTGCATTCTTAGTCATTACCCGCCCAGGACCCGTTTCCAGCGCGGTCTGCACATTTGACGACGGTCCAGAACATTATTATTATTATTATTATTATTATTATTATTATTATTATTATTATTATTATTATTATTATTATTATTATTATTATTATTATTATAGATGTTCTGGACCCCACAGCATGCTGCAAGACCGCTACTTGGCGGTAAATTACATCTGCTGCCACTGTCATTGTTAACAATGTGACCAGCACCATTGTCGCTCGTAGCCATGTGTGCGGGATTTCTGGTGATACGAATGACATATTCCGTGCATTGTTGACCTTATTATAGAGGTGAACAATTGGACGGTCAATCTCATTCCTATCGTTTATTTCAAAGGTGTTTAAATTTTTATTTATATGCCAGGATAATGTACTGTATTCGAAGAACGTTCTCCGAAGAAAAAGATGGCTCTTGAAAACGAACCCAGGAAAGATAAAAAATGATCGGTTTATGATCAGAGTAAGTACATCGGAAATCTACAGCCTGTTTCCAGTCATTCGACAGGGTCAGGAATAGAATGAATAAAGCCCCCATCTGGCGGCGGCAATAGGAATTGTGCCGGCTGCCGAAGCCTGTCGCACTCCTCTGGGGCAATGGATAATGCATGACAAATGAAATGAAATGAAATGAAATGATATTGGACAGTGTTGCTGGAATGAATGATGACAGGGAAAACCGGAGTATCCGGAGAAAACCCTGTCCCGCCTCCGTTTTGTCCAGCACGAATGTCTCATGGAGTGACCGGGATTTGAACCACATAACCCAGCTGTGAGAGGCAGGCGCGCTGCCACCTGAGCAACGGAGGCTCCTTATAAGTACATTATGAACAGCAAAATCAACTATTCTCACCTCCTTTTACACCCCACCACCGTTAACTTTATTTACCCCCCCCACACACACACACACACACAAAAATAACAGAAAGGCATGTTTCTTTATGTTTAATGGAGATTCCAAACACCAATGTTCACGTCTATTACCTTCAGTTTTGAGATATAAGTATCCCCATAAAAATAATTAACTTTTTTCACTTCCTTTCACACACCCCCCCCCCCCGAATTGAATTTTCCGGCGAAAACCTTATTTCTTTAATAGTAAACGATCTTCTAAATACCAATTATCACGACTCTAACTTCCTCAGTTTTTGATTTGTGTGACCTCATGAAAGGAATTCAACTCCTTTTCAAACCCGCCCACCAAGATAATACCCCCCCCCCCCAAAAACGCGTTTTCTTTGTTTCTAAAGGAGATCCAAATACCAATTTTCACGTCTGTAACAACTTTAGTATTTATTAGGCGTAAGTATTCTCATACAATTAAGTCAATTAATTTTTCAATTCTTTCACCCCCCCCCCCTTCATTGGATTTTTCGAGAATACGTATTTCTTTACTTTAAAGCACAATCCAAATATCAAATTTCACGTCTGTAACATCTTCATTTTTGAGATATCCGTAGCTTAATTAAAATAATGGTATTCAACCCATTATTCACCCTTTTCCACCCTTCCTATTGGGATTTTCCGAAAACAAAAATATACGTGTTTCTTTATTTTTAAAGGAGATTCTAAATACTAATTTTTTACATCTATAAACTTTAAAAGTTTTGCGATATAGATACACTCATTTTAAATATTCACCCCCTCTCACCCCCCCCCCCCCATTAATTGGATTTCCAAAAACAAAAAAATACGTGTTTCTTTACTTTAAAGGAGATCCAAAACACCAATTTTCAGGTCTGTAATATATTCAGTTTCTGAGATATAAGTATCCTCATTAAAAGCATTCAACCCATTTTTCACCCCTTTCCACCTTTCCTATTGGGATTTTCTGAAAACCAAAAAATACGTGTTTCTTTATTTTTAATGAAGATTCTTAATACCAATTTTTACATCTGTAAACTTTCAAAGTTTTGAGATATAGATACACTCATTTTAAAAATTCACCCCCCTTTTCACACTCCCATTAATTGGATTTTCCAAAAACAAAAAATACGTGTTTCTTTATTTTTAAAAGAGATCAAAAGTACCAATTTTCAGGTCTGTAATACCTTCAGTTTCTGAGATATAAGTACCGGTACCCTGATTAAAGGCATTCAACCCATTTTCCCCCATTTTCACCCTTTTTCACCCCTCATATTGGGATTTTCTGAAAACAAAAAAATACGTATTTCCTTATTTTTAAAGAAGATTCTAAATACCAATTTTTACACTTGTAAACTTTTAAAGTTTTGAGATATAGATTCACTCATTTTCTAATTTCACCCCCCTTTTCACCCCCTTAGCGACGGAATATCCAAAAATCCTCTCTTAGCGAGCACCTACATCTTAATATGAATGTATCCCCAAAATTTCATTTCATTATGTCCAGTAGTTTTGGCTCGGCGATGATGAATCAGTCAGTCAGTCAGTCAGTCAGTCAGTCAGGACAAGCTATTTTATATATATAGATTAGAGAATTAAATCGGGGACTAGTCCGCTTCTGTGGTGTAGTAGTTAGTGTGATTAGCTGCTACCCACGGAGGCATGGGTTCGCCTGCGCACAGGTAGAACACCAATGTATCACTCATGCTGGTGTGCGGATGTAACGCTTAGACAACACATAAAAGAAACAATTATGGGCAAACAGCTGACTGTCGTCGTTCCAGCATATTCCGTATTTACGCTGCAAACCATTATTTAGGGTTTTCCCGGAGCCTATGGTGGACAACTGTCTGAAGCCTGTCGTTTTAGGAGAACTTCTTTTATGTCCTCGTTCATTACATAGTCGCTAGGAGCAAGATCCGGTGAGTATGGCGGATGGAGCAGGGCGGCGTACCCTAGAATATTCGAGGTGGCAATGATCTGCAGACTTCAATGGGGCTGCGTTGTGTCGCGCTTGTGTGACTTAGTGCTGCCGATCACAAGTAAAAGTGTGAAGCAGCCACTCTTTCCCTCGAGAAGAAACAGAAGCACGGAGATAACCACTCTATCTGACTTAGTATACGAGGTTACGGATAGTGGTAGATTTTACCTTCCATGACTCGAAGGATTTTCATGGCCTCTATGGTGATGGCTACACTTTGCTTTGCTGCGCTGCTGGTGGAACTGATGAGGAACCAACCAGCCTTCAAGCTGAGGACTCACCATACAGTACATGTACCGCAATTACGGAAGCTTTTAGTCACTTGCATAGGGAGGACTTTGAATAGTAAACATTCTAATATTGAAAACATTTCTTAGCAGACTAAGTAGCGGTCCCCATGCTATGAAAAACGTAAAATTAAGCAATTTCCTCAATTGTGCTGAAAGCCCCGGAAAGGTTTCAAATTGTGAGTCTTGGATAGCTCTATCAAACTAAAGAAACACATTTCGAAAATCTCTTCCTAGTCAAGATCCAGTGAGTATGGCGGATGGAGCAGCGCGGTGTACCCTCGAATATTCGAGATGGCAATGATCTGCCGACTTCAATGGGGCTGCGTTTACATTATTTACATAATTCTTTCTGTAATGAGTTCCATGTTTCAATAACCTCAGGTTGTTTAATTTTTTGAAAAATATCCACACCGAATGTAGTTATAAGGGCTTAAGGAAAACTCTGCATTGACTCGCATTAGCGCTTGTAGTGGTGCTTAAGTAAAACTCTGCATTGACTCGCATTAGCGCTTGTAGTGGTGCTTAAGTGAAACAAAGCATTGACTCACATTAGCGCTCGTAGTGGTGCTTAAGTGAAACAAAGCATTGACTCACATTAGCGCTCGTAGTGGTAGAAAGAGTCAAACTCTTAATCTAATCGACCGGATAACGATGATTTTAAAAAAAGGATCGTAATTTTTAGGAACCATGTGACCTTGCCGCGGTGGGGAGGCTTGCGTGTCCCAATGATGCAGATAGCCGAGCCGCAGGTGTAACCATATCGGATGGGTATGTCTTGAGAGACCAGACTAACGAATGGTTCATCGAAAGGGGGGTAGCAGCCTTTCGGTAGTTGCAAGGGCGGCAGTCTAGATGATTGACTGATACGGCCTTATAATAATACTCAACATGGCTTAGCTGTGTTGATACTGCTACACGGCTGAAAGCAACGGGAAACTACAGCCATAACTACCTCCCGAGGACATGCAGCTCTCTCTGTATGAATGATGTACTGATGATGGCTTCCTCCCGGGTAAAATATTCCGGAGGTAAACTAGTTCCCCATTCGGATCTCTGGGTGGGGACTACACGAGAGGGGGCGATCATCAGGAAGATGGATACTTCCTGGGACAAAGGCCTACATTCTGCGAGTCGGAGCGTGGAATGTTAGAAGTTTGAATCGTTGTGGTAGGTTAGAGAATCTGAAAAGGGAGATGGATAGGCTTAAGTTAGATGTAGTTGGTATAAATGAAGTACGTTGGCAAGAAGAACAAGATTTTTGCTCAGGCGATTACCGAATTATCAACACAAAATCAAACAGGGGAAATGCAGGAGTTGGTTTAATAATGAATAAGAAAATAGGGCAGCGGATAAGCTACTACGACCAGCATAGTGATAGAATTATTGTTGTCAAGATAGACACCAAACCAATGCCCACCACAATAGTGCAGGTCTATATGCCTACTAGTTCAGCAGATGATGAATAAATCGAAAGAATATATGAGGAGATAGAAGATTTAATACAATATGTAAAAGTTGACGAGAATCTAATTGTGATGGGAGACTGGAATGCAGTGGTAGGCCAAGGAAGAGAAGGTAGTACAGTAGGAGAATTTGGACTGGGACAAAGGAACGAAAGAGGAAGTCGTCTGGTTGAATTCTGCAATGATCATAATTTAGTCATTGCCAATACTTGGTTCAAACACCACAAACGACGGCTGTATACGTGGACGAGACCTGGAGACACAGGAAGGTATCAAATAGACTTCATTATGATTAGGTAGAGATTCAGAAACCAGGTGTTGGATTGCAAAACTTTCCCAGGAGCAGACGTCGACTCTGACCACAACTTGTTGGTCATGAAATGCCATCTGAAGTTGAAGAAATTGAAGAAAGGAAAGAATGCAAAAAGATGGGATCTAGACAAGTTGAAAGAAAATGTGAGGGATTGCTTCCAGGAACATGTTGCACAAGGACTAAATGAAAAGACTGAAGGAAACACTTTAGAGGAAGAGTGGAGAGTCATGAAAAATGAAGTCGGTAGGGCTGCTGAAGAAATGTTAGGAAGGAAGAAAAGATCAACTAAGAATCAGTGGATAACTCAGGAGATACTAGACCTGATTGATGAACGACGAAAATACAAGAATGCTAGAAATGAAGAGGGCAGAAAAGAACACAGGCGATTGAAGAATCAAGTGGATAGAAAGTGCAAGGTAGCTAAGGAAGAATGGCTGAAGGAGAAGTGCAAGGATGTCGAAGGCTGTATGGTCCTGGGAAAGGTAGATGCTGCATACAGGAAAATCAAGGAAACCTTTGGAGAAAGGAAATCTAGGTGTATGAATATTAAGAGCTCAGATGGAAAGCCACTTCTAGCGAAAGAAGACAAAGCAGAAAGATGGCAGGAGCATATCCAACAGTTGTATCAAGGATGTAGATAATTTGGTTCTGGAACATGAAGAGGCTGTTGATGCTGATGAAATGGGAGACCCAATTTTGAGGTCAGGGTTTGACAGAGCTGTGAGTGACCTAAATAGAACAAGGCACCTGGAATTGATGACATTCCCTCTGAATTACTGACTGCCTTAGGAGAAACCGGCATGGCAAGGTTATTTCATGAGAAGTCCCATCCGATTTTCGGCAGAATGTTATCATACCTATTCCCAAGAAAGCCGGTGCTGACAGGTGTGAAAACTACCGCACCATTAGTTTTAACACGTATTATTTACAGAAGAATGGAAAAAAAATTGAAATTGAGTTGGGAGAAGATCAATTTGGCTTCAGAAGAAATGTAGGAACACGTGAAGCCATCCTGACTTTACGTCTGATCTTAGAGGATCGAATCAAGAAGGACAAGCCCACGTACACGGCATCCGTAGATCTAGAAAAGGCATTCGATAATGTTGATTGGACCAAGCTATTTATGATTCTGAAGATGATAGGGATCAGATACCGAGAACGAAGAATTATCTACAATCTGTATAAAAATCAGTCTGCAGTGATAAGAATCGAGGGCTTTGAAAAAGAAGCAGCAATCCAGAAAGGAGTGAGGCAAGGCTGCAGTTTGTCCCCTCTCCTTTTCAATGTTTACATAGAACAGGCAGTAAAGGAAATCAAAGAGAAATTTGGAAAGGGAATCACAGTCCAAGGAGAGGAAATCAAAACCTTGAGATTTGCCGATGATATTGTTATTTTATCTGAGACTGCAGAAGATCTCGAGAAGTTGCTGAATGGTATGGATGAAGTCTTGGGTAAGGAGTACAAGATGAAAATAAATAAGTCCAAAACAAAAGTAATGGAGTGCAGTCGAACGAAGGCAGGTGATGTGGGAAATATTAGATTAGGAAATGAAGTCTGAAAGGAAGTAGATGAATATTGTTACTTGGGTAGTAAAATAACTAACGATGGCAGAAGTAAGGAGGACATAAAATGCAGACTAGCACAAGCAAGGAAGAGCTTTCTTAAGAAAAAAAATTTGCTCACTTCAAACATTGATATCGGAATTAGAAAGATGTTTTTGAAGACTTTCGTGGGGAGCGTGGCATTGTATGGAAGTGAAACATGGACGATAACTAGCTCAGAAAGAAAGAGAATGGAAGCTTTTGAAATGTGGTGTTACAGAAGAATGCTGAAGGTGAGATGGATAGATCGAATTACGAATGAAGAGATACTGAATCGAATTGGTGAGAGGAGATCGATTTGGCTAAATTTGACGAGAAGAAGAGATAGAATAATAGGACACATCTTAAGACACCCAGGACTTGTTCAGTTGGTTTTTGAAGGAAGTGTAGGTGGTAAGAACGGTAAGGGTAAACCAAGGTATGAATATGACAAGCAGATTAGAGCAGATGTAGGATGCAATAGTTACGTAGAAATGAAAAGTTTAGCACAGGATAGGGTGGCATGGAGGGCTGCTTCAAATCAGTCTATGGACTGATGACTCAAACAACACAAATAAAGATATATTCTCATACTTTATTATACTGTATTTTATTTTCCTAAAATTCGTAGCTCATATCCATAGGATGTTTTCAACATTGAGTTGCTTCTCTGAAGGGCTGGAACTGTGGATTTCTTTTTTTACAAGACGTATCCTATCAACCCTACCCCCACCCTCACCACAGCGTCATCTGTACGCCTACAGCCAATTCGTTGTTAGGCCAGGAAGCAGCTAGTGTATATCCCACTAAAGAGATGATTTCCTCTTCTTCTGTAAACGTTGCTCCTCTGCAAATGGTGATTAACGGAAGAAGAATTAAAATGAAACCTTGCTGGAAATTTGAGGTTAAGGAGGGACTGCCAGTAGATGACTCACAATCTGCGACTTTAATGATGAATTGTTCCATGAGTAAAATGCGAGCATTACAGCTACGTTGGAGACTGAACGATTTGTTCACTGTTCACAACAGGACTGAGAGCGTTACTAATTCGGACATCTATAGTTCGAAACCCGACGCTTGACAGTTCGAAGTGAAGTAATGTAACTATTTAGAATAAAACCTGAGTTCATGTGACAATTTTCTTCTAGGGACGCGCAGCTGTGAGCTTACATCCGAATGATAGTAGATTCGAACCCCACTGTCGAAAGTCCTGCAGATTGTTTTCCGTGGTTTCCAATTTTCACACCAGGCAAATGCAAATGTTCCCTTCCCACTCCTAGCCTTTCCTATCCCATCGTCGCCATAAGACCTATCTGTGTCCGTGTGACGTAAACCACATTCTAATAATAATAATAATAATAATAATAATAATAATAATAATAATAATAATAATAATAATATTTTTCTCATTACCGTATGTCTCCAGAAATGAGTTACGCATATAGGGTCACCGATAGTGATGCTAAAGGCTGGACATCGAACCAGGAGTCGGTTTAGCTCTCGTGTGTAATTTGCCACTACGTCGGGAGTTCAAAAGCGAATGCTTTGCCCAGTGCCTCATGTACTGAAAATGCCATCCCAAAGTCTCCAGGATTCGAATCAGGGGCACTTAAATGTGTGTCCTGTGAATAGACTCATCAAAATAACTGAAAGACATTTATTTATTTATTTATTTATTTATTTATTTATTTATTTATTTATTTATTTATTTATTTATTTATTTATTTATTTATTTATTTATTTATTTATTTATTTTCTAATAACCCTTGTCAAAATGAACAATTTTATTCCATTCAAATGTGAACGTCCATTTAATCGAATTATGGAACAAATTTCTATTGCATAATCTGACTGAAATTTTAGTTTAGAGAAATCTCTCAGTAAAGTACTTCGTGAATAAACATAAATACAAAGCAACCGACGCGAAATCGGGAGGTTGTGGGTTCGGATCCCACTGGTGTCCGGTTGGCCATTTTTGTTCTGCACTTAACATCTCTTCAACACGTACTACATGTACGTAACACGACCTAATACGTTGAAAGTCTGTTTCGATTAAAGTGTATTAATGTTTGAACTTAATTCTGAAGACCAGTTCTACATAAACTTCAGCCTATTTCTATAGCAACTACCGAAAGTTAATGAAGATATTATCTACGAGATGAATTAAATTCCGATCAGGTTGACAGAAGTTCGCAAACATCAAGGAAAGGAGTAACCATTGTGAGTTCACTAGAAAGTTGAGGAATTATTCCAGAACTCACCGAACAAGATAGTGCTGATATCACAGTGTAATATAAATTCTGGGAACGGCCTCACAAATGTCACGGGGCCACTTTTGTCTACAAAGAGTGTTATATAATTCACATAAAGAACAAAAACACGTTCGTGAGAAATATGGCTGACAAAAATAAAGAGAGTGGCCTACTAAGCGGTCTTTAGAGTCGGTATATCAGGTGGTAGGAATAGGAGTGGGCATCTCAGACATAATTTGAGTCTTGCGTTCTTGTTCTCAGGCGGCAAGAACAATATAATCAACCGATGGTCCCTAACCCGTTAGAAGAGAGTTTCGCCGAATTATTACCGAGCACACTCAGAAAGTTTTAAGCAAGCTTTGTACCTGTGGGAGTAAGAGTCCTACTTCCACTTCGCAGGTCAGGATCTCCTTCGCAACTACGTGGCGAACGAAATGGAATTAGATGGGGAGCTATGGGGAGAAAGAAAGTAGAACTGGCTGATTCAGCACAGAGGATGCGTCTGGGTGTGCCAAGTGTTAATGATATTCGGGTAAGGGGAGATAGCGAGGAAGAGAGACGAGACTATACAGTGTTCTAAACAGGTGTTAAAAAGGGAAGACTAGAATGTGGGGTGCAACGTAGCTTCCGTTAGGCACGTAAATGAGCGAATGATTGTGGGCAAATTTAGCTTTTGGAGGAATTACGACGATAACTTTCTCAGTCTATTGACCAAGTAAGGGTGCAGATGAGGATGAAGTTGACAAGGTTTATGACGCACTGAGTGAGGATAGGCTACTGCTAATGGGCGATTTCAATGAGAGTTGGAAACAGAACTCAAGGATATGAGAAGGTAAGGGTTATTCTGCCCGAAGGCAGGTTCAAACCTCCGCAGAGGTGTTACTGAGCCGGAGTTTACGTGCGGTAGGGTGGCCAGCTCCTTTCCGCTCCTCCATTCCCTTACCCCCACCAACAGCGCGTGGCAACCCATCCAACTCCTGACCACGCCCAATGTTGCTTAACTTCGGAGATCTCACGGGATCCGGTGTTTCAACACGGCTACGGCCGTTGGCAAGGATATGAGAAGGTGATTTTTAAAAGTGGAGACGATATGGAAGCTAATAGTAACTGGAAACATTTACAAGACTTCTGTGCTAGAATGGGATTAGCAGTTACGAATACATTTTTTAAGCATACATGGGAGGGTAGGGAAACAGATCCTAATACACTATGTCATAACCGACTTTGTATTTGGGAAATCTGTCAGGAATAGGGCCCGGATGTTTATGACCTAAAAATGTTAGAAATATGCAAGCATTTATAACCTAAAAATGTATTAAAATATGGTCATGTTTTCGAAATGTTCAAAATCGTGTCGCTGTTTAAATTAACATTATATTGAAAACATACTTTTAAAATACAGAAAATTTAGTAATAATGAATATATAATAATATTATTTTATTATTATATTGTCAATGTATTCAATTACTCAATACAGAGGTAACTCTCGACTCTGTACAGAATGAAATAAACGTCACATTTTGATGGACGATCAGAAATAATTGTAATAGCTAACTACATATATGTGAATGTTTTGGAATAGGAACGATCTTTTATTTTCGCGAAACATTGACCTGTAAAGGGGAGAAGCCCGCTCGACATCGCAGGATGTTGTTGAGCCATATTTGAAACATGTCAAATCATTACAGTTCAACTGAGGCTCACTGTTCTGTCGCTTTATACGAATCTGTCTCTATCTATACAGCTTACCCTCTGAATTCATATAAATATATATTTTTAAGAAATATAATTGTAAAAAAATGACAGACAACAATTAGGATATGTAAAAAATCCGTCTTTGAGACGACAGCAAGCAAGTATGCGAAAATGAAATATACATTTAAAATGTAATATAAATACGAATATTCACGGGGAAATGTGACCATAATATTAAAAAAATTGCTGGAAAATGACAAAAACGTTGAAAGACAAAATATAACTTTATATTAACCTTGAAAATTGCATAATTTTAGTCGCCATAGAACAAAGCATGCTTAATTTGTATTTTCCATGGAAATAATATAAAGAAAAAATGTGACATGTCATAAACTTCCGGGCCCTAGTTAGGAATATGCGGGTATTCGGGTAGTTCTCTATGATACAGACCACTATCTGATTTGTAATGTACTAAGTATCTCTAGACCTGGGATAGAGAAAGTAATAATAAATAATGGCGTGTGGCTTCCGAAGAGACCTCGTGCAGGTCTTTCGAGTTGACGCCTTATAGGCGGCCTGCGCGTCTGTAAGGATGGGTCCCTATCAATCAATCAATCAATCAATCAATCAATTATCTGCATTTAGGGCGGTCACCCAGATGGCAGATTCCCTACCAATTATTTACGTCATGTTTACATTTATTTATAATTGTTTACCCAGCTTTTTCTTCAATATTTTCAATGAAGTTCGAAATTTATCGAACATTTCCCTTGATAATTTATTCCAATCCCTCGATCCTCGTCATATAAATGAATATTTGCCCCAATCTCTCCTCTTGAATTTCAATTTTATCTTCATATTACGATTTTTTCTACTTTTCAAAGTTCCACTCAAGCTTATTCCTTTACTCATGTCTATCCACGCCAACTCACCACTGACAACTCGAAACATACCGCATAGTCAAGCATCTCATCTCCTTACTCCCAAGTCTTCCCAGTCCCAAGTGTGCAACATTTTAGTAATACTACTCCTTTGTCGGAAATCACCCAGAACAAATCGTTCTGCTTTTCTTTGAATTTGTTTCTAGTTCTCGTATCAAGTAGTCCTAGTAAGGGTCCTATACGCGGGAACCGTACTCTAACTGCAGTCTTACTTACTGCAACTCCAGCCCCTAAATACTCTCACGTATGATGACGTGTAATTATGAAGACGGCATAGCCGCCGAGCCAATCGAAATTAACCAATGAAGGTTAAAATCCCTGAAGTAGCCGACAATCGAACTCGGGACCTGCTGAACCAAAGCCATGGACTCAGACATAGGGAAAGTGAAATCTGCCTGCAGATGAATAAGGGAAGAGAATCTCCAGGACGAGGAAATTAGACAGAACAAGCAGAAAGCAAAGTCATCTCCGTACAAGCATTGAAGGCCCTTGGAGTGGTGGAAGATAAAGGCTTCCACTATTCGTAACCTCGGCACTTGAGGGGGTAGAGTGGTTAGGTCTACGCCCGGCCGTCTTTGCCCCCAGGAATTAACCTGGTACTCGTCGATGGTGTAGGCTGAGTGAACCTCAGGGCCATGTGCACCTCCAAAAGTGGAAACCTCGTTTCTTAAATTTTACGACTTGCTGACGGGGATTCGAACCCTAGTCCTTGAGGATGAACCGAGCACCCCTTTACCGCCTCGGCCAGGAAGCCCCAAATTAGACAGAAATACATGGATATTATTAGTGAAAAGTTCCAAACAAAGGTAGTAAGCAGGCTCAGGATATAGAAAGGGAATGGGTGGCATATAAGAATACGAATTAAGCCGAGTTTTACGAACCGATACCCTTCCTGGCGCCTATATTATGTGGAGAGATTTATTCACTATTGCTTGTTTCTGTGGTGATTGGTGTGTTGTGTGTTAAGACAATTACAAACACCCAGTCCCCGAGCTAGAAGGATTAACCCGACGCGGCAAAACTCATCGACTCAGCCATGAACCGAAGGCCACTTCGCTGATCATTCATCAGACCTTCGCCCTGCCACACGATTACAGTGAAGTCTTTTTCTGCTGCTCGAAACCATTAAGACCAGAAGCTGACATCCTATGAACTGGGTAGTAATTTAAGAATGAAATGTGTACGTACTGGTCGGACACCCTATGACGAGGCATCACGGTGTGTGAACACTTGATGCTATCATGACATTGAACTTGGTCTCCCCTAGCCTACCACAATAATAGTCCGTCCACCACAATACCCTTCCTGCAAGGCCTACTGGGGGGCTTTTACACCATGTTATGTCTTCTTTTCAGCTGGATCAGATACGTACCATGTTAACATTACGGTAAACTCCTCTGTTCACAGAGAGGCGACAGTTCTTCTTATTCACACCATACAATAACTAGATGAACTCATTCCCTTCGTCCGTGAGACTCTTGAGATTCTCCTCTTACCGACATGAGGTCGTACGTAGATTATTGACTAAGTGTTAGACAACCTCAAGGTAACTATACATGTATATTGGGTACATTAAGAGCACTATCTATTGCAAAATTAATATGATTAATTCTTCTACGGGACTGCAGAAATGCAGCGTTTCCGTCAATAAAAGTAGAGAGAAGAAGAGCTAGAAAGAAAAAAAAACCACAGTCATTCGAAGCGGTCAGGAATGGAATGAATGAAGCTTCCATCTAGCGGCGAGGATAGGAATTGTGCCGGCTGCCGAAGCCTGTTGCAATTCTCTGGGGCAATGATTAATGACTGACAGATGACATGAGATGATATTGGAGAGTGTTACGGGAATGAAAGATGACAGGGAAAATCGGAGTACCCGGAGGAAACTCTGCATCGCCTCCGCATTGTCCAGTACGAATTTCATATGGAGTGACCGGGATTTGAACCACGGGACCCAGCAGCGAGGGGCCGACATGCTGCCGCCTGAGCCACGGAGGCTCCAACGAAGTGGTGAGAACTGGAGCCCATCACAGATACTACGAGTATTCGGAAGAAGAGGCGCTCGCCACATTATTAAGACACCAGGAACCAGATTACCAACAAAAATTATAGAAAAGCCCTGGAAACTAAAGCAACAGGTAGAAAATATTAAGGAAATTAGAGAGGATTTGTAAGAACTAGAAATCTCTGGACGATTTGCAAAACAAAACAGAAAATGTAAAGAAAATGAAAATTATAAAAATAAGATTTAAACCAAAAATAGACAAACGACATACAATGAAAAGGGCATTTACAGACAGGCACGCCACTTCGGGTAATTACTGGGGGGAAGGGGGCATGATTAACATGAACACAGGCATGTGAAATGAGGAAGAACTTTTAATGCAAGCATTCCTATACAATAACAATATTCACAAACAGGAAAAACCGAACAATAATGGAACTTGTTTCTCAAATACATTTTTGAACAAGTCCTATGTACGGAGTTTTCAATAATATTCACGTTGTTGTTTGAGTCATCAGTCCATAGACTGGTTTGATGCAGCTTTCCATACCACCCTATCTTGTGCTAACCTTTTCATTTCTACATAACTGCTGCATCCTACATCTGCTCTAATCTGCTTGTCATATTCATGCCTTGGTCTGCCCCTACCGTTCTTATCCTCTATACTTCCCTCAAAAACCAACTGCATAAGTCTTGGGTGTCTTAAGATGTGTCCTACCATTATACCTCTTCTTCTTGTCAAATTTAGCCACAGCGATCTCCTCTCACCAATTCGATTCAGTATCTCTTCATTCGTAATTCGATCTATCCATCCCACCTTCAGCATTCTTCTGTAACACCACATTTCAAAAGCTTCTATTCTCTTTCTTTCTGAGCTAGTTATCGTCCATGTTTCACTTCCATACAACGCCACGCTCCACACGAAAGTCTTCAAAAACATCTTTCTAATTCCTATATCAATGTTTGAAGTGAGCAAATTTATTTTCTTAAGAAGGCTCTTCCTTTTTTGTGCTAGTCTGCATTTTATGTCCTCCTTACTTCTGCCATCGTTAGTTATTTTACTACCCAAGTAACAATATTCATCTACTTCCTTTAAGACTTCATTTCCTAATCTAATATTTCCTGCATCACCTGCCTTCGTTCGATTGCACTCCATTACTTTTGTTTTGGACTTATTTATTTTCATCTTGTACTCCTTACCCAAGACTTCGTCCATACCACTCAGCAGTAAACAGAAAACCTGATCTTGATTCGTAAATAAATATTATGATTGTTTTACATACGAAGCTATAAAAAATAATCACAAGTAAAATATTTCTGGTGTCTTCATAAAGTGTCGAGCGCCTCTTTTTCCGTATAGGCCTACTCCTAGTATCTGTGATGGGCTTAATAAATACATTTTCTTAATAAATGTCCCATTACTGTATATTATACATTTCAAGATACGAAATGTGAAAAGCTCTACCGCTAGACGTACCGCCTGAACAGTCTCCATTGTGAAGCGTAGTTCTCTGAAGGAATGCCCGCTTTCTAATCTCATTTCTTGATTTAAAAAAAAAACATCTGCCACCTTCTCCGGATTTAACGCCTTAACAGCCTGCGAAGAATAAGAAATTCCATGTTTTAAAGGGACTTAACATCTAGGAGCTATGGGCCTCCGTGGCTCAGACGACAGCGCTACGGCCTCTCACCGCTGTACACCGTGGTTCAAATCCCGGTAACTCCATGTGAGACTTGTGCTGGACAAAGCGGAGGCGGGACAGGGTTTTCTCCGGGTACTCCGGTTCTCCGTTTCATTCCAGCAACACTCTCCATTATCATTTCATAACATTCATCAGTCATTAATATCACCTTGTCCGCCTCTGTGGTGTAGTGGTTAGCGTGATTAGCTGCCACCCCCCGGAGGCCCGGGTTTGATTCCCGGCTCTGCCACGAAATTTTGAAAAGTGGTACGAGGGCTGGAACGGGGTCCACTCAGCCTCGGGAGGTCAACTGAGTAGAGGTGGGTTCGATTCCCACCTCAGCCATCCTGGAAGTGGTTTTCCGTGGTTTCCCACTTCCCCTCCAGGCGAATGCCGGGATAGTACCTAACTTAAGGCTACGGCCGCTTCCTTCCCTCTTCCTTGCCTATCCCTTCCAATCTTCCCATCCCTCCACAAGGCCCCTGTTCAGCATAGCAGGTGAGGCCGCCTGGGCGAGGTACTGGTCATTCTCCCCAGTTGTATCCCCGACCAAGAGTCTGAAGCTCCAGGACACTGCCCTTGAGGCGGTAGAGGTGGGATCCCTCGCTAAGTCCGAGGGAAAAACCGAACCTGGAGGGTAAACAGATGATGATGATGATGATGATGATGATGATGATGATGATGATAATATCACCTTGGGAGGGGCGATCCCATTGTAATAATAGCCTGTATCTGGTTCATTCATTACATCCATGACCCGGTCAAAGACTGGAAATCAGGTTGTCGGTATTCATTTTCAATATCTGGGAGGAGAAATGGAGGAGGGGCAAAATGACACTCTGCTCTCACTAACTCACTAAGATCACTTGCGGGGGGGGGGGGGGGGGGAGGGGGCGCTTGCCTCCCCAAAGTCGGCGCCACTGTTTACAAATACGGAAGAACAGAAAACGGTCAGAACGAATGAAAAGCTACCGCGCAATTCGAAAAGAAAAAAAATATTGAAGATGACCAGACAATAATTGACTGAAGTGGTCCATAGAGGCCGTAAAACCAGAAGAAGAAGATGTGCGACTAAAAATGTGAGCTAGCATCCGGGGGATAGTGGGTTCGAATACCACTGTCTGTGGCCCTGAAGATGGTTTTCCGTGGTTTCCCATTTTCACACAAGGCAAATGCTGGGGCTGTACCTTAATTAAGGCCATGGCCGCTTCCTTTCAACTCCTAGGCCTTTCCTACCCCATCGTCGTCATAAGACCTATCTGTGTCGGCCGGGAATCGAACCTGGGACCCTCAGAACCGAAGGCCTGAACGCTGACCATTCCGCCAATGAATCGGACTATATTCCGCAGATGTATTATATAGGCACTCTTAATTATTAATAGAATAATGCAGTGTTTCTGCCAATAAAAGAGCCATTGAAAATGTTTTTCCTGAATAGAGTGAGAATGTTTTTATTTTTAATTTCATAACGATGTCGAATCAATGTTTAAGTTCTTCAAAATAATCTGTGAGAAAAATGAAATGACGTATGGCTTTTAGTGCCGGGATGTGTCCGAGGACTTCGGCTCACCAGGTGCAGGTCTTTTCGATTTGACACCCGTAGGCGACCTGCGCGTCGTGATAAGGATGAAATGATGATGAAGACGACACATACACTCAGTCCCCGTGCCAGGGGAATTAACCAATTATGGTTAAAATTCCCGACCTTGCTGGGAATCAAACCCGGGCCCCTGTGACCAAAGGCCAGCAAGCTAACCATTTAGCCATGGAGCCGGACATACTACAGGTGTTCCTGTGGCCAGTACGTGCCTTCAATCACTTTGTTGACCTCGTCATTGTTAACTGCTGGCCGATGCATGTCAGACACTGCAAAGAGAATTCAGTGCCAAAGAAGGACATTCCTGGACTCTTAATTTTTTTTCGGAAACATGTTGCAGAAGCCCTGATGAAATTTGAAATTGGCGCCATAAATACTGGGACGCCTCGTGGGAGGCCTCGTACTTCCACCGAATTGCTAGTCAGGAAGTGATAAAGAAGACGAGTCTAGAGGTCCTGCAATGAAAGCCCCAGGGGCTCTGAACTTTGGAGCGTGGGTTGGCGACCACGGGGCCCTCAGCTGAGTCCTGGCATTTCTTCCACTTACTTGTGCCAGGCTCCTCACTTTCATCTATCCTGTCTGACCTTTCTTGGTCAACTCTTGTTCTTTTCCGACCCCGACGCTATTAGTTTTGCGAGGGCTAGGGAGTCTTTCATTTTCACGCCCTCCGTGGCCCTTGTCTTCCTTTGGCCGGTATCTTCATTTTTCGAAGTGTCGGACCCCTTCCATTTTCCCCTCTGATTAGTGTTATATAGAGGATGGTTGCCTAGTTGTACTTCCTGTTACAACAATAATCACCACCACCACCTGCAATGAAACAGCGGAAGGTCGTAGCACAACCAATTCCTGAGGTTCGTTACGATAAAATGGGACATTTTCCGCTTTACAAAGAAGATAAAAATGCCTCGAAATGTTGCCTTCAAGGGTTGTATGGCTTAGGTGTAATGTATACCTTTGTGTTTTAAAGAACAACTGTTTTCTGAAGTATCATAAGAACTAAAGCAAAAATACATTCCAGACTGCCAAACAATTTCAGCTGAGACCCAAGGATGTGTTTTTTCAAAAACTCGACATTTTGAAATGAAAAATTGAATACATTCTGTCACTTTTTGTCTTAAATATACAATATTCATAAACAAATATTTTTTCTACACGTTGTCTGTTGTCGGGACTGAAGAGGAGCCTTTTCTCAAAATTGTAAGATGTTTGAAGAATAGACTCCAGCATTCTGTAAACTGAGTGTCTATTTCTATGTGATAGTGTCATATTTTAATGCAACACTCAATCCACTTAAATTGTAGTATTAAGGCATCTGAATTATTTAAGATAGTGAATTTGTATATGCACGTGCTGTATTTACAATTCTAAGATAATAGTTAGTCCTCCTCTTTGGTGTAGTGGTTAGCGTGATTAGCTGCCACCCCCCCCCCCCTCCGAGGCCCAGGTTCGATTCTCGGCTCTGCCACGAAATTTGAAAATTGGACGAGCGCTGGAACGGGGTCCGCTCAGCCTCGGGAGGTGAACTGCGTAGAGGTGAGTTCCATTCCCACCTCAGCCATCCTCGAAGTTGTTTTCCGTGGTTTCCCACTTCTCCTTCAGGCAAATGCCGGGACGGTACCTAACTTAAGTCCACGGCCGCTTCCTTCCCTCTTGCTTGTCTACCCCTTCCAATCTTCCCATTCTCACACAAGGCCCCTGGTCAGTGTATCAGGTGAGGCGGCCTGGGCGAGTTACTGGTCCTCATTCCCAGTTTTATCCCCCAACGCAGAGTCTGAAGCTCCAGTACACTGCCCTTGAGGCGGTAGAGGTGGCATCCCTCGCTAAATCAGAGGGAAAACCATCCCAGGAGGGTAAACAGATTGAGAAAGAAAGAAAGAAAGAAAAAAAGAAAATAGCAATAGGATCGCTGTATGTACTGTAAGTCATAGTTTAAAATTTTGAAATACTTAAGTTGTGTGTGAATTTGTATACGATGATGCTCGATTTATAATGTTAAACTATTAGTACTTCTTGTAATACTTTCTTTCCATGGAATTGCTTGTTGTATTCTTGTTGCAGTAATACTAATGGTAGTTGTTGTTGCTGCTGTTGTTGGGTAATTATGTTTTAACTTTATTATCACAGAATCACACTACTGTAACTGTCCATTGCCACCGGGATATTTCGAAATTGCGATGTATTTGTTAATATTAATAATAACAATAATAATAATAATAATAATAATAATAATAATAATAATAATAATAATAATAATAATAATAATAATCAAATCGCCCAACTGAATAAATCAAGCTATATATAACTTATCATGCTCCCACCACTGGTTTCTAGACGTCGTTATCTTCAATTAGGTCTACCATGTTTCCTTTACGAGCAAGGAGCAACCTTGCAACTGTCAGCGCCTCTCGAGGATGCCTCACTGATGGGCTCAAGTTGACTTCATAAAATTAATGGCTTTTAAACTTGTAGCGACTGTGACGACTGATGTTTGAGGGAGGTCAGAGGAGCAGTTCATGTATTGGAATATGTGTTTAAAAGAAGATAGAATCTTTGTTTTTAGGGGAAATAAAATGTTTGTTGGTTTATGTGTAGAGGCACCTGCTTGCTCCGCAAAGCACGAAATCGCGACGTCTTTCCTTACGAAATTTTACAAATTTGGCTCAGAACGCGAAACTACTGACAAAATTAAGTGGAATCACTCATTGATCAAAGAAGCATAATGAAGAAGATTGAAGAAATGCAGAGGAACCTGTTTTTCGCAAATCGCGAAATCGCGAATTTTTTAAACGTACTTTTACAAATCTGCCTCTGTGGTGTAGTAGTTAGTGTGATTAGCTGCCCCACCCCTAGGAGGCCAAGGTTCGATTCCCAGCTCTGACAAGAAATTTTTAAAGTGGAACGGGATCCACTCAGACTCGGGAGGTCAACTGAGTAGAGGAGGATCGATTCCCTCCTCAGCCGTCCTCGAAGTGGTTTTCTGTGCTTTCCCCACTTTTCCCTCAGGCAAATACCGAGATGGTACCTATGTTAAGACCACAGTCACTTCTTTCCCTCTTCCTTGTCTATCCCTTCCAATCTTCCTATCCCCCCACAAAGCCCATGTTCACCATATCAGATGAGGCCGCCTACGTGAGGTACTGGTCCTCCTTCTAAATTATATCCCCCCGATCCAAAGTCTGGCGCTCAAGAACACTGCCTTTGAGGCGGTAAAGGTGGGATCCCTCGCTAAATCAGAGGGAAAACCAACCCTGGAGAGTAAACGGATTAAGAAAGAAACATAAACAACGACGTAAACAAAGGAAAATACACTTGAATACAAGAGAAGAGACAGGAAAGAACAAGAAGAAAAATTACCTTGTGAGTTGGCCGTGCGGTTAGGGGCGCACGGCTGTGAGCTTGCATCCGGGAGGTAGTGGGTTCGAACCGCACTGCCGGCAGCCCTGAAGACGGTTTTCCGTAGTTTCCCATTTTCACAACAGCAAATGCTGGAGCTGTACCTTAATTAAGGCCACGACCAAGGGTTCAGTAAGAATGGCGCCCCACGTTGTTCTTGTGAAGCAAGCTCTGAAGTGGGGCCACAACCTTCGTGTAATTTAAGCAATGGTCTGAAAAAAAATTGCACATTCCAAGGAATTGCCTGACGTTCTTAATTTTGAGCGGTCTTGGGAACTTGTCTATGGCTTGGAGCTTCACCGGATTTGGGCGAACTCCCTCACCATCAATGACATGGCCGAGAAACAGGACCTCTTTTTGACAAAAATGCGATTTCTTTAGATTGATTTTGAACTCTGATGTCCTTAAATTCTCCAGTAGTTTCCTCAAATCCCTGATATTATCCTCGAAACTTGCTGAAGCTAGCAAGATGTCATCGACGTAACGAGTTGTAGTGGCCTTAACTTCATCAGTGAGACATCGATCTAGGGCGCGTATGAGAGCTGCACCGGCATTTTTCAATCCAAAGGGGAGACGCATGAAGACATACGTCTGCTGGTCAAAAATGAAGCCAGTAAATAACTTAGACTTGTGTTCTAAACCGATGTGATGATACGAGGATGTCAGATCTACGCTAATGAAGCGTGATTTTCCTCTGAAACGTTTGATAACCTCTTTAATAGGAGGGGCTTGATCATGCTCGGGGATTAAGCGCTCGTTGAGAGCACGTGCGTCCAAACACATGCGCAGAGACCCGTCTGATTTTTGAACCCCGACCAGCGGATTCAAATATGGAGTGGGATGCTTTGAAATTAGCCCGTTCTCCTCCATTTCCTTTATAATCCTTGCAGCTTGAGCATAATATTTGTCCGGTATAGGGTACGGTCTCCTCTTAAACGGTGTCCAATCCGTAACAGCTAGCGCATATGTGAAGTTAGGGATTAGAACCGGTTTGGAATCGAACACAGATATAAATTCCATTAAGAGAGCTCTAAGTTTTTCCTTCTCTTCTACAGTACCAGGACATTCCACGACCTTTAACCCGATTAAGGGTCCATTCGGCGGGTGTTCCGTATCCGTAAGGGTATTCGACTGGTGGATAACCTTAACTGAGAGGAAATCAGGCGTTTTACTGTTGAAAGTCAGATTTTCCATGGACCGTGTGGATTAATTCTCAGTTCCCGTTTGGAGTGATAGGTGCTCGGTTTTCAGGTCTTTCCTTTTTCAGTTTTTCAGTTTCGATGTCCACTAATTTATTACTTTCTCCGAAGCAACTCTTCGATATTGTGAGAAATAAACCAACGCTATGCAATGTGACTGCGTTTGAAACATTCAATAATAAATAACTTATAACTTTTTTATTTCAAGGATTTATATTAAAATAACAATGCTGTCGTGCCATTTCGAATTTAATAAAAGTTAGTAAGCACATTTTTGCTCCTCATTTCAAGTAGTTAGGCTCTCTTCTGAACCCCATCGTTTGGTTAAGATCGTGACCGAATTTCTTCCCGCAACGACCCATGATTTAAGAGTTCAGTATTGCTCTGCTGTAGCAGCCGTGGCCGACCAACGATGGAATGGAAAATTCGAAGGGTTCAGTATCTCCCGCGCCTACCGCATTACGTCCATTGATGCTGCATTTGCCATCGCAGGAATTGAGCCTCTGTTTCTAACTGCCTTTGGTAAAGCCAAGATGGCACTACTCAAGAAAAATAACACATCACCGGCGCTAATTTTCGAGATTAGGTTGGAACAAAAATGCAATTTTCTTCACTCTGGTCACCCTAGCACTTTCAAGAGTCTTGTTAACAACTGTTCCTCAAGCTATCACAACTCCACCATCTACATAGACGGTTCTCGAGTACCTGGTGATGATGATACTGACCAGGTTGGGTGCGATTTTGTTGTATATGAAAACGACATGGAAATATTTTCAGCACAATACAAACTCTCCTCATTTTGTACAATTTTCCAAGTTGAACTGTGGACCATAAAATCAGTACTACAGCTGTGTAAAGGTAACAATAACACAAAGCTGTACAGTGATTCACAGGCTGCACTTAATGCAGTAAACGACAGGTACAATATGAACCAGTTAGTTGCTGATATAAGAGCACTGACTCAACAATGTGTCCACGTTTGTCTGTCCTGGGTTCGTGGGTAGACACTGCGGAAATGAAAAGGCAGATTTCGAAGCAAAACAATCTGAAAAATACACGTTGGAAGTTTCGTACAACAAATCTCCAATATGTTACTTGCAGAGGAAGATTAAAGAATATACTACTTCTCAGTGGAATTATGTCCAGACCGCTACTTCGAAAGGATCCGTTACGAGAAACTTTTTCCTGAAATCCAGCATCGACCCCAGAGTAAAAACCCTATACCGAACTTTTTGCTTACTCAGTTCCATCTGACCACGGTAAATTTAAGTCCTACTTCGAGCGATTTAAGATTAAGACTGCAGATGGTTACTCTTGCTTTTGTGGATCATCTCAAACTGTGCATCATCTTCTATTTAACTGTCCTGTTTTTGGAAGAGCAAGATTTACTCTAGAATGCCATTTAAACTCGTGCAATAATGAACTGGCTAAACCTCTGTACTCTATCTTTAAAAGTCAGTGTTGTTAATCTCATTTTCACATATTCATCACACCTTCTGTAAGCTTTCGTTTTAACACTCTGTGTGTGTAAATAATGTATATTTTGATTTGTTCATCTATAATGCTAATATACCATGTAAAATAGGGTTCTTTTCTGTATGGGAAATTCTATAATAACTAGGGGACCCATGCGAGAAATCTCGCAAGTTCATAAAGTATGTGGTGGAGTAGCCCCCTGGTGACCTACTGGTGAACTAAGGAATACATAAATCTGTACAATATTAGACAATCTTACTTAACACTTGATGTAATCTTTGATTTTTTAACATTTATGGTATCCACTTGAACGGAAGCTAATGCAAGTGCATTATTATATTGACGACTATTCCGGAAGTAATTTTTGGTTTTACTATCATTACTTTCTTAACTGATTATTGCAGCATATTATAATGGCATAAATCAGGCGTCCCCAGCCGCCAAAATGTGCAGTAGACAGCAACGATGGCGCGTATTTTCATATAGCAACAGTATTTGCAAATCGCACAATTCGAACAATTTTCAAACTCATTTTTAAAAGAAATTATCGTTATTTATGAAATAAGAGTGCAATTCGTCACTGTTAATGTATATTTTCTTTCTTCTGAACGCTCATTTGTCGCGATCGGTTTCTAGTGAGCGCCGCAAAAGCGATCTATACTACCGAAATAATATATATGATGATAATGTGTCTGATCGATGGCTGATGTTTGATTATAACACAGATGGAAGAATTGCACCGTCGGAGAGTCAAGACTCTTTACTATCGACACACAATAATTCAACAACAAAATTGGTTGTATTATTAACGACAAAGGCACTGAATATGCAGCAGCAAGGTACCGTAGCTGCATGGGCGATTGCTTTTCAGAATGATCCTGAGACTGTTGAGACACACGAGATGTGATTTTAACATAACATTGCTGCCGTCGACTGTCGGAAAGTGGAGGGAATGACTGCTGACACATTGCGTATTCCAGCAGGATATTGCGCCCCCTCTTTACTCTATTGCGGCGAGGGAGATTTTGAATCGCGAATTATCAAACAGGCGGGTGGGAAGGCCATGGCCGACAGAATGACCAGCTCGCACTCCCGACCTCACAGCCTGTGATTATTGGTTGTGAGGACATTTGAAGGAGAAAGTTTACGCTAGAAAACCACAAGACATCGACATGCTGAAAACAGTAATTGAGGAAGAAATTTGTGCTATACTCTTATTCTTGTATCAGACAGCAATGAGTGATTTTCCAAAGCGCTGTCGATTATGCAGTGATGTTAATGGCGAACAGTTTGAGGCAATTATGTGACTCGGTATTGTTGATGTTTTTGTTGCATTGTTGTGAGTCTTGACTTCAAACAAAATCAAATCAATCACTACTGGTCTGCATTTAGGGCAGTCGCCCAGGTAGCAGATTCCCTATATGTTGTATTCCTAGCCTTTTCTTAAATGATCGCAAAGAAATTGGAACATTATTGAACATTTCCCTTGGTAAGTTATTCCAGTCCCTGGCTCCCCTTCATATGAACGAATATTTGCCCCAATTTGTCCTCTTGAATTCCTACTTTATCTTCATATTGTGATCTTTCCTACTTTTAAAGACACCAATCAAACTTATTTGTCTACTGATGTCCTCCCACGCCATCTCTCCACTGACAGCTCGGAACATACCACTTAATCGAGCAGCTCGTCTCCTTTCTCCCAAGTCTTCCCAGCCCAAACTTTGCATCATTTATCTAACGCTACTCTTTTGTCGGAAATCACACAGAACAAATCGAGCTGCTTTTCTTTGGATTTTTTCCGGTTTTTGAATCAAGTAATCCTGGTGAGGGTCCCATACACTAGAACCACACTCTAGTTGGGGTCTTACCAAAGACTTATATGCCCTCTCCTTTACATCCTTACTACAACCCCTAAATACCCTCATAACCATGTGTAGAGATCTGTACCCTTTATTAACAATCATATTTATGTGATTACCCCAAAGAAGGTATAGGTACGTACAATGATCCCCAAAAGGAACTTTCACCCCATCAACACAGTAATTAAAACTGAGAGGACTTTTCCTATTTGTGAAACTCACAACCTGACTTTTAACCCCGTTTATCATCACACCATTGCCCACAGTCCATCTCACAACACTATCGAGGTCACCCTGCAGCCGCTCACCGTCTTGTAACTTATTTATTACTCTGTACAAAATAACATCATCTGCAAACAGCCTTATCTCTGATTCCACTTCTCTACACATATCATTGATATATAAGAAAACATAAAGGTCCAATAATACTGTCTTGAGGAATTCTCCTCTTAATTATTACAGGGTCAGATAAAGCTTCGCCTACTCTAATTCTCTGAGTTCTATTTTCTAGAAATATACCCACCCATTCGGTCACTATTTTTTCTAGTCCAATAGCACTCATTTTTGCTAGTAGTCTTCCACGATCT
Source organism: Anabrus simplex (assembly GCF_040414725.1). NCBI lineage: Eukaryota > Metazoa > Arthropoda > Insecta > Orthoptera > Tettigoniidae > Anabrus > Anabrus simplex. Next base: position 477,267,404 of record NC_090267.1, read on the forward strand.
ACCCTATCAAATGCCTTAGATAGTTCAATCGCAATACAGTCCATATGGTCTCCTGAATCCAGGATATCTGTTATATCTTGCTGAAATCCTACAAGCTGAGCTTCAGTGGAATAACCTTTCCTAAACCCAAACTGCCTTCTGTCAAACCACTTTCTAACGTGGTGATTCTTTTATCTGTAGGACTTAGAATCGGCATATGCAAAACGGTGACATGTGACTTTTTTTTTTCAAAATATATTATTATTTCAATAAACTTCAACATACAACTTTCAAATGTGATCACATTATTTTAAACTAAATACATAATACATTGTATAAATGTGATACGTAAGACAAATTAAAAAATATTTTTGAACCAGAATTGCTGGTGAAATGAAATCCAAGCCACATGGCAATTTAAGGAATGCATATGAGAATTAAATAAAGTTGCTTCCATTCTTTATTTCAAAAGTTAAAACAGATATTCAGTTTTCTGTGCTTCCTGTAAAATTTCACTTTTGTCACTTGTCACATTTTTGCATATGCCGGATCAATTAAACATAAGCAATCGATCAGACATATAGCAATATTTCTGACCCACTGTATATAACCATACTGCATTGTTACATTTTACAACTAGATCTGGAACAATGAACCAAAGGAGCACAACAGATTCTCTCCTTCTTGAACACCGGTAGTATCGTGTCAAATAAAAGTTGTGCGAAGGATTGAAAACAGAAATATGGTTCATGGACGCTGGGTCCCCATTTTACTTTTTGAAGTTTCTTATTAGAAAAAAAACTCCTGTGTAGGTTAGGTGATTGTCTTCTCTGTTCAAGGTATCATGATCGAAACCTGACGTTAAAATGCAAGTGGCCTGCATGATTATTTTTACTAACATATTAAACAATTACTCTACGGGGGAAATTCTAGTATAGTTACTGGTGGAAGTGACGTTAAGCTCTTAGTAGTAGTAGTAGTAGTAGTAGTAGTAGGAGTAGGAGTAGGAGTAGGAGTAGTAGTAGTAGCGCATTCTCCCAATATTGGAAGACGTTAAGCAAATTACTCAATAATTTCTTCTGTGGGTTCTTCTTGTTGTTCCAATAGACTTTCCTTCTTTCCGAGAAGGCTCGTTTACGTTCTTCCTACCACTTTGGTCTGTACTGTTTTTGTTGTGCTTGCTGATGTCGCTTCCCATTTGTTTACTTTGTGTATAAAGATGTATCTTTCTACAATGTCTGTTGAAGTTATGTTTGCGTTTTTGATGTCCTTTCGAAATTCGTTAAGCCAGGGTTATGAGTTCTTAGTGAGGTTACATAATCTATTATCCTTTTTTCAATCGATTTTCTGGTCATCTTCTCAGATGACCCAAGAATTTCATTCGTCTTTTCCTAATGTCAATTTCGATGTTTGAGAACTTTTCTGTTGTTTTGATCGATTGTAATCGGTAACCGTCTTGGGTCGTTGAGTGCCAGTGTCTTACTTGGTTATATGACAGTGTTTTAATGCCGAATTTTTGTGTCTTGACATGGACTTCTTGTTGTAGATATTTTAGACTAACCCTAACGCTTTTTTTTTTAATTTTTTGGAGACGAGTTTGTTGTGAGATCTGTTATATGGCCTGTCAGTTCGATAAATTCTCCGAGGTATTTAAAGTAAGGGACCCTGTCAATTGCACCATATTTTGTTCTCAGGTTCTTGATATCTGCCTTTGAACATAAGAATTTCGTTTTTTCGAACAACATCTATAGCCCCACCTTTTCTTCGCCTTCTTTAAGTATCTCGAGCTGTTTAACGGCAGTCTCCTCATCCTCTATTAGTATCGCCAGATCATCTGAAAAAGTGAGGTATGGTATGTGGAGGTTATCTTTGGAAAAGCCCAGTCGGAGTGGTTTCCAAAACTCACATTTCTCGAGTTCTTTCTCACATTCTTCCATAACGTCGTCCTAGACGACGTTGAACAGTATAGGAGAGTCCATCATCTTGTCTTATTCTTATTCTTATTCTTATTATTCTTTTTCTTTTTCTTATTCTCATTCTTATTCTTATTCTTATTCTTATTCTTATTCTTGTTCTTATTCTTATTCTTATTCTTATTCTTATTCTTATTCTTATTCTTATTCTTAGAGTTCGGAATTTTAGTCAGTAATTGGTTAGAATACAGACTTAAGCGACTACAGCTATCGATCTCGGGAAGAAGAAGAAGAAGAATTCAACTGAGAGAGCAGACGTCCATCAACTCTGCACAATTCGCTACCCAGTCTTTTAAACATTAACACGTAATAACGATGAGAGTCGAAATTCTCATGTTCCGTTATCTGGTGATTTCCGAGGCTCCAATCATTGAACCCAGTTGTTGCAAATTGGGATATCCCTCCAAAAAGTTTACAATGAGCACGCGGTTGTCTCTAGGTGGCGTTTATTCGTCGCCCGGTTCAGTAAGTTGCAGCCGGAAGTGATCTTTATACCCGTCGCAGTACCAAGGGGGTTGTGTCACAACATTGTGGTTGTATAGTCATTTAGGGATATCTCGACACGCTAAGCAAAAACCTGTAATTTTGATCATGCTTTATTTGCAAAATAGTTCAATTTTTACCTGGTGAATTTGTACACAGTTAGTGTATGTTTTCTATTACTTATGGCAAAAAATAACACTTCATATCATTGTAAATTAGAAAATAAATGAACTATGCAAAAATGTCCACTTCTCCCGCACTTAGGGAGAACCTGACACTAGGTAGGACCTCTGAAGAGTTACACAACTATTGTACACAGTGGGCACATATAAACTGTTCGTCGTTTCCATTTTCCACACACATCTCGTGGAACCATTTCCTGCATTCCCCACTACACTGGACCTATGCCTCATTTCGGTTGTCGTCATAGAAATAGCCATCACATACTGCGCAGTAATTCTCAGAGCAATTAAGACTGCTTGAGGAACTAGCTTCCCCACTGCCAACACGCCGAGTTCTCGTTGTTTTGTTTAGATTTGTGGGATTCTGTTCATTTACGCGTTTCCTCTTCCTTAACTTTTGTCGGTAATCCTGAGAAGTCAACATGGCGGATTCTTCCACTCTTCTTCCACTTCCTTTTCCAGATAGGAGTCTTAATATCAGAACAGGAGATAACTCCTGGACTGAGCAACTCGGAGGTGTAAATGCAGGTGAGGCTTCATGTTCCTGTGATAATGTAGGACTACTGGCCTTAGCTTCTACAGCAATATCTTCTCCAACATGTACGTGATTTGAACCATTTTCGTCTTGCACAAGGTCGTATTCAAAAATGTCTTCTTGGAGGATATCGGGATTGTACGGATAAATGCCACATTTCCTAAATCCGCCGGTAAAATTTCCTGCTGTTGCCGATTTGTCCCAAGCCATCTTTAGTAGGTCTCCAAAATTATCTTTAGTGATCCCTTTTCCCGGGTGAGCGCGAACGAACTTTCTGGTGGCCTCATTGTAGAAATGTTTGAAACTCTTGAAATAAGACACATCTAGCGGTTGGCAGCGGTGAGTGCTGTGTGGGGGAAGGCACAACATCTCTATTCCTAAAGATGATGCCTTATCAAGTACATCCGGATCTTTGCAGTGCGTTGAATGTCCGTCGATTATCAACAGAATCCTGCCCTGTGGTTTGTAACGGTTTAGATGATCAAGGAACAATGAAAATACCTCAGTGGTCATATACCCTGATTCAGACATTTTAACAACTGATAAATTGGGCATTCCTTTAGAGTAAGTGTCTCTTTGCCTTACCCCTTTCATTATAACAAAGGGTGGGATAGCATATCCAACAGCATTAGCACACACCATTACTGTTACCGTAGATCCCTTTTCCGCCGTGGTACTGTGGAACACGTTTTTCTTTCCTTTCTCACTGATAATCTTCCCTGCCTTAAATATGAGCTGAACACCAGTTTCATCGGCATTGAAAATCCTACCAGGCTCGTCCCATAAGTTCATTTGATCATACACTGTACTAAGCAGTGTGAAGAATGTTTTTAATTCTTCCCTGTTTAGTCCCTTTGAGCGCGCATATGATCGACCTTGAGCCTTGCGAATACTTAAATTTGGATGTCTGTCACGAAAGGAATAAACCCAGTCATACCCAGCCATAGCCTTGTGTTTATTAAATTTGTTTTTCACACCATTCCTCTGAGCGAACCTAAAAGCCAGTTCTCGTAAGTCGGTCACTGTTAGTCCAAAACCCTTAGAATCAAGAAGAAGAAGATGGTTGACTAACTTGTCCTCCATATCTTTGTCCATTGTTGCTTCTTTTCCCAGTTGCCTATTGGTAGATATACCAGAGAGTATTCTGGATCTGAGTGTATTCCTTGGTACACGGAATTTCTTCGCAGCTGTTGCCAACGGAGTTCCATTTTCTTTCACGTCCTTAATAGCAGCAGCCATATCTTCTGCATTCCATCGTCCAAGCAGACCTTTGTATACATATTTCCGCGGCATCCTCCACCTATAACCAATAAGATGCAAAACTATTAACGCGAAACTTCTACTTTATCATCAGTCTCCAAACTTCGTACGTTAAGTTTAACATAACAAAACGATACAAACAGTATTATTATTATTATTATTATTATTATTATTATTATTATTATTATTATTATTATTATTATTATTATTATTATTATCAGGATTATTATTATTATTAAAGTGCATTACAAAACGATTATAAATATCCTAATACACTACATTACCATCATTGATTAATCCTACTACACTGTAGTATTAACGCACCATTGAATCCTACCCCCAAATATGCATCCCCGTTTAGAGATTCAGGGAGATCTCGACACGTCGAGATCTCCCACGCTTGTCATGTCGATACCTCCCCGAGTTACATTGGCAGGCAAGAGGTGGCAGCACTTACCACGCTGAATGATTGGCGATTTGGAAATGACATGGCCGCTTCTCCAAAACGTGCTTTGTGTGCCTAACCTCAAACATTGTCTTAAAAATATCGCATATCTACGTATTTCGTTATACAACCTACTCATTATCTTATAGTACGTTACTTTTCCATCATATATCACTTACATACTCACCTTCAACTATTCAGATGTCTTGTATTTATAGTGATAATCGTCTGCTACCAGGATCACCATGAGCACAACACCCTACGGCTCCAATACATGTAGTTACTAGTAGGACCTGTAGAGTACTGTGGTTACCAGTGGCGCTAAGCTTAAAAGTGTCGAGTTCTCCCTCATGTCGGGATCTCCCTAAGTTACCTTATTTATTATATTACTAGCAGAAGTACCCGTTCTTCGTATGGGTTATCAGAAACTGGCTTTAGTTACTCATACTATCGGTGTGAGCGACTTTATTAGATATTTATATCACTGGTGTATTTACTTAAGTACGTAGAAATTATTAGTCATGTTTGGAATTATAGTGTATCTTCTTTTCTTCATGGCGACCTCTAAATATTAGTTCGTAATTAGCGTCGACCTCTAAGATATTTTGCTACCGTGTTTTTCCTTAATTCCCACCTATATATACCTGCTCCCTTCACAAAGCTGCAAGTTTAGTGTAAGTATACTTCCGCTAGATAGTACCACAAATATAAATATTATTGAATGTATTTGTTTGATCCGACATTTCGTAACTGTTATATATGATCGTCGAGGAAATACGCGATGCATAAAAGAAACTACTATAATTATCGAGAATTATAATTCTCAGGGCTTGTCACTCATGTCGCACATCATATAATGAATCTGAGTATAAATGTTGAGAAATGTTTTCAAAAGATGGGCGCACCATCTTCACAATTGTGTACAGTATATAGGTTGTTTTCATGATTACAGTGATCGTAAAAGTGGACCAAAATATCGGTACTGATAACATCAGTGATCCTACTACTCCATGATTTGATAGAAAATACTTTAAACTATAGGTAACAGACTCCGCAAAATGCTGAAACCTAAGCCGGTACGTAAAAACGGAGGCCCGTCAGCAACCGCTGGTCGCTGTACTACGGAGATCTCCGGAACTATTATTTTTATACTTCACGTCCTTTCCATCCTCGCCCAAAGGAGTGCTATGAGCGTCTTACACAACAGTTTATTTTTTCCAGATAGTAAGTCATATGTGTATCAATTTTGGTTGGCAGCTATGCCCAAACGAACATGCATAATCTAGCTGCTGTAGAATCCTGGAGCTGACGTTGCCATGGTTACGGCAGTTCATTACTTATCCGATTCCTAGAGCAGGGATAGTGCGGTGCCAATATCTCCGTAACGGTTGGTTTTAGGGCCTTAAAACATGGTTTTCGGGCCCGCAGGGCTTACCGAGTTTTGTTCTTTGCGTCAAGAGGATTAAATTGAGCTTTGTCTCGTCCTTATACGACAAATTCGATATTTTGCCTATATCAGCCTATTATTTTTATATTTCCCCCCCCCCCGTGCCCCCCACCTCGAATTGTTTTGAAAATAAAATACAGCCCATGTTGCTCACTGGCAATGTGGATTTCTATAGGTGAAGTAATTTTTAAAATCGATTCAGTAGTTTTTGAGCCTATTCGTTACAATCAAACAAATTCTTCCTCTTTATAATATTAGTATAGATAACCGACAGCTTTCGCATAAGTGGAACAGAATTTCCCTTATTTATTTCGGGGGGCTTTCGCTTTAGAATATTACGAAAGTGCGCGCATTCTAAAAATTCGTTTTCAAACAGTTAGAGATTTTCTTCAGTTTTTGCCGCCCCATAAATTTGCCGCCCTTGTCCTGGGCTCATAAGGCCTATGCCCAGAGGCACCTGCTTTTCGCGGAGCGCAATATCGCGAATATTTTGCGGAATTTTAGAAATATGGCTCAAAATGCGTTAATATTTGCCTTTAAGCAAAATCGCGAAATGACTGAATAAATTATGTGGAATCACTCTTTGATCAAACAAGTATAATGAAATGTGATTTTAAAATGATGAAGTCTCTTTTCTAACTGTACCGGGAGGTACACATGAATTCCGCACGTTCAAAATAAGCGTCTTAATGAACTCCTCTATCGACCAAAATATGAAATTGCTAGTACATAAAGTTGAAACTTTAATTAGAAGATGTTACCACTAAAGAATTAAGTAATTGTATTATTCTGAAGTTGCCCAAACTGACTGGATTTATTTACTGTGTGTTTATTTACATCAAAAAGTTTGGACGTTTTTCCACAGATCTCACTACCAAAAACTATTGTCATGCACTCTGGTGCAAGGTAAAGGAAGTGTTATTGAAAGTAATTTTGTGTTTATAGGTTTTCTCAACTTTCATTTGTTTTTATTCAATTCTAGGTTTGCAACACTTCTGTCTCATTCCGCCAGTTTTGAATCTGGCCAATGAAAATTTTCTGTAATTAATTTTCAGCCTATCACAGGCTTCTTGTTCGGTTTTGAGTGTAACTTTCGGGTTCAGCCAATAAAAATGAGAGCGTGGGTCCGGATTAGCCCAGAATCTTCTCGAACCTTCCCTGAGGGTATATAACTTGCGGCTCTTGGAGTTTCCTTGTCCTATTGATCGTCGTCTTTCTCAGTGTGTGTGTTAAGGCAGGAGGCGAGGAGCCTCTTTCTTCGGCAGGCAGAACATCTACCAGGTAATGGCCATGTAAATTCTCTCTTTCTTGCTGTTTCCGCATACTTATCCGAGGGGATGGTCCGAATTTCTACCTATGTAACCGTTTTAATGTAAACTTCTTCCTTTTCATGTAAAATTTCATAAAGTCTTTAACTGCAAATCGGTGATAGAGAGTGAGTTACCCTCTCGATTTCCTCTTCATCTTGGTTTGAGGTGACTACGATTTCGTAACTGTTTTCTTTCCTGTAATATATTAAAGTTATTTCCATGCGAGCCACCTCAGTAGCTTGGGCCCAGTTTCATCGGCCTAGAGCCCTGTAGGTTTTTAATATTTCATTATCTGGGAGCGCAGTGTATGCCTCCATTCAGTTTGTGTTCGGGCCATTTATTTAACCTGTTATTTTTCCGCAAAGGCCCAGTAGGTTGGGTACTAGATACCCCTGTGTAAAACTATTTCCATTTGTAAATCGTGCCTTGTGAGGCCATGGAGTGTAAAGTTTTTATGTAATGTTGCCTTGAGTGGACTGTAAGAAATAGAGAGCATGTAAGCTCTTTCATAAGTTTTGGCAATAGTGAGGGGTGCCTCTGGAAGGCTAGAGATTGTAATTTTTGGAGCAAACGCTCTTGAATTGGGGGATTTCTGCCCTTTACTAAATTATTCTTCATTTTGAATTTTAAATTTTGTAAACTTGAACTCGTGGCTCAGACCTTGTAAATCAAGGGCTTGAAGCTCACACTTGTTAAATGCCCTATTCTGGGGTTCTCTATTTTAATCCACAAATTCGTTGTTGTTCACTCAGTGAAGAAATTTGTTAAGTTGGAAATTCTGAAAGAAAGATAACCTTTTAAAGTTTTAATTCAATTCTTGATTTGTAGTTAGACCCATTCACCCCAGCACCTTTTTTTCACCTCTTTCTGCTCCACGGATATCACGGTAACACTAACAAAGCAAATTCTCACGGTACAAGAAATTTCAATATCAGAATATCTTGAGCCATAGACTACACAGTGTTTAGGAATAGTTGGTCGTTCATGTAGAGCACGTAAATATATTGATGTGATGCCATTATTCTTTCCCTGAAATCAGAATGTGAGTATTTTCTGGAAGCTACAATGCAGGCTTTATGGACCCCAGTCAGTAATCTTGACAGTGAGAGGTCATTTTCCACGCAATGTCTGGCAAGAGAACAGCTCTGACTCCCAGAAATCTATGTTTTGTTTAGACTAACGTGTAAATTATGTACGTACATAGGCTACTTATTAAAGTGACCTGATTTTTTTGTTTCAAACATTCATGCTTTGATATACGTAAAGTGTTTTTAGTAGAATCTTGTACATATGTAAAATAAAATTTCATCCTTTTACTGAAAATATGCTGTCAACCACTTTTTGGCTTAGCTTTAATGCTGAAAAATGGATATAAAATTGAGAGAAATTATTAACGAAATAAAACGAGAATAGTGAAAAATATACAGAAATAACTTTTTTTAAATTGCGAGATAATGCAAAATTTTCACCACAAACAGGCGCCTCTACCCATGCCGAAATACGGCTCTGGTTGTTAATGATTTGCACCTTCGAGAAACCTATCATAAATGTAACATATGCTCATAAATTTACTCTCTTTAATGGTCCCTATCTTCCGAGCCTGACTGGATGTCTTGCATTCACTAGTCTATCGAAAGAATAATCGCTCAATTCATAAGACAACCCTTATAACGAGTGGAAAGGAGCTGTTACAGCATAGCAAGACGAACAATGAACCAATGTCACGCTTTTGTAGGGGCTGGCCTGCTATTAGATCACAAGAGTCTTGGAAGTCATGGCCTGCTGCATTCTTCCCTTGCTGTTACGGTCTGGAGATCATGGCGAGGTCTCCTGAAAGACTCAAGGTCAAGGCTACTAGACTGTTATTGCTAACAGGTACAGAAACCTACATTCTCCTAATACTTTAAAACAGTGGTATTCAAAATTTTTGGTTGGCGTACCCCCAAAATCCAATTGGTTTACCTTCATACCCCCGAAGTACGAGTCTTCTTCTACCGCTTTTCCCACACTTATGGGGTCGCGAGTCCGAACTACGTCGCATATATGGATTTCGCCCTTTTTACGGCCGAATGCCCTTCCTGACGCCAACCCTATATTGCGTGTTTCTGTGGTGGTTGGTAATGTAGTATGTTGTCTGATTATGAAGAAGAAAGTGTTGGGACAAACACAAACACCACGTTATGTTGCAGCATGGAAAGCATCTTCTGAAGTGCAGTTGTGCCATCTTCGGATGTCCTTCAGCCTTGAATTCCTCCTCCTGCCAACAGACCTTTTCCCCTGTATTTTACCTTCAATGATGAGTTGTAATAGCTGGTACTTCTCGCCTCTCATAATGTGCCCTAGATATTGGGTTTTTTCTTTTTTACAGTAAGTAGTAGTTCTTTTTGTTTCTTCATGCGATGAAGGACTTCGTCATTTGAAATTTTCAGCACCCAAGGTATTCGGAGTAGGCGGCTATATAGATACATTTCAAAAGCATCAATTCTTTTTTTAGATTTTGGTCACATCCAAAGAGAAAAATAGAGGATACATAGCACCGAATCGTTCGCATTCTTAATTGCACACTTAGATCCGATTTTGTAAATAGCTGTTTCATGCTAAAAAAAAATTGTCTCCTGGCCTGTTCTATGCTAGATTTTCTCTCTCTCTCTTGGAATCACATTCCTCATCTAGCACAGTACCCAAGTATTTGAAGGAGGATACTTGTTCAATCTTACTGCCTTTTATTGACAGGGTTGCTTGAATTTTTCTTTTAGAGAAGACTACAGCTTTGGTCTTGGAAGCGTTGACAAACAGGCCAAACTCTTAACTGCGCTGGACTAATTTGTCTATCATGCGTTGGAGCACAGGTAATTAATTTGCTATGACAACAGTATCATCTGCGTACCTGATATTGTTAATTGCCTGTCCATTTATAACTATCCCGCTGTTTTCGTCCAACAACACCTCCCTAAATATTGGCTCAGATAAATGTTGAATTAGAGAGGTGACAGCGCACGAACACTTTTCCTGATTGCATTGTTACTGCCTGAACATCCGAATTCCTTTGATAAGTTTTAGGGAGTCAGAACCTTGTAGGCCATCACATTGTAAAAATCAAGGGTATCAACCTAATTAAATTTGTTCTTCAAATCTGAATCTCACTGAGCTCCAGTCATATCAAATTGCGTATGACCTGACACTTTTTTCTATATCAGTTAAAACAGTGACTGATATTTAACGAAAACTTGTTTTCTAAAGATTTGAAGTCCTCAAACTTTCGTCATATTCACTTTTCGGATATCGCATGTTTGTTATTGAAATCGAAATTAAACTTGTTCTGTTCCAGTAAATATCAGAAATTTCACTTGGAACACTGCATGTACGAAGACAATGAACGTAACCTCTATTCGACTTACTTTGTCATAACAAGCTGTGGCCGCACTGATTTCAGAAGTGAGCCGCTACTTTAGTACGCTTGGTCTACACAGACACGTAATGTATTAAAATATTAAAAGCATTTTTTATATCAGGAACAAGTGGAGAAAACTCGTTTTGAAGCGATAAGCCTACGAATTTCTTCATAGACCTCGAGATGTTCGGACTGCTCTACCTTATTGAAGTTATCCATGAACAGACGAAATTATAACATGAAATCTAGTGATTACACCACTCCGCAACACAGACAAACGTGTGACAGGAATGTCAAACATACACACAGCCCATTCATATAGTAGAAATGAAATTGAAACTCATAAACTTAAAATGAAGGGCAATTCTAATCAGTGAAAGAGGAAGGGGTGAAATTATTTCTACAGTTTGTTCCAAGAAATCGTGTATATTAATGCTTCTGATACATTGATAACGAGGAAGAGAAGGAATGAAAAATACAAATTTTCATTCATGTTTAAATTCTAGTGTTAATTCATATAAACTAAAAATTACCTTCAAAATTGACAATGATTAATTACTTTATCGTCAAAGATGATACATGATTAATACTGTATATTACCGAGCTCGATAGCTGCGGTCGCTTAAGTGCGTCCAGTATCCAATTCGGGAGATAGTGGGTTCGAACCCCACTGTCGGCAGCCCTGGTTTTCCGTGGTTTCCCATTTTCATACCAGGCAAATGCTGGGGCTGTACCTTAAATAAGGCCACGGCCGCTTCCTTCCCAGTCCTAGCCCTTTCCTGTCCCCTCGTCGCCATAAGTGCTGTCTGTGTCGGTGCGACGTAAAACCAATAGCAAAAAAAATTAATATATCCATGTGTTCGTTTCTGTAATAGAACGTTCTATTAATGTGTTGTTGTATGTTCATACTTATGATACGGTGTGTGATTATTAGAGATAGGAATTTCAGGTGCAAAATTTGGGTCCAAATGGTGCAAAAGAGTGCAATAAGTTTTAAAATGTGTGAAAAAAGGGCAAATTTAAAATGGAAATATTCATTGAAAACTGTACCAAAGCCAATTAGAACTCAAATTCACACATGTATTAAAAAGTCTCCCAAAACAGTCCCAAAGCACAATTACTTTTTTTACAATTTGCTTTACATCGTACCGACACAAATAGAATTAAAAAATTCAGCATTTTAAATTCGTCCCCCACTACAGCAGTCAGTGGGATTACTAATTGGTCAATTTGACTTCTACTCCTGCTCTTTTCTTCCTGTTCCAAAGCTTTCGTCTAACTGCAGTACGATAAAACGCAAGCTGATTTGTGGACCCTTTGCCTAACGGAAGTTCATTGAATACCACATTAATCTGGAAGCTTTCGCCTAATATGTCTGCACTGAAGAAAAAGTAATGTGATACCACGCTGAAAACCCTAAGTTCCAACAAAAGCATATGCAAAATAGGATATTTTGTCCATTTATGAAACACCCAACGGGGGAAAAGAAAATAGATTAAGCCATACACGTTCAGTTTCCTTTACTGGATTTTTATGGGAATAAAACGCGGTAAAGGAGCAAAACTCTGACGTAGGAGAGAGTGCTAAAACATGCTGACATTGAGTTAAGGTGCAAAAAAGGTGCTAGCATTGAGAAAAAGTGCAAAAAGGTGCTGGCATTAAGAAAAAGTGCAAGAAGGTGGTGGCATTAAGAAAAAGTGAAAGAAGGTGCTGGCATTAAGAAAAAGTGTAAGAAGGTGGTGGCATTAAGAAAAGGTGCAAGAAGGTGGTGGCATTGAGAAAAGGTGCAAAAAGGTGGTGATGGCATTAAGAAAAAGTGCAAGAAGGTGGTGGCATTGAGAAAGGTGCAAAAAGGTGGTGGCATTGAGAAAAAGTGCAAGAAGGTGGTGGCATTGAGAAAAGGTGCAAAAAGGTGGTGGCATTAAGAAAAGTGCAAGCAGGTGGTGGCATTAAGAAAAAGTGCAAGAAGGTGGTGGTATTAAGAAAAAGTGCAAGAAGGTGGTGGCATTGAGAAAAGGTGCAAAAAGGTGGTGGTGGCATTAAGAAAAAGTGCAAGAAGGTGGTGGCATTGAGAAAGGTGCAAAAAGGTGGTGGCATTGAGAAAAAGTGCAAGAAGGTGGTGGCATTAAGAAAAAGTGCAAGAAGGTGGTGGCATTGAGAAAGGTGCAAAAAGATGGTGGCATTAAGAAAAAGTGCAAGAAGGTGGTGGCATTAAGAAAAAGTGCAAGAAGGTGGTGGCATTGAGAATGGTGCAAAAAGATGGTGGCATTAAGAAAAAGTGCAAGAAGGTGGTGGCATTAAGAAAAAGTGCAAGAAGGTGGTGGCATTGAGAATGGTGCAAAAAGATGGTGGCATTAAGAAAAAGTGCAAGAAGGTGGTGGCATTAAGAAAAAGTGCAAGAAGGTGATGGCATTGAGAAAAGGTGCAAAAAGGTGGCATTAAGAAAAAGTGCAAGAAGGTGGTGGCATTGAGAAAGGTGCAAAAAGGTGGTGGCATTGAGAAAAAGTGCAAGAAGGTGGTGGCATTAAGAAAAAGTGCAAGAAGGTGGTGGCATTGAGAAAAGGTGCAAAAAGATGCTGGCATTAAGAAAAAGTGCAAGAAGGTGGTGGCATTAAGAAAAAGTGCAAAAAGGTGCTGGCATTGAGAAAAGGTGCCAAAAGGTGCTGGCATTAAGAAAAGGTGCAAAAAGGTGCTGGCATTAATAAAAGGTGCAAAAAGGTGCTGGCATTAAGAAAAAGTGCAAAAAGGTGCTAGCATTGAGAAAATGTGCAAAAAGGTGCTGGCATTAAGAAAAAGTGCAAGAAGGCGGTGGCATTGAGAAAAAGTGCAAAAAGATTCAACCAGAACACAGTAAAGATTGATATCATGGTTTCCTTGTAAGACAAGTCAATTTAAATACTTTAATAGTAAACTATAATTATAATGTAGCCCCTAAAATTACTAGCTCCAGTCGTTATTACGTGGTCTAAGATTAGCATAGTTCCAAAGAATCAGAAAGACAGTACCCTCCCTAGAATGTGCTGAAGTGGTTATAGATTCCAATAGCAAACTATCAGGGGCAGTCAAATGAAAACCGAAGACCCGCTACAACGTGACCATGGAGTGGTTTCATTCAAAATTAATTACCAAAAGCGTTAATACATTTATTCCACTGTGCGACGAGACGATCAATTCCAGTTTGGTAGAAAGAGGTAGGTCGCTGACGGATCCACAACCGCACCCACTCTTGCACTTCCTCGTCCGAATAAAACCGACGTCCACGAATGTCTTCCTTCAGGTCGCCAAAATTGTGCAAATCACAAGGTGAAAGATTCTGGCTGTACGGAGGATGTTGAAGTGTTTCCCAACCAAGTCGCTCAAGCGTAGACTTCGCCAGATTGGAAGTATGGGGCGAAAATTTTCATGCAACAGGATGACTTCATTGGACAGCATTTTCTGCAAAATGTCTTCATAGAGCTGCGCCACCAGAAAACGAACCACACTTCTCGGCTCTTCTTTGCTTACCTCCATTTCTACAGCTGGACGAACATACTAGACCGGTCCGCGCACCAACAAAGACATAACTATTCTTCATATTCTTCTTCTTCTTCTTCTTCTTCTTCTTCTTCTTATTTAGTGTTCGAACATCGTAGTACAACGCTACGTCCAGTCACTAGTAAGACATAACCCAAAAACTGCGTGCACCTGTGAGTTGTCACTATGTAGTTGTCCTACCAAATCAGTGGCAGTATCGTCCGGCTCCATGGCTAAATGGTTAGCGTCCTCGCATTTGGTCGCAGGGGTCCCGGGTTCGACTCCCGGCGGGGTCAGAAATTTTAACCATCATTGGTTAATTTCTCTGGCACGGGGACTGGGTGTAAGTGTCGTCTTCATCATCATTTCATCCTCATCACGAGGCGCAGGTCGCCTACGGGAGTCAAATCGAAAGACCTGCACCTGGTGAGCCGTACATGTCCCCGGACACTGCCGGCACTAAAAGCCATACGCCATTTCATTTCAGTGGCAATATCGATACGCAACAACAGTGTTGCCAGATTTCGCGCGGAATGTATGATATGGCGGGAGTTCGGTTTTCATTTGACTGCCCCTTGTAACTGAGGACCAAAGATGGAAAAGGGTGAAAGTGCCCAAATATGAAAAAAGTTTATTTTTAACAAGGCCATGCCATGCCGCATATTGTGGTAACTTTTGCTGGGCCTGAGGTCATTAGTTTAGTTGGTAGGAATTTCAACAGGTAGTGCCACAGTTCAACGTGCCCAGCTGAGTTGGGTGGAGAAGGGTGAATGTGCGAGCGTCCCGCGCTGCAATTCTTCCGTGCTGTCCATTGTGTCAGCGTGCTATCACTCATGTATTTTCTAATGTCTGAGCGACTTAATTAAATAATTTAAATTTATAGAAGCTAAGTATTGTTATGTAATTATATACCATGTGTTGGATGTACTATACTTACACTTCAAAGGCCGTAGGTAATCATTAATTCCTGGTCTCCTTTGGTAGAGAAGCCTGGAAGTGCCATTGTGCTCGGGAAGTCTATTTTTGGCGTTTACTCGAAAATATGTTTCTGGCACTTTCACCATTGTCCATCTTTGGTCTTCAATTTAGGTTAGCCATAAAAATTTCTCGCACCCTAATGGAACTATTTAATTATAGCTTCCGAGAGTTCTGTTGAGCGCTTGGTGCTAATTAAAACTGAGACATTAAGTAAAAGCTTTTGTTAAAAGACAAACGAGAGGGTTGGTGAGAAGCAGGGACATATCCGCAAGGCACTTCCACTATTTGTGCAGCTTGCTTGGGAAGGAAGTAGTTCAGTGCATCACACAGGAAGTGGTTCTCATATCCAGGCTACGTAACGTCTGGAGTACGTCACTCAGCGCTAACAATTTCAAGCGTAGTACGGCGCGCCGAGCATAAAGCACTCAACTTTTACTGTAACATTTCTTCATAGAAAATAATTAAATCATTATCCAGGCTTCTCTCTTCTTTTGAAAAAATGTAGTGCTGATGAATTGTTGTTGTTTTTTTATCGAGCAATAACAATGCAGGATACCTCAGTTTTGGATTTACTGTTGTACGTAGCGAGTCGTATTCACAGGTGATCCATCTAGAGGACTGTCCTATTTGAGGCCAGATAGTTCTGTCTTTCGGGTCTCCCACATTAAACTGGAACCGGACATTAAATGTATCTTTTAGATAAGTAGGAAATGAAAATCCTCGGCCTGTTTCCAGTCATTCGACCGCGTCAGGAATGCAATGAATGAAGCCCGCTTCTAGCGGCGAGGATAGGAATTGTGCCGGCTGTCGAAGACTGTGTGGCCAACTAGGATGCTACAATCAGTCCATAGACTGGTTTCATGCAGTTCTTCATTCCACCCTATACTGTGCTAAACTTTTAATTTCTCCATAACTGCTGCATCCTACATCTACTCTAATCTGCTTGTCGTAATCACACCTTGGTCTACCCTTACCGTTCTTACCCCCTGCACTTCCCTCAAAAACCAACTGCAAAAGTCCTGGGAATGTTAAGATGTGTCCTACCATTCTATCTCTTCTTCTCGTCAAATTTAGCCACAACGATCTCCTCTCACCAGTTCGATTCAGTATCACTTCATTCGTTATTCGATCTATCCATCTCACCTTCAGCATTCTTCTGTAACACCACCCAAAAGCTTTTATTCTCTTTCTTTCTGAGCGAGTTATCGTCCATGTTTCACTTCCATACAATGCCACGTCCAAACGAAAGTCTTCAAAAATATTTTTCTAATTCCTATACCAATACAAATATAAGGTGACAAAATTCCTCAGAAAAAGTGTAATTTTTTTGCCACCGAACTGAATGGCATATTTGTAATTATGAGGGTTATAGATGTGGTTGTAAGACTTTGTTTCCAAAGTATTTGGTTGAAATTATGTTTATAAATATATAATCCTATTATATAAAATATAAAAAGTACAGTTCTTTAAAAAATAGAAATGTATTTGGTACTTTCTTGTTTTTATCATTACTAATGTTATTTTAATTTAATACGAATATTACCATTTTGTACATTATATTCAAACTGGTTTATTATTAATGTTTCTGTTATTACTACGTCTATGTTTGCTCTCAATTTGTATTATTCTCATTTGCTCATCAGATACATTTTTTCATTTGTAGCTGTTTGTTGTTACTTTATTAGTGCTATCATGTTATTTTCTAACTTGTGTTGTGGGCCTACTTTGTAAATAAAGTGGTTTAAAAAAGTAGACGAAATGTGCATGTTTCTCTGAAACAAAGAAACCAAATAATACCAGGACCCTGCTTAACACAAAAACAGAGTGTCGCACTCCTCTGGGGCAATAATTCATGACTGATAGATGGAATGAAATGAAATTGGAGAGTGTGCTGGAATGAAAGATGACAGGAAAATCCGGAGTACCCGGAGAAAAACCTGTTGCGCCTCCGCTTTGTCCACCACAAATCTCAGTTGGAGTGACCGAGATTTGAACCACGGCACCCAGCGGGGAATGGCCGGCGTGGTCCCGCCTGAGCCACGGAGGCTTTTAGATAAATAAGAACTGGATTTAAAATGTCAATATTTTCAAAGTTCAGCAATGCTGAATATCGAATTATTCTGTAGTTATTCCACCTTTCTCAATTTTACGGCGACAAGGGGTTCATCCCTGAAGTCGAGAACTTACAGATCTCCAAGCATCCATCTTAGTACAGTACTTGCAGTTTCACATGCTACTTCAATGCCAAAATGAACTGACAACTTGTACACACATAAGTGGATCCGGCTCGTGACAGAAAATATCTGAAGACTCTAGTCTAAATCAACAACAACAACAACAACAACAATAGAATATTAGAAGTCATCCCCTCCAAAAATTTGAACTGCTTTTTAAATTACGATTGCCGAGCGAGTTCGCCGTGCGGTTAGAGACGCGCAGCTGTGAGTTTTCATCCGGGAGATAGCGGGTTCGAACCCCACTGCCAGCAGCTCTGAAGATGGTTTTCCGTGGTTTCCCATTTACACACCAGGCAAATGCTAAGGCTGTGCCTTAATTAAGGCCACGGCCGCTTCCGTCCCATTCCTAGGCTTTTCCTATCTCATCGTCGCCAGAAACCCTATTTGTGTCGGTGCGACGTAAAGCAAATAGTTGGTTAAAATTACGATAATAATAATAATAATAATAATAATAATAATAATACACGGGCTGAGTAGCACAGATTGTAGAACACTGGCCTTCTGACCCCAACTTGGCAGGTTCGATTTTGGCTCAGTCCGGTGGTATTTGAAGGTGCTCAGATACGTCAGCCTCATGCCGGTAGATTTACTGGCACGTTAAAGAACTCCTGCGGCACAAAATTTCGGCACCTCGGCGTCTCTGAAAACAGTAAAAGTAGTTAGTAGAATGTAAAAACTATTATTATTATTATTATTATTATTATTATTATTATTATTATTATTATTATTATTATTATTATTATTATTAACTTTAATTCTAACGCTTTTCCCAAACCTGTGGGGTCGCGGATGCGAACTGTATCATATATATATATACACGTACGTGGATTTGGCCCTGTTTTACGAGCGGATGCCCTTCTTGTTGCAAACCCTACGGGGAGGGATGTAACGAATATTGCCTGTTTCTGTGGTACTTGTTGGTGTCGGTGTGTTGTCTGAAAATGAAGGGGAGAGTGTTGAAACAAACACAAATACCCAGTCCGGAGCCGGGAGAATTAATTAGACGCGATTAAAATCCCCTACCCAGCCGAGAATCGAACCCGGGACCCTCTGAACCGAAAGTCTCGACGCTGACTCTTCAGTCAAGGAGTCGGATGGTAATAATAATAATAATAATAATAATAATAATAATAATAATAATAATAATAATAATAATAATAATAATAATAATAATATACATGATGTAGGGATAGCGTGCCTGCCTCATACCCGAAGGCCAAAGGTTAGTTTCTGGGACTGTCAATTTTTTAAATAAATTAAAATAAAGAAATAAATAGACAGTAAATAAATATTTCCTCCAGTCTCATCACCTTACATGTGGTAATAATAATAATTTCGTGTGGCTATTTCTAGCCGAGTGCAGCCCTTGTACGGCAGACCCTTCGATGAGAGTGGGCGGCATCTGCCATGTGTAGGTAACTGCGTGTTTTTGTGGTGGAGGATAGTGTTATGTGCGGTGTGTGAGTTGTAGAGATGTTGGGGACAGCACAAACACTCAGGCCCGAGCCGTTGGAATTAACCAATGAAGGTTAAAATCCCCTACCCAGCCGGGAATCGAACCCGAGACCCTCTGAACCGAAGGCCAGTACGCTGACCATTCAGCCAACGAGTCGGACATCTCACCTGTGGTGTTAGACCAATATAACTGACATGAGGCATGGCCCAGTGGCCCCGAACGAGAGCAGTTGTGTATATCCTCTGGTTTAGCTGGAAACTGTAATGAAAATTAAAAGTCTTTTCACCTGACTTTTTGAACTACCTACGGACTCCATTAAGTCCATACTCGTCCTTCGTCTTGCTCCTCCCTCCCCCTTTGCGGTCTAGAATGAGCAAAGGGCATTGATCTCCGCATAGTGTAATGCCTAGGCTAAGTTTGGTTGTATAATTTACACTCTAAATGAGGAACCGTGTTTAAAGTAAACGCTGGAGGGTGAAATGAGATGAACCAAAACGCGCAAGAAGCCGTGGTTGTTAGTACGAACAGCATGGAGAGAGAAAAAGAAGACTGGAGCTATTTCTTAAGTCAAATAAACCGGCTTGCAGGGGCAGGGACATAAACATGCGTAACACGTCGCATCGCATGCCACTGCGCCTTTCTCCGTTGAAGACCACACTTCAAATTCTTCATGAAATAATAACGATGATGATGATGATGAAATATACAGAAACATAGAAAATATAACAGAAACCATAAGAAGAAAGAGATTGCAATTTTTTGGACATATTTACAGAATGGATGATTTCAGGTTCACAAAAACGATTTTCAAGTACCTTTGAAAAAAAAAAAAAGGGAAACAACTAGCTGGATCCAAGAAGCAAAGAAAGATTTAAAAAGAAATAATAGAAGAAGAAACTTTGGATAGAGTGATTTTTAGAAAGAGGGGCCTTATGGAGGGATGGGGAGATTGGTAGGGACAGGCAAGGAAGAGGGAAGGAATCGGCCGTGCCCTTAAGTTAGGCACCATCCCGGAGGAGCCTGGAGGAGAAGTGGAAAACCACGGAAAACCACTTCGAGGATGGCTGAGGTGGGAATCGAACCCTCCTCTACTCAGTTGACCTCCCGAGGCTGAGTGGGCCCCGTTCCTGCCCTCGCGTCACGTTTCAATTTCGTGGCAGACCCGGGAATCGAACCCGGGCCTCCGGGGATGGCAGGTACTGTAATCAAGCTAACCACTACACCACAGAGGCACACACAAAAATCGGTTACACGTCAAAACTCACGAGTCTCAAAACTCGCAACTAAAACCTGGTAGCTAAACATTCCAATGAGTTTCAAAATTCACGACTCCGGACAGCAGGTGCTTGTGATGATCGCAGGAGGGATGAGGTGCGCGGTGACTCACGCTTCCCTTTTTAGTCGTCTCTTACGACAGGCAGGGAATACTGTGGATGTTATTCTGCTACCCCAATCCACAGGGGAAAAATAATGGTTGGTGAATGAAAGAGACCGAGGTGTATTATTATTATTATTATTATTATTAACGCAGAGGTAAAAGAAGGTGTGGGCTGAAATGGGTCTATCTACGAAAGTTAAAGCCATGAAGGCCCTTGGAGGAGTGGAAGGTAAAGGCTTCCACCATTGTTAACCTCGGCACGTGATGGGGTAGAGTGGTTAGCTCTACGCTCGGCCGCCTTTGCCCCCAGGAATTAACCTGGTACTCATTTTTGGTGTAGGCTGAGTGAACCTCAGGGCCATATGCACCTCTGGAAGTGGAAATCTCGTTTCTTAAATTTTACGACTTCCTGACGGGGATTCGAACCCACGTCCTTCCGGGCGAACCGAGCACGCCTTTACCGCCTCGGCCAAGCAGCCCCTCACGAAAGTTAAAGATTAATTTAAAACTTTAAAATAAAAGTTATACTTCTTTTCCGAAATTAAATTTTAACAAACAACATTAGGTACAAAATAGAAAAAATAGGGAAATAAACAGAAAAGACTAGTTACAATTTGAGCTTCAAGCTCATAATTTACCAAGGTCCCAACATCACAATTATTGCGTTAGACAAGTAGAAAAGGAGAGATATCCCCCAAAACACAACTTTCAAAAGCACTTTGCTCCAACGGCTACAATTTACGGCCTTCCAAAGGCACCACTCAATGTTACACCAATATCTATTACATTACAAGAAAAGAGCTTACCTGCTCTACAAATTCAACCAAGGAGACTGCGCTCCCAACATTTACAGCCTGATTAAGGCAACTTTTAAGTTTACATTAGGGATTAGAGCTTCTTTGCTCAATATAATTACATTTCTAGGCCTCTATAGGTACAACCTACAATTTACAACGCCATATTAATTACCTTTTATATTACACAGGGGTATGTAGTACCCATACTACAGGACCTTCGTGAAGAAGGACACGTTACATTACTGGCCCAAACACAAAATCTATGGAGGCGTACACTTGCGCTCCTCGAAATCAGAAATTATTACCCTACTTGGGCGTGTGGCCCGACGATGCAGAGGTTAATCCCACAGTACTGAGGTGACTAAGAAGACAAGTTAATGAATGATTTACAAGAGAAAAACCGTTACAAAATCGTAGTCACCTAAAGATTAATTGAAGGGGAATTCAAGAGGGTAACGCACTCTCTATCCCCGATTTACAGTTTAAGTCCCTAGGACTAACATGAAATTTTACATAAGAAAGAGGAAAGTTAACCTTTTAGGAATTGACTGTTACATAGTTAAAAATTGGAACCTCCCCTCGGGTCAGCAAGCGGAGATAACTACTTAGGTAGAAAAACTGTTGGTTACTACCTTAGCTGATATTCTGCCTGCCGAAGATTGAGGCCCCCGCCTAATGTCTTAACACACACCCTCAGTAAGACGACGATCAGAAAGACAAGTTAGCTCGAAAAAGTTACAGCTTTTATACCCGAGAGGAAGCTTCGAGAAGGCTCTGGGCTAAATCCGGATACACCCTCTCGTTTTTATTGGCGGATAAAATAGGTACAAGGAACGTTTGATCGGCTGAAAAATAAATACAGAAAATTTGTGATTGGCCAGACTCCAAAGCTGGCAGGATAAGAAGGAAGTGTTGCAAACTTTGAAGTATCAAAAATAATGAAAGTTAATTCAGTTGAGAAAACCTATAAACACAAAATTTCTTCTAATCACTAATTATTCCAC
The DNA here is from genome assembly GCF_040414725.1 of Anabrus simplex. NCBI lineage: Eukaryota > Metazoa > Arthropoda > Insecta > Orthoptera > Tettigoniidae > Anabrus > Anabrus simplex. Next base: position 477,289,772 of record NC_090267.1, read on the forward strand.
TTTGCACCAGAGTGCATGACCTCAATTTTGAATAGAGACATCTATAGAGAAAAGTCCAAATTTCTTGAAACCAGTGATACAACAAAACAACGAAATATAATCATTTAGTAGTGATATTTGTTGATCAATATCGCAACTTCCTCCACTAGCTGTTCCAAGTTTTGTATGATAGATAACGTTCTTCAAGGCGCTTCTTTTAAATGCGCGGGGTTGAGGTGTACATCCCAGTATTATTATTATTATTATTATTATTATTATTATTATTATTATTATTATTATTATTATTATTATTATTGTTTCTTTCTTTCTTTCTTTCTTTCTTATTTCTTAATTTGTTTTCCACCAGGGTTGGATTTTCACTCGGACTCAGCTAGGGATTCCATCTCTACCACCTCAAGGGCAGTGTCGTGGAGCGTGAGATCTTGGGTCGGGGATACAACTCGAGAGGAGAATCGGTACCTCACACAGGCAGCTTCACTTGCTATGCTCAACAGGGGCCTTGTGGGGAATGGGAAGATTGGAAGGGATAGGCAAGGAAACAGGGAAGGAAGCTGCCGAGGCCTTAAGTTAGGTACCATCCCGTCATTTGCCTGGAGGAGAAGTGGGAAACCACGTAAAATCAGGATGACTGAGGTGGGAATCGAACCCACCTTTACTCAGTTGACCCCGTTCCAGCCCAAGCACCACTTTTCAAATTTCGTGGCAGAGCCGAGAATCGATATCGGGCCTCCGGTGGTTGCAGCTAATCACGCTAACCACTACACCACAGAGGCGGATATTATTATTATTATTATTATTATTATTATTATTATTATTATTATTATTATTATTATTATTATTATTATTGTCCTCCGGTAGGTCTGGTGCATGTCTTTAGAGTTGACGCCGTGTAGGTGGCCTGCACGTCTGTGAGGATGAAGCCCGATCTAAGATGAAGTCTAATGCTGAAGACGGCGTGAACATAGTCCCCGAGCCATAGGAATTAACTAATAAAAGTCAAAATCTCCGACCCGACCGGAAATCGAACCCGGGGCCCCTGGACCCCTTGGACCAAAGGCAAGCATGCTAACCATTTATGGACGCAATAGCCGGACGACATAAAATTAAAGTAGGAGATAAAATCTCCGACTCGACCGGAAATCGAACCCGGGAACCCCTGGACACTTCGATCAAAGGGCAGCATGCTAACCATTTATGCATGCAGCCGGACGACCTAAAATTAAAGTAGGTATATTGCCCGCTGATAGTTGAAAGAAACTGTCAGTTGGTAGTACTGGAGCTTAGTTCCATTATGCGGCTAGAAGGCGCCGTAATACTTGAATAAGGAATTTTATTTAGAGATATTAAAAATGAATACAGTTAATTCAATCATTTAGTTTCAACACTTGGATATATATTTGAAAAAAAAAAAGGCGTATTTCTATTTTTGGTAAGAGTTCATCTATTCGCTTTTATCAATCAATTAACTACCTGACACACTTAAACTGAAAAATTATTCATGACGTATCCGATTATTCTGCGCGATATAACTGAATAATATTTGAAACTCATTCGATTATTTGATTTGATTAGTCATTCTTCTTGTTCTTTATCTGTTTACCCTCCAGAGTCGGTTTTTTCCCTCGAACTCAGCGAGAGTCCCACCTCTACCGCCTCAAGGGCAGTGTCCTGGACCTTCAGACTCTGGGTCGGGAATACTACTGGGGAGGATGACCAGTAACTCGCCCAGTCGGCCTCACCGGCTATGCTGAACAGGGGCCTTGCGGGGGGATGTGAAGATTGGAAAGGATAGACAAGGAAGAGGGAAGGAAGAGACTGTGGCCTTAAGTTAGATACCATCCCGGCATTTGCCTGAAGGAGAAGTGGGAAACCACGGAAAACCACTTCCAGAATGGCTGAGGTGGGAATCGAACCCACCTCTACTCAGTTGACCTCCCGAGGTTGACTGGACCCCGTTCCAGCCCACGTACCACTTTTCAAATTTCGTGGCAGAGCCGGGAATCGAACTCGGGCCTCCGGGGATTGCAGCTAATCACACTAACCACTACACCACAGGGGCGGACGATAATTCATTCGATTATTTAAATAATTGGATGGAATTTATTCGCTTATTAAAAGTATTCCATTAGGCCAGCACTAATAGGGTGGACATTTTCCATTCAAAGGAAAACTGGCCCTACTCGTGAGTTTTGAGACGACACGAAAAAATCTAGCACATTCAATAATAATAATAAAGAAGTAATAATATAAATTTGTATTGTTATATAGGAGGGGTTTCCAATTAGTAAGAACTGAAGGGCCACATTGGAAACCTAAAGCATGACCGCGGGCCGCACTATAGGCCAATTTTCGTAAACTTCCGCAATAGAACAGAGGTACCAGTATACAAAACAATGTGCATAGTTCAATTGAAATGAAGGTTTAACAATTTTAATTGCTTAAAACGCTATTTTAAAATCGCATAAAAGAGTGAAATTAAGAATAATCGCTATTATACCCAGGACGATTGAATCTGGAAGAAGAGCGCCCAACAATGCCAGATCTTTTGAATTAATATTGGCAAATGAAGAAAAGTAAAACTATAGACAAACTAAAATTAATAATGCAGTCAAAACTTTTTTTTTTTTTTTTTTTGCAAGTTGCTTTACGTCGCACCGACACAGATAGGTCTTATGGCGACGATAGGACAGAAAAGGGCTAGGAGTGGGAAGGAAGCGGCCGTGGCCTTAATTAAGGTACAGCATTTGCCTGGTGTGAAAATGGGAAACCACGGAAAACCATCTTCAGGGCTGCCGACAGTGGGGTTCGAACCCACTATCTCCCGAATACTGGATACTGATCGCACTTAAGCGACTGCAGCTATCGAGCTCGGTTGTAGTCAAAACAAGAAGGAGGAAAATTTAGAGAGAGTAGTGTGAAGAGCGCAATGCTAGACACTTGTAAGAGCCTAAAGTCCCAACAGTGTACTTCCAGGAGTACTTCCTTGAAAATTTTCACTGTGTACCAGCCAGTACTGCCAATGAGAGAAGAACGAAGAAATGAAACCGCTTCCTACATCAAAGGCTTTTAAAGTATTTCTTGGTATTCACTGCATGCTACGTTGAATAAAAATGCCACAGTGAGGTCGGCATGGAGTTCAAGAATTGGTATTGATGCCATAGCCACTTTTATAATGGTTAAGATCTAGAAATGGTATTTGTGAGGACTCATTTTCCTGCGAAGTTTGTATTTTAATTCTATTAAATGAAAGAATCTATTCAGCACAAGTGAATACTAAAAAATAGGAGATAATATTAAAGAATGAATTAGTTCTGACTTTGGTCTGTACAGGATATAAAAATGAATATATTTTTGAACGAGCTATGAAATATTTTTGTAAATTTTCTTCACATTTCTTAAAATGAATTTCTTAAAATACATTTATTAAAGCCCTCGCGGGCCGCAAAATGTGAACTTCCCGGGCCACATGCGGCCCACGGGCCGCCATTTGGGAACCCCTGTTATATAGTATAAGAGGTAACTCTTGACTCTGCACAGAATGAAATAAATGTCACATTCTGATGGGCGTTCGGAAAGAATTACAATAGCAAACGATATACATATTAAAGTTTTCAAATAGGAACGATCTTCTATTTTCACGCAACAATGACTTGAAATGGGAAAAGGACAGCTCAACATCGCAGGATGTTATTGGGTCATATTTGAAATAGGTCAAATCATTAGAGTTCAGTTGAGGCTCACCTCCCTGTCGCTTTCTATGCATCTGCCTCTTTCTGTACAGCTTACTCTAGTAACACACATAGGCCTACATATATATTTTTACAGTAAGAAAGATAATTGTAAGAAATGACAGACAACAATTAGGAGATGTGAAAAATCCGTCTTTAAAACGACTGCAAGCAGGTATGCAAAAATGGAATAAGAAAATAAAAATATAACAAGAACACTCAAATTCACGGCGAAATATGATCATAATATGAAAAATTGTCCGCCTCTGTGGTGTACTGATTAGCGTGATTAGTGCCGCCCCCAGAGGCCCGGGTTAGATTCCCTGTTCTGCCGCGAAATTTGAAAAGTGGTACGAGGGCTGAAACGGGGTCCACTCAGCCTCGGGAGGTCAAATGAGTTTAGGTGGGTTCGGTTCCCACCTCAGCCATCCTCGAAGTAGTTTTCCGTGGTTTCCCACTTCTCCTCCAGGTAAATGCCGGAGTGGTACTTATCTTAAGGCCACGGCTGCTTCCTTCCCTCTTCCTTGCCTGCGCCTTCCAATCTTTCCATCTCTCCACAAGGCCCCTGTTCAGCATAGCAAGTGAAGCAGCTTGGGTGAAGTACTGGTCCTCTTCCCCAGTTGTATCCTCCAATCCAGAGTCTGAAGCTCCAGGACACTGACCTTCAGGCAGTAGAGGTGGGATCCCTCGCTGAGTCCGACGGAAAAACCAACCTTGGAGGGTAAGCAGATTAAGAAAGAAAGAAAGAAAGAAAGAAAGAAAGAAAGAAAGTATCCATCCGACATCGATAATACGATTCACAGTCATATCAGAACAGTTCTGAGATGAGGACATTATTGTTTCTTTTTTAAGTGTTGTTTTCTCAGTTTCACAATTTAGTAGTTGTTGCTGTGTGCAAAATGCTCCTCCTGAGAGAGTTTACCTTATAACCGGAACACATCCATCTCCGTGGCGTAGCGGTTAGAGTTGTTGGCTGACGTCTTCGGGGGCCCAGGTTCGATTCCCGGCACTGCCAGAAATTCTTGAATTGTACATGCAGCTCAACCTCCGCTGGGGGTGTACTTGAGAAGAGCTGCACCATCTCGGTATGAGGACACGATTTTAATCATTAAAAAAACCTGTACACAATTTATTTACAAGCTGTGCATTGTATTGAATAGATGGAAAGGAAATCAAAATTTATATTATTTTATAAGCTGTGTTATGTCAGGATTAACACTTGCTGTTAATTTTTTGTATCCAGTATGTGTAACAGCCTTATTTTTCACATGTAGTTAAGGCCATGCCCTTCAAAGTGATAATATCAAATCTGTCTTTCTTTCTTAATCTGCTTACTCTCCAGGGTTGGCTTTTCCCTCGGACTCAGCGAGGGATTCCACCTCTACCGCCTCAAGGGCAGTGTCCTGGAGCTTCAGACTCTGGGTCGGGGGATACAACTGGGGAGGATGACCAGTACCTCGCCCAGGCGGCCTCACCTGCTATGCTGAACCGGGGCCTTGCGGGGGGATGGGAAGATTGGAAGGGGTAGACAAGGAAGAGGGAAGGAAGCGGCCGTGGCCTTAAGTTAGGTACTATCCCGACATTTGCCTGGATGAGAAATGGGAAACCACGGAAAACCACTTCCAGGATGGCTGAGGTGGGAATCGAACCCACCTCTACTCAACTGACCTCCCGAGGCTGAGTGGACTCCGTTCCAGCCCTCGTACCACTTTTCAAATTTCGTGGCAGAGCCGGAAATCGAACCCGGACCTCCGCGGGTGGCAGCTAATCACACTAACCACTACACCACAGAGGCGGAACATCAAATCTTAAGAATGAAAAATTACGTTAACTTCAATGATCCGTACAGAATTATAAAATTTATGGCAAAATTTATTTTTATATCTATGAGGTACATTTTTACTAAATTTGGTTTCATTTCTCGCAAAATTGTGTCCCAAGGAGCGTTTTACATGCGCGTCAAAAAATTGTATAAAAAGAAAAGTAACTTCAAAACCAAATGACCTAAATGAATGAAATTTAGTAATTATCTTACTAGTAAGGTTCTATGTGTGTGACATAAATTTCATTACAATAGGTTGAAAACTGTAGAAGCTTGAAATTTCAGCCATACCTCCCCTTAAGTCTCAGGTCGTCGATGTGGTCCTTTGTACTACTGCACACTCACTAATTCAGTCATTAATGAGCAATAGTCACGACAATGCAGCAAACAAACGTCAAATAACCTTCAGAAAGTCTAACCAAGGTCAATGTGTCTAAATAATAAATAATAAAAATATTACACCTGTTATGAAGACCACTGTTTAGCTTTTTATTGCGCACAAGAACGCCTCCTGCTCCTTCAGTCGCATTAAGCCTAACATGTAAGAAAGGTCGGGAAATTACTCTTGGCTTTATTTGGAGAGTTAAATTATGCTCCTGTTCACCAAAAACAAAATAAATAATCTAAAACATCAAGCTGTTTGAAGTTTACCTCTGAAGTTGGACTTATTATATTTAATCCCAACTCCATCTGCCCATCCATCCCACGTAAAACAAAAGTACTTCGAAGGTAAAATAATGTTATTTAAAGCTCACGCCTAATAAGAAGACCCGCACTGGTTGTACTTCAATGAACAGCATAAAGCGACTAAGAGGGTTTAAGTTTCATATTTTCAAATGAGCAGTGTTATTTCTGAAATCAAATACCTTATTTCTTCCTTTTTGAGGTGACAACATCTATAAAGTAAGACTACATAATTTCAAGTCTTAGTGTAGAGGTTTCCAGAATTTGTCTCATGTCGACACCATTTTACACAACCCAGTTCTACGCGGCACTCATCAAGCAACATTAATTACGAAGCGAATATAATAAAAACCATAATTATAATAATTACAAACTATTATCCCATAATTTTGAAGTAATGTTAATTCATTAAACGCATTTAAGAAGCAAAACACATCCATAATAGAATACCATTGAAAAGTTGTTCATAGTACTGTGCATCCGTAATAATAATAATAATAATAATAATAATAATAATAATAATAATAATAATAATAATAATAATAATAATAATAATAATAATAATAATAATGCTGAGAATGGGAGCCAAATCCAAGGGAATCATGGTAGACTGTCTAGCTTTTGACGATGACATCGCCATTCTGTGGAACGACGTAGAAAACACTAGGGTTCAAGTCAAACTGTTACAGGAAATCGCTGAACAAACTGGCCTGCAGATATCGTTTGAGAAAACAGAAGTAATGACTAACATATTTCGGACGAAATATGGGGGCGAGTAGAAAAATGTAAGTAGCCGGGTGAGATAATCATAAAAAGTGGATTGGACAAAGAAGCACTTAGGGAACGAATTCGCAATTTTAAATAGCCTACCAAACGTCGCGGATGATCTAAAACAAAAAATGCTTTTCCCAAAATACTGAGATACGTCGCTATGCAACGGTTGTGAAGCCAGTAGTTATGTATGCATCCGAACCCCTATTCTTAAATGTCAATAAAGGACTCGTCGAAGAACTGGAGCAAAAGGAACGCAGAACATTTATAGGAATCATGGGATCCAACTACAAGAATGGCATCCGCCAAGAAAGATCCAATTAGGAAATCTGTAACAAATTAGAGAAAATTAGAGACACGAGCGGCAAAGAGGGGCACGATTGTACGGTCACCTCAAACGAATGGACGGAATCAGGTTTACCAAACAGATCTTTCACCTATTTGATTCAAAACCTTAAACTTGGTTTAGAAACACCAAAGACCGGGCGAGTTGGCCGTGCGGTTAGGAACGCGTGGCTGTGAGCTTGCATCCGGGAGATAGTGGGTTCGAATCCCACTGTCGGCAGCCCTGAAGATGGTTTTCCGTGGTTTCCCATTTTCACACCAGGCAAACGCTGGGGCTGTACCTTAATTAAGGCCACAACCGCTTCCTTCCAACTCCTAGGCCTTTCCTATCCCATCGTCGCCATAAGACCTATCTGTGTCGGTGCGACGTAAAGCCACAAGCAAAAAGAAAAGAAACGCCAAAGAAGACTTTCAAGTGCTACAGCCTAACCGGAAGACACGGTGTCCCTTGGATAGAGGAACGCAAGCAGACCCACTCAGAAAGAATGAGGGAATTCTGGGCTCAAAGGAAAGCAAAAGTTCACTGCCAAATGTAAGAAGGCTTAACGTGGTCTTCGATGGCCCCAGCGAATAAATAAGACGAATAATAAGAAGAAGAACAATAACAATAATAATGTACCAGAGGTACACCTACCCCGGCTCTTTAAACTGCACGCCTTCTCTAAGGCCTTCTATGCCAATCTAGTTCTATTCCCTACTGGGAAATACGTAATGTAAGGGAACGCGAGTGGTGACCCTCTGTCGTCTCCCATTCAAACTTTCTATTGGGTGACTAACGTTCTCAAACTCTAAATTTTGAAAATCTTGTCTCGGCTTAAATGTTTCTCCTTCAGACACCCTTTTTAGTATGTGATTAGCCTATGTGTCAATGGGCCTCAAGCCCACTTAGGTTTCCATATTTCTATAAGGAGTGCTAGTGTGTCGCCTCTTTGTCTTTTATTGATGGTTGGTCATGTGAAACCCTCTCTTTTTACTCTTAAGGCCGTGTAGTATGGGTAATTATGCCCCTTTTATTCTGTATTATTCTTATGTTAACTGAGTCTTCGTTTTGGTTCCCTTTAGGAACAGTGATCACTATTATTGTGGAGCAATTGATTACCTCACCATGGGACAACCGTGCACGAACACTTTGAAGTGGGATCGCCCGATGGGTTGCCTAGTGCAATTTAAGTGTATCATAAGAAAATGATTGCCTCTTCGAGGCTAGACTCTTGTATTTTCGAGCTCAGACTCCACTGAAGTCCACCTGCCTGGTGCAAACCTCGCTCTTTCAAAATATTATACCTGTTAGTAGCAATTAGGCTTTTTTCTATATCGTTTAACGACTAGGTATTAATCGCAAGTCTTTGTACCGGATTCAGGACTTCTAAGTCCAAGATATTGTTTTATGTTATTCTATTAGATGTTCCATCTCTCAATTTTAAGAAAGGAAAGCAATTAATTCCTAAATTTGTTATGTTAAAAGTTGCTCTAAGTAATCCTTTGTCCAGCCATTCAATACAGGTGCTTCCAATTCGTCTGTGAACCACGGAAACACCGGATCAATAATAATAATAATAATAATAATAATAATAATAATAATAATAATAATAATAATAATAATAATAATTACATACATCATGCTTTTCAGCGTTCAGTCTGCAAGCCTCTGCGAATATAATAGCTGCCACCACAATCCTCTATTTGTAATTAGTTCAGTGGCCTAGTTTAGTTCTATACCTGGCCCATGACCTTCGATGTTAGGCCCCTTAAAACAACAAGCAAGCAGCAAGCAAGCAAGCAGTTCTATACCTCTCATCATTAAGTCGTTATAAATTGAGTCTAACAATAGTCGTCTTGGTCTCCTTCTACCTCTCTCCTATTATTCCCCTAGGTAACCTTCCCGCTCCATTCTCCTCACATGACCCAACAACCGTAGCCGGTTTATACGTTCAACTTCATACATCGAGTTCAACCCAACAGCCTTTTACTCCTCATTCCGAATAACCTTCTGCCATTGTTCCCACCTGTTTATACTAGCAATAATAATAATTTTATTGAAAAGTGCAGATCCTGTGTATTCCATTCCGTTGTTTTCTTTTTTCTCTAGCTTTCATACAAATTATGGGGGGGGGGGGTTCTTTGTAAGGGAGTGGGATTGCTCGGAAGTTGGCTGCAGTTTAGCGAGGAGGTTCACTGGTTCACTGTGTTCAGTTTCGGAATGTCCCTTGATCCATAGAAAGTGAACTGTTATTCCTCTGAGTTGTGCGTTTTTCACTGTCAAGGATGTACACTGACTGACAGAGCAAATGCAACACCAAGAAGGAGTGGTTCGAAAGGGATGAAAGTTGGGGAAAAAACAGAGACGGCACGGACGAATAATTGATGTTTATTTCAAACCGATATGCAGGTTACACAATGCGCACGGCATCGACTCAGTAGGATGTAGGACCACCGCGAGCGGCGATGCACGCAGAAACACGTCGAGGTACAGAGTCAATAAGAGTGCGGATGGTGTCCTGAGGGATGGTTCTCCATACTCTGTCAACCATTTGCCACAGTTGGTCGTCCGTACGAGGCTGGGGCAGAGTTTGCAAACGGCGTCCAATGAGATCCCACACGTGTTCGATTGGTGAGAGATCCGGAGAGTACGCTGGCCACGGAAGCATCTGTACACCTCGTAGAGCCTGTTGGGAGATGCGAGCAGTGTGTGGGCGGGCATTATCCTGCTGAAACAGAGCATTGGGCAGCCCCTGAAGGTACGGGAGTGCCACCGGCCGCAGCACATGCTGCACGTAGCAGTGGGCATTTAACGTGCCTTGAATATGCACTAAAGGTGACGTGGAATCATACGCAATAGCGCCCCAAACCATGATGCCGCGTTGTCTAGCGGTAGGGCGCTCCACAGTTACTGCCGGATTTGACCTTTCTCCACGCCGACGCCACACTCGTCTGCGGTGACTATCACTGACAGAACAGAAGCGTGACTCATCGGAGAACACGACGTTCCGCCATTCCCTCATCCAAGTCGCTCTAGCCCGGCACCATGCCAGGCGTGCACATCTATGCTGTGGAATCAATGGTAGTCTTCTGAGCGGACGCCGGGAGTGCAGGCCTCCTTCAACCAATCGACGGGAAATTGTTCTGGTCGATATTGGAACAGCCAGGGTGTCTTGCACATGCTGAAGAATGGCGGTTGACGTGGCGTGCGGGGCTGCCACCGCTTGGGGGCGGATGCGCCGATCCTCGCGTGCTGACGTCACTCGGGCTGCGCCTGGACCCCTCGCACGTGCCACATGTCCCTGCGCCAACCATCTTCGCCACAGGCGCTGCACCGTGGACACATCCCTATGGGTATCGGCTGCGATTTGACGAAGCGACCAACCTGCCCTTCTCAGCCCGATCACCATACCCCTCGTAAAGTCGTCTGTCTGCTGGAAATGCCTCCGTTGACGGCGGCCTGGCATTCTTAGCTATACACGTGTCCTGTGGCACACGACAACACGTTCTACAATGACTGTCGGCTGAGAAATCACGGTACGAAGTGGGCCATTTTCCAACGCCGTGTCCCATTTATCGTTCGCTACGTGCGCAGCACAGCGGCGCATTTCACATCATGAGCATACCTCAGTGACGTCAGTCTACCCTGCAATTGGCATAAAGTTCTGACCACTCCTTCTTGGTGTTGCATTTGCTCTGTCAGTCAGTGTACTTTACATAGTTAGGTGTTGGGTCTGCCTTCCCTTACACTGCAGTAGCTACGCCGCAGTAAGCCCCAGCCTCGTCATGCGACCTCACTTAATGTAGCACACACTATGTCCGATCCGAATTGACACTCAGGTCCAAACTCACAGACGCTATGGTGACACCTGCTGAAACAAACGGTGCGTTTGTGTTTGATGGTAATTTATCGGCTTGGCCCTCAAGCCGGTCTGAGCCGCTACCTGCAGGTTAGGCAACACCGCCTCGCAAAGCTCATTTCATTTCGCCCGCGAAGCGATCTGATTCGCAAAATTCAGCAGTTGATAAAATGACAACGGCGAGAGATATCGAATTATTTTTTCAAATTATTTATCAGTATGACCAACCCTGTAACGCTCATATACCCGGTTCACGTTGTTCCCGGCCATCGTGTAAGTTGTGGTCTGCGATGCTGTGCCAGCGTATCATTATGGATTCCTCGATTTTTAAAAAAAAAATTCTCTTCCCTCCCATGAGCCTTTGAAAATTCAAAGAATGGGAATTACGCCCAGGTTCATCAGTAACTTCTCCGCATTAATTTAAAACATAAACTATCTATATGCCCTTTCACGAGAGTTTAATCCTGAGGTAAACATGGCATGTCCAAAGAAAGAGTTGTGATTCGCTGAGCGTGTAATACCAACCTCCACCCCGTCAACGTCTCGTGTTCGGACGTTACAGGACTGCACATCGCATACGACAACAGTGCGAAGATCTGAACTTCTGAATAAATGACTAAACCTGGATTCTGTTCACTTAGTTTATTGATCACATTCACAATGCACTGCCTATGGTCACTTCTGAGCCGTTGTCCTATTTTGTGCTTCAGTACATGCGATGGTCCTACCTCTTGCTCCATTTCTCTCAGTATGAATACTGACACTGACTGCTGCTGCAAGATGCAACACCTTATCTCTACGCTGTACATCTTGGGACTTGCCTCCACTACGAGAAGACTGCCTGCATTACACCACGCCTAGTGCCTTCTTTTCTCGTTATTTAATCAATATTTTAATTTGATTACGTACTTTTCCAAACTTTCTAAATGTAATAAAATAAAATAAAATAAAATAAAATAAAATAAAATAAAATAAAGTACTGCTTTCCTTCGAGCCCGCATACAGTCGAGTGAGTGCGACGGTTGCTTCTCCAATCAACTACGTGTATGTTCACGTGTAAAGGAAAGGTGCTCCGCCTATTTGTTTATATCAGGATTAAACTGTCGTGAAAAACGGTATATATCCTAATATTAGCATAATCTGCTCAGGAGCACTTCCTCGACACACGTACAACGAAGGAATATTATTACCAAGGCCTGTATTTTGATTGCATGTCATAATTTAATCGGTGTCCGACTCGTTGGCTGAATGGTCAGCTTACTGGCCTTCGGTTCAGAGGGTCCCGGGTTCGATTCCCGGCCGGGTCGGGGATTTTAACATTCATTGGTTAACTCCAATGGCCTGGGGGCTGTCCCCAACATCCCTGCAACTCACACATCACACATAACACTATCCACCACCATAATAACACGCAGTTACCTACACATGGCAGATGCCGCCCACCTTCATCGGAGGGTCTGCCTTACAACGCCTGCTCTCGGCTAGACATAGCCACGCGAAATTATTAATTTAATTGGGGAATTATAGATATTGCTAACTTATATAAGTTCCCCGGACAAAAAAATAGTCACCCCTGAAGAAATCTTTACAAGCATCATTTAAGAACGTGTAACTCCGCCTCTGGACTCGATAAGCGCCTGGATTCGGTTAGGAAGTGAGTCCACAAGGTTATGCAGGTTCGTCGCATCCAGGTTAAGCCACTCGCTGAGAATTTGACCTAGCAATTCCACCAAAGTACGGAGATGCTGATGTCGGCGTTTTCCCCGCTGTTCCAACATGTCCCAAAAATGTTCAATGGGGTTCAAGTCAGGTGATTTTGCAGGCCAATTGAGATGTAATAGGGTGTAGTATTGTTCACAAAACCAGTCACATATGCGTCCAGCCCTATTAACTTCGCTGTTGTCATCTTCAAAATTTGGGGTATCAATAGCACAGTCATCATGCAGATGTTGACTGAAAGGCAACACCTGATCATGCAGAATGTCTAAATAAACATGGCGGTTCATGTTAGTGGTAACCTCAGCGAGCGGGACCAATCCATGACACGGAAAACACCCCCAAAATATCACAGACCCACCTCCGGCTTGACCTGACCTTGCACACATCCAGGATTAACTGCTTCATTTGGACTTCGGTGCACTCGACGACGTGCGTCATTGGAATACAGGCAAAAATGTCATTTGACAGACCACATTACGTTTCGCCAGTCAGCTACTGTCCACGTTTGGTGAGTTCTAACTCATTTATGTGCCTGTGTGAGAAATGGCCTCTTGCGAGGTGACCGACTCTAAATGTTCATTGCATGCAGTTCCCTTCGCAATGTTCTCTCGCTAATAAGTTGGGATGGACCTTCATTCACTGACTGCAGCAGTTCCTGTCGGGTTTGGAAGCGTGTTTCACAAGCCGTGAAATGCGTCTCCGATCCCTCTCAGTCAGGATCTTCTTCCGATCACAATTCTCACGTTGTTTCGTGGCCACGTGTAGTACACCACTGCTTGTAGACACGTTGAACAGTCCGCTGCGAAACACCAACAAATCCAGCAACTCCACACACCGTATGGCCATGGGCACGGCCAAACACGACTGCCCTTTCTTGCCACTCGGTCACATCCTTACATCCACCCATGTTGACGTTCACTGCCCTCTTGAAACATCAATGTCTCACTGATCGCTACTGCCATATACTCACGTAGAGGCAGTGCACGTGCGGTTGAGCACGGGTCTCGTTCGCTGCACCATCTGTACAGGCTTAACTATGTATCTGTGCGTGTGCACTAGGGTGACTATTTTTTGTCCGGTGAACGTACAAATCCCGTTCATTGTCCCCAGAATACAGAAATTTATATTTCAAGTCATTATCCGTTTAACTTCCAGGGTTGTTTTTTCCCGGACTCAGCGAGGGATCCTACCTTTACCGCCTCAAGGACAGTGTCCTGGAGGGTGAGACTTTGGGTAGGGGATACAACTGGAGAGGAGGACTAGTACCTCGCCTAGGTGGCCTCACCTGCTTTTGTGGGGTGGGATGATTGGAAGGGATAGACAAAGAAGAGGAAAGGAAGCGACCGTGGCCTTAAGTTAGGTATCATCCCGGCATTTGGCTGGAGGAGAAGTGGGAAACCACGGAAAACCAATTCGAGGATGGCTGAGGTGGGAAACTAAAACCCCTCTACTCAGTAGACCTATCGATGCTGAGTGGACCCCGTTCCAGTCCTCGTACCGTTCTTCAAATTTCGTGGCAGAGCCGGGAATCAACTGGGTCTCCAGGGGTGGCAGCTAATTACTCTAATCACTACACCACAGATGCGGACTGTTTGTTTTTCTTATTAGTGATTTTTAAATATCTATCTTTTACGTAATCATCCAACCAGTTTCTCTATCTACGTACTAGAAAGTCAATGTGAATGTTCATCTTCGGAAGTTTATTTTCCTTTTCAGATCATGACGACCTACACATATTCTCACATTTTTTTGTGCGTTTGCACAATGTCGTGCACATATCGCTGTGCTGACAATCTTACTCCTATCACTACCCACAGCACACCAGCCGCAAAGTGACAAATCCCGCATGATAGGCATTTTCTTGTTGATAAATCAGTGTATGTACCAATGCTTCAGATACTTACTCCGCAGTATGTGGGTTGCCGCGTCTAGCAGTTTGCTGGGTTGCCACACCCACCAGGCGCATGCGTAGGGAAAGGAGAGTGAAACTAAAATCACAGTTCATCTTTTTCCTGGAATATTTCGCAGTTTATAAGAATAGGTCCTTGATGTGTATTTGACACTATTTTACGGTTTACGGCCGGATGCTCTTCCCGACGATAAACCTATGTGCAGGAATGTATTCATTACTGAGTATTTCTGTGGTGGTTAGTTGTGTATTAAGACGAACACAAACGCCATGTACCCGACCCAAGAAATAGTTTATACGTAGTTAATTTTCCTTTCCTGCCCCAGGAATTGAACCCGGGACCCTCTGAGATGAAAGACAGTAATCTGACCATTCAGCCAAGAAGCCGGACTGAAAAGAAAATCACAATATGTTAAAATCCTGTTGCATATTTCATCATAATAAATGTTCAAAGTAATTCCCACCCCGTTCCACGCACAATGCTACTCTACTCTTTATGCTCTTTCGCACTCTTGTTAATATTGCCAGTGTGATATTGCTGTTACCACATGAAGTTAACACACAACTACAGCTCTCTTTGCAGTCATTATTGCATGCAGTTGATCGTATAAATATACCCACTGAAAAAAACCGCAGGATTTTAATCTGGCGATCTTGGGGACGTAATCTGGTAAAACAAAACAAACATGAGACATTTTATACATAAATTGAAGACATTCAAGTAATAAAGTAATGCTCAAGTGTGCGATCCTTACTTGCTCAGTAATCTACTCTCAGAGATCCTCCCAACGGGCATGGAATGCAGGCGATTTGTGAAACGAGTACCATTGCATATTATGCTTAATTCTATGCAGTTTAAAATAATATATTCTCAATATTCTCAATGCGTTTTTACCTGAGTTCTAACGCATAAATAAGGTTGAGTGTAGTGATGGGATAATGGAATACTTTTAATTATTGAATAACCTCCTCTCGATTATTTAACTAATCGAATAAAATAATCGAATGATTTTCAGATATCATTAGGTGGTAGTGATGGCATAATCTAATACTTTTAATATTTGAATAACCTACATTCTATTTTTAAAATAATCGAATAAATAATCGATTAAAATAATCGAATGACTTTCAAAAATCATTCAGTTGTACCGCATAGAATATTCGGAATCGTCATGAATCTTTTACCTCTTTTTGTTTAAGTGTGTCGGGTGGATAATCGATTGAAATAAGCGAATAGATGAACTCTTATGAAAAAATTGAAATACGCCTTTTTTCCAAAAATATCTCTCAAGTGTTGAAACTAAATGAATGAATTAACTGTCTTAATAACATCACTATTCATTCGATTATTTCGAAAGCATTCACTATTCAGTTAGCTCTTTCATTCGAATGCAATTCCAAATGAATAATCGATAAAATAATCGAATGGGAAAATTCACTACTCGATAGCGTCATTGATTCTAATGGAGTTTCGGGTTGATAATAAAAAACAATCGAATAATAATCGATTGCTACATTCATTCGAATGAATAATCGAAAAATAATCCAATAATCGAACAACATGAAATAATCGAATTAGCGATTATTTTGTATTCGATTATCCCATCACTAGTTGAGCACCATCAGCTTTTCCCGCCATTTTCTCTTCCTTTGGGCCCGTTTGCCGTGTCCTCATTGGACGACTTGCCATATGAAGCGTCGCATACTGGCCTAGTCTCTCCTTTACATCCTGGAACATACTACGATCTGGATGTTGTTTCGGCAAACTGAGTCCCTGGTAAGTATGCAGCACCTGTAACATTCGGCAACCTCTGTGACCTTACATTGCTGTGTGTTGCCTACATCAGAATGGAAACTTCTGCAGTGGACCAGGTACAACACTCATTCTGCTGCGGAGTATGTATCAGAAGCAGTCGGCACAGTTCTTCTCCTACTGCGTTTCCCACAACCTGTCGGGTGCAAAGTGTACAGCAGATATGGACTTGGCTCTGTTTTACGGCAGGTGCCCCTCCCTGTGTGAAGGGAAATATTCACAATTGAGTGTTTCTGTCGTGGTTGGTAGTGTGGTGAGCTGTGTGTATGAAGAGGTGAGTGCTGGGAGAAACACCCAGTCCCTGACATAGAGGAATTACCTGGACGCAATTACATTCCCCGACCGGCCGTAAATAGAACCCGGAACCCTCTGAACAAAAGACCTCGACGCTGACGATTCAGCCAACGAGCTGGACTGAACACCCAATAAAATTCAATCGCTGTTCGTCTAAAAAATCAGTTCAGTACTTTACAAAATGATGAACCAATCCGTTTCGATAGACACCTAAAGGTCTGTTTATACAGGGTCTCTCTTATAAATCCAGACCGAACGCATGGTGTTTGTACTCTGGGCTACGCCAGCTGCAGTATGGAAAGGGTGTGCATAGTTCTTGACCCTGCAAGCAGCCTGCATGTGTTCGACCTGGCAAGCAAGCGTCGCCAGTCTGAATCTCAGCTGTTAACATGGTGAGACAGTTATCATTGCAACACCGTATTTTCGTATGTAAAATTACTAGTTTCATCTTAATGATCGTGTGAACAGTCATAACTCTCTCTATTGGTGTGCAGAAAATCCTAATCTTCCATCAGTTAATGGAAGAAGAAAAATTGCGTGGGTGGTTTCAACAAGATTTAGTGCCTGCTCATATACCAGATTCCTTTCTTACAAGCTCAGAAGTGTTTGCAATATTTCCCCCTCGTTCTGCAGATCTACCAGTGTGTGATTTTTACTTGTGGGGTAAACTGAAAGAGAAAGTGTATCGAACAAAGCCTCACACATTGGACAAACTGGAAGAAAATATTAACGAATGAAATCGGAAACATTACAGTGGCAGAACTCACTCGCGTCAGCAAGAATGTGGTTACCAGATACAGTGCCTGTATAACCCAGGAAGGACGACACTTGCAGCATCTTTTTAAGTTAAGATGTTATATACGATTGTATACACGCTTAAATCAGGGCGGCGGCGCGAAACGTAAGCTCGGCTAAGGCAGCTGTCGTAGCACAGAGTGCAAACACCGTGCGTTCTGTCTGGGTTTATATGGAAGACCTTGTATATCATTTTAATAGCGTACAGCCTCCGGACAGGCCTGGTGTAGGTTTTTCGAGTTGACAATCTCTAGGCGACCTGCGCATCTATGAGGAAGGAACTCTACCTAAGATGAAATTTAATTTTGAAGACGGCACAAGCACCCAGCCGCCGAGCCAGAGGAATCAACCAATGAAAATGAAAGTCAGAATATTCGACCTGCCCGGGGATCGAACTCGGGACACATTGGACCGAAGGCAAACATGCTAGCCATTTAACCATGGTCGAATTCTGAATTCCTACTAACAGCTACGTACATGGTCTTCTCCATTGGATATAGTCCACTGAATAGGAAAAACCGGGCACAGAAAGATGAAGAAAGAAACGGAGCTGAAATCGTATAACATCATGGCAATACCTACATTATTATATGGTTGTGGTGATTGCTATTTTAAGGGGCATCAACATCTAGTTCGACACTTTTATATGTGCTTTACGTCGCACCGACAGATATACAGTACGTCTTATGGCGACGATGGGATAGGAAAGGTCTAGGAGCCAGAAGGAAGCCGCGTGGCCTTAATTATGATACAGACCCAGCATTTGCCTGGTGTGAAAATTGGAAACCACGAGAAACCATCCTCAGAGCTACCGACAGTAGGGTTCGAACCCACTATCTCCCGGATGCAAGCTCACAGCTGTGCACCCCTAACCACACAGCCAACTCGCCCAGTATGGATCACTATCCATACGGTTGTGAGACATTAATCCAAACCAAGACCGACTACCAACTATAACAGCTGCAAAAGTGATGTATTGTGCCTTAGATCAGCAAATGAGTGTACAAGAATTGATCGATTTTATAATGATCATATCAAACACGACAAGGTAGAATCTGCCCATTGTCTGAATGTATCGACAGCTGTAGAAAAAACGAGGGTAACTTACACCTTTCTTCGGATACGGCCTTCAAGACCACCCAGAGTTTTCTTGAAGTACAACCCGGAAGAAAGAAGAGATATAGAGCACCCAAGAAAACGATGGGAAATGTAAATTCGGAACAGACCTTGAAACCTAAATTTTGTTAGACGATGGTGAGTCAATCAATTAGTCACTAATGGTCTCCATTAAGGGCAGTCGCCCAGGTTGCAGGTTCCCGATCTGTAGTTTTCCTAGCCTTTACTTAACCCTCTACTGCATGAATTATTTTTCATTTCCCTTTGGTGAGGAAAATTTCAAGCTCAAAGTTCAACTTACATTCAGTGCTTTAGATATACCAACGACGTAACTGGGGCTAATACTTTAAAACTCATATGTGATGTGGTTTGCCATAATTGGATATATATACGAGTTCTCGCGATTTTTACGCTAACCTATTAAAATTCAAAGACTGAACATTACTGCCTACTGGCCATGGGTATGTATTGCAGGGCGCAAGTATACTTGCACGACCGTAGGTCTGTAATGTCTTTGAGATTGAGCCAGAGGTGGTTGGTACACGTGGATGTTGACGGGGTCCGTTATGTAAAAAAAAATAAACAAGGCATCACTTGTATATGTGTTTGATTGACTGTACAGTTGAAGGTGTGCCGTAAAACTACCTCTGTCTACAATCTCTATCCATTTTTTACAGGTTAAAAGTTATAGCCTATGTTGCCTGATGGCAACACTATGCAGTAGAGGGTTAAATGATTTCAAAGGAATTGGAAATGTATTTAACATCTATGTTGGTTATTCCAGTCCCTAAGTCCCCTTCCTATCAACGAATATTTGCCCCTATTTATCCTCTTGAATTCCAACTTCATGTTCATATTGTGATATTTCCTACTTTTAAAGAGACCACTCAGACTTATTCGTCTACTAATGTCATTCCACGCCATCTCTCCACTGATAACTCGAAACATACCACTTAGTCGAGCAGCTCGTCTCCTTTCTCCCAAGTCTTCCCAGCCCAAACTTTGCAACATTTTTGTAAAGCTACTCTTTTGTCGGAAATCACCTAGAACAAGCAAAGGTCATTTTCGTATAATAGTGAATAAACATTTACACGTTAAAGAACTCAGTTTGATTGAGATTTCTCTCCAGCTTATACTAGAAAGTGCAACTTCTAAAACACCTGGTGGTACACATATGACAGAACCGTGCTATACACAGTATTTCATATCCTGTATGTGCAGCTGTCTCCCGAACCAAATGTATTTTGACGATGATAATAGGTCGCTGATTAAGAGGGTGAAGGACAGGATGCATCACTCCCTCTTCTTTACAAACGAGAGAGCAGCAAACACCAGTCGCTTAATGAGTCACACCATTGGGTACAGACATATTATTATTATTATTATTATTATTATTATTATTATTATTATTATTATTATTATTATTATTATTATTATTTACAATTTGCTTTACGTCGTACCGACACTGATAGATCTTATGGCGACGACAGGATAGGAAAGGGTTAGGAGTGGAAAGGAAGTGGGTGTGGCCTTAATTAAGCTACAGCCTCAGCATTTGCCTGGTGAGAAACTACGGAAAACCATCTTCAGGGATGGCGACATTGGAGTTCAAACTCACCATCTCCCGAACGCAAGCTATCTTCCCTAACCGCACGGCCAACTCGCTCGGTATTATTATTATTATTATTATTATTATTATTATTATTATTGTTGTTGTTGTTGTTGTTGTTGTTGTTGTTGTTGTTGTTGTTGTTGTTGTTACGGGGATACCCGTGGACCAGCAGAGGTGGAAGAAGGTGCCGGGGTGAATGGGTCTGACTACAAAATCAAAGTTAATCTAAAACTGTAACAAAGGATATATTTTTTTCTTTAAAAAGTAAGTAACAATGTAACAGGTACCAGTAGCAATAAACAAGTCTAGGAAACACAAGATTGGCGGTATAATCAGGTATTGGGCTTCAAGCCCTCACTTAACAATTCCTGAGCTACACACTTAACTTTACAAAGATCATAACATTACTTAAGTGCAGAAATCCCCTAATACCTGGAGCACTGGCTCCCAACTCATAATATTAAGCCTTCAAAAGGCATTCAGTAATCTTACTTTGAAAAAGAGCTAACAGGCTCTCAGTTTTCAAGCCTATTCTAGGCAACACCCAAAATATCTTACATCTTTTGGCCTTCCATGGCCCAGCTTTCAAAATTGAAACAGGGCTATCTTGTACCCAACCTATAGGCCCTTCGTGTACAAGAAATAACAGTTAAATAAATGGCCCGAACACAAAATGAAAGGAGTCGAATACATGCACTCCTAGATGCGAATTTTAAAACCTAAAGGGCACTAGGCCAATAAAAAAGGGGCTATTCCCAAACTATGGAGGTGACTCGTATAATAAAGAAATTTCACAGATTACGGAAAGGAAAAAAATCCATTACAAAACGTAGTCACCTCAAACCAAAATGAAGGGGAGCAAGAGAGGGTGCACTCTCTATCCCTGATTTACAGTTAAAGATTTTATGAACTTTTTACATAAGCCGGCAGAGAATTACCTTTGTAGAGAAGTAGGTTACATATTTAAGGTTCCGGACCTTTCCCTCAGGTTAAACTGCGGAGCTAGCGAGAAATAAGATGTTAACTGGCCATTACCTTGCTGAATACCAGCTGCCTGAAGAAAGAGGCACCTCCGGCCTCCTGCTTGACACACACACTAAGTTAGATGTTGATCAAATGGCCAAGAGACGTGAAAACCTGCAGTTTATAAACCCTCGGGGAAAGTTCGAGACCTTTCACGAATCAAACAGCCACACCCTCACAATTTTATTGGATAACATCAAAAGTGACACTCAGAATCGAGGAAGAAGCCTGTGATAGGCAGAAAATTAATTACAGAAATTCATGATTGGCTAAATTCAAAAACTGGCGGAAATAAAATATAAATATTGTCAACCCAAGAAGAATGAACAAAATTTAGTAAAGATAAAACTTATGAATACAAAATTTCTTCAAAAAAAAGTTCTTTCACTTCGCACCAGGTGCATGATCATAGTTTTTTGGCAGTGACATCTATGAGAGAATGTCCAAACTTCTTGATGAATGGAAAACAAGAACAAGTAGAAATTCACACAGTTCTGGAAACTTCACAATAACAAAATTACGTCAAATTACTGTAGTGACATCTTCTGAGTAAAGGATAGGTCTAGTTCCAAGTTCAGTATTTCTCCTGTAGATGAGTTCTTTGGCGCAAGATTTAAATGTGCGGCGTAGAGGTGTACCTCTCGGTACAATTATCATCCTCTTTGCCCAATAGTTTTTCATTTCATCAGCTGTTGTAATTTCTGTTCCTCCGACCAAGTACGTCGTGTTGGTTTCTTCTCGTCTTCCTCAAATTCCCTTCTGAGATTTTCGTGATTACATTTCTATTCTGCAGATTTGGTTATCCTAATTCAATGAGGTCTTTCTCTACTTGCTTATACCATTTTGATCTCGTGCGTTTGATTTTCAAATGAATTGGTTCATAAAGACCAAAACTGAGTTAGCATTGAATTTCTCATCTTGAATGGTCATCGTATCATTTTATAAAGAAAGGAGAACAGTCCAGCCTCACCTTTACTGTGATTGGAAATTTAGTGTTTTGTAAAGGAAGGGCATCGGTCCGGGCTGAACCCCTACTTTTACGAAATACCCATAGAGGAGCTAGGTGTTTGTCGATTAACAGCGCGCTACTCTCTTGTTTTTCTGCATTGTTTTTATAGGTCATTTGACTGTGTAAATGCATCATTATTGTATACTGAAGTATTTTTCGTTATACAGAACCTATAAAACTAGATGTTTTATCATTCATTGATGGCTTGGGCATAAACACTTTCAGACTAGGTAGCTCCAGTCGAGTGATATCATTTTTGCCAATAAACTCTGCGTACCCAGCAGGAAAGATACCTATTAAGAAGAGGAAAATTAATGATCTGAAGAAACTGCCCGAGTATATAGCTGATGAGTATCAGGAGTACTTCACGGAGATGACTTCTTGACCTACTGTGAGGGGAGGACACGGAAGATTTCGTCTCATTTCAGTAACTGTTCTTCATCCTGAGACTAAGAACTTTGTTATATTATAATATTCTAACATTTGTATATTATTATATATTATATTTGCCTTTATTTGTAGTGGCGAAGTTAGGACTCATGGTCCTCTCTTACACTTAACCACACTTCATTAACATTGTACATCTGAGAGCAATATTCATAATATTATCTTAAAACTACCATTACAAACTGCTAACAAAAAAGGCTGTATGGAAACTTTGAGTGGTGATATAAAGCTATTCTGTTGTAAACCTATTTTATAAAGAAAGGTCATCAGTCCACAAGATTTAAAACAATCTGTATAATTCAATTACTGATGATGAGTTCCTGAAATATGTTCAGAGGAATCCTAACATGCATTCTCTATTTGATGCTAACAGTTTTTACATTTATATTATGATAGTAAAAGTTGTAAACCTCTTTTATTAAGGAAGGTCATTAGTCCACATGATTTAACAAATCTGTATAATTCAACTACTGATGATAAATTCATGAAATGTGTTCAGAGGAATCCTAATATGCATTGCCTAATTGACAGCAACAATTTTTACATGTATGTTATGATAGTAAAACGTCCAGATAGTTTTCTTGATTTCCCAACAATTAGCTGAAATGGACTGAAGCCCTTTCTTTATGAACCAAATAAAATATTGTGCCAGCTTCCTCACTTTCATCTATCCTGTCCGATCTCCCTAGATCAACTCTTCTTGTTTCCTGACCCCGACGGTACTAGGAAGTCTTTCATTTTCAAGCCCTTCGTGGCCCTTGTCTTTCCTTGGTTGATATTTTCACTTTTCGAAATGTCGAGCCGCGTCAATTTTTTCCTCTAATTAGTGTTAATACAGGTTGATTGTCCAGTTGTATATCCTCTTAAAGCAATAATAACCACCACCACCTCGTAACATCAATCAGAGGAAGAGGACAGAGGTAAAGGAAAGGGAGGTGCCACGAAAGGTGTGCGAGGTCGGAGGAGAACTAGAGTTGACCAAGAGAGGTCGGAGAGAAAATATTACAGTGAAAAAGCTGGCACAAGTAAGATGTAGGAGGGAATTGGACTTGGCCACCCTACTTTTTCAGACATCTGGTTAAGAAAGTGTCGGGTATATCACATTAGTTCAGCCCAAATTTGCCTTATCTCACTTTTCTTGTGAGAAAAATGTTGATACGAACCGTAGCATTTCCTATTTTGGGATTACGTTGATTTAATCTAAGAGCGAGAATTCTTCAGAGAAAAAATGTGAAGCTCCAGCGAGTTCGGGATGCCTGTACACGTTTTATCACCGATAGTATTCGCAGAGATGGTACCGTAACATCTTACTACAAGACTGCAGTGGTTGAACCTCGGATACAGATGATCCTACTCAAATGCGTGTTTTCTAGTGAGAATATTGAAATCTTAATATTTCGTCATTCAAGTGCATAATCGGACTGATCGATTCAAGACAGACATTCTTCAGGTTCTTTGGTATTAAACAGCGAATTCATTTGCTGCAACTGTCTCTCGACTACATAGAGCTAACAAGTGTCAAGGTTGAGAAAAGGCGTCTTAAATGCCGCTACCATTGCACATATGAAACCATGTAAATGATTTTACTAAAACTGCTTTATATTTCTGAAATGTTAAAAAAAAAAGTTACAAAGTACTAGGAAGGGCTATACAGTATTATAAGGTCCAATGTTAAGGATTCACTTTTAATGTAGCGGCATTTCAGTTATAATGTATTTTATTATGTAAATGTATTTTCATTTAATTTATGTGTAATGTTCGCCTCTGCAGTGTAGTGGTTAGTGTGATTAGCTGCCACCTCCGAAGGCCCGGGTTCGATTCCCGGCTCTGCCACGAAATTTGAAAAGTGGTACGTGAACAGGAACGGGGTCCACTCAGCCTCGGGTGGTCAACTGTGTCGAGTCAATTCGATTCCGAGATCAGTCATCCTCAAAGTGGTGTTTCTTGGTTTCCTACTTCTTCTCCAGCCAAATGCCGGGATGGTACCTAAATTTAGGCCACGGATGCTTCCTTCCCTCTTCCTTGTCTATCCCTTCCAATCTTTCCATCCCCTCCCAGGCCACTGTTCAGCATAGCAGGTGAGGCTGCATAGGCGAGGAACTGGTCCTCCTTCCCAGTTGTATTCCCGACCAAATGTTTCACGCTCCAGTACACCGCCCTTGAGGTGGTAGAGGTGGGATCCCTCGCCGAGTCCGAGGGAAAATCCATCCCTGGATGGTAAACAGACTAAGAAAGAAAGAAAGAAAGAAAGAAAGAAAGAAAGTAGGAAGGGTAATCCTTTGCCTGCAATTAATGGTAAGGGTAAGGGTTGTTCTGCCCGAAGGCAGGTCCGAACCTCCGCAGAGGTGTTCCTGAGCCGGAGTTTACGTGCGGTAGGGTGGCCAGTTCCTTTCCGCTCCTCCATTCCCTTACCCCCCACCAACAGCGCGTGGCAACCCATCCAACTCCCGACCACGTCCAATGTTGCTTAACTTCGGAGATCTCACGGGATCCGGTGTTTCAACACGGCTACGGCCGTTGGCAATTAATGGGATGATCATTTAATGAATTGATTTTAGGATTATTCAAAGTTGGCTGAACTTAGAGACCTATAAATGTCTCATTATTCACCAGCAGGTAATTCCGAAGGGAATAAAACAAAAATGAAGCAAATCGGTCCAGTAGAACGGACGGACGGATTTGCCAAAGCTGTGTTTAGTAAACTCTTTTTTCCTTCTTTCTTTCTTCGTTATGCCCATTCATAGAGCGCGTTTGAACTTGTTAGTTGGTTTGATGGTTTGTGCCTTCTTATCCTCCCAAAATCTCTTCATGAATGCACTGTGTTGCATCTTGCGTTCTGTCGACCACTTCCTACCAGTTGTCTTTTTTGGTTTCTCCCTAAATTTATGATTGGCTACTTTTGTTCTAAAAGCTCCACGAATTTCCATGATGTCGTCTGTGATATTTATTTCTTGGAGGTCCGCCTTAGTTTCTTCTAGCCATTTTATTTTGACCTTCTTTGAGTTGATTACTTTGAATAATCTTTTAGTTAGTCTGTCGCTGTTCATTCTGTAGATATGGCCATAGAAATTAAGGCGCCTTTTCCGTGCGGCATCAGTAAACCTGTCGGTGAAGGAGCAGAGGTCCGCTGTTCTCCTCTTAATCCACATTCCATTTTCTCTCGTAGGACCATAAATTTTCCTGAGAATTTTCCGCTCCTGCTTTTCAATTTCTGTAATTTTAGATTGACCACCTAGGCATATGGTTTCTGAGGCATATAAAGCTTCGGGCAATACAACTGTCTTGTAATTTCGTAATTTTGCATTACGCGATATGACTCTTTTGTTGTAGTAATTCCACGTCAGTCTGTATGCCTTATGTAGTTTGGTGTTTCTTTCTACATTGGCACTACTGTCTAATCCTGATGGTAGTATAATTTCTCCAAGGTATTTGAAGGAGGGCACCTGTGAAATTGTGCCGTTTTCCATCTCTAGCGGAGTTCTTTTGCTATTTTGACGTAGATTTTCCATGTACTTGGTTTTCTCGAAGGATATCTGGAGGCCTGCCTTTGATGCTATATTGTGTAGTCTCTGTATAGCATACCTTGTTTCATCCTTGGTCTTAGTTATGATTGCGAGATCATCAGCAAATGCTAAACGTTTCACATTGACCTTGCTTCCCAAATTTCTGATGTTCACATCCTTGATATCCTTTTCCCACTCTCTAATAACTTTGTCTAGAAACTCTTTTAATATATAGATAATGTTAAGTGGCTGTTATCAATAACCGAATGGAATGACCATGCGTGTTAACGTGCCTAAGGCTGTGGAGCCAAACTCTGCATTCAAGAGACGACGGGGGTTCGAACCGCACCGTCGGCTGTCCTGAGAATGGTTTTCTATGGTTTCCCATATTGACTTTCAGGTGAATGCTGGGACAATTCCTATTCGTAGGCCACAGCCAGTTCCTTCCATATCCTTACTCAGTTTCATTAATCCTCGTTAGCACCTCTAGTGAGGTTGGCGGGACGAAGGGCATACAACCGTAAAAACGTGCCGTACAGTATCACCTCACCTCTTCCCCGACCCTGAATCAGGAAACGGGACAAAGGGGTATACATGTGAAGCGTGTTTCTTTAAGTACGTACCGTTCTGATATAGGAAGAAGTAATGTAATTTCTTAAACAATTCTTTTTTACATGTAATCCTGTACTTTAAACTACTTCTCAACGTAAATTCCAGGCATATTAAGTCACTTGTCATATCGTGAAGAGAGCTCCAGAATTCCATCATCATCATCATCATCTCTTTACCCTCTAGGTTCGGCTTTTCCCTCGGACTCACCGAGGGATCCCACCTCTACCGCCTCAAGGGCAGTGTCCTAGAGCTTCAGACTCTTGGTCGGGGATACAACTGGGGAGAATGACCAGTACCTCGCCCAGGCGGCCTCACCTGCTATGCAGAACAGGGGCCTTGTGGAGGGATGGGAAGATTGGAAGGGATAGACAAGAAAGAGGGAAGGAAGCGGCCGTGGCCTTAAGTTAGGTACCATCCCGGCATTCGCCTGGAGGAGAAGTGGGAAACCACGGAAAACCACTTGCAGAATGGCTGAGGTGGGAATCGAACCCACCTCTACTCATTTGACCTCCCGAGGCTGAGTGGACCCCGTTCCAGCCCTCGTACCACTTTTCAAATTTCGTGGCAGAGCCGGGAGTCGAACCCGGACCTCCGGGGGTGGCAGATAATCACACTAACCACTACACCACAGAGGCAGACTCCTGAATTCCATCCGCGTAGTAATCTGCCGCCTGATGTGCCAGCCACTACAGCGCGGTCCTTTTTAGGTCATCATCATTGTCGTGGCGTTGACTTCCTAAATGCTTTTTCTGGCGCAGAAACAAGTGGTAGTCACTAGACACTAGATCACGACTATACGGAGGATGATCAAATTGTCCCCAACCATTTGAAGCGATGAGGTCTCGAGTTCGATCGGCCGTGTGAGATCGCACATTGTTATGAAGCAAAAAAATCCCCCTTGTGAGCATGACAAGCCGTTTGTTTTGGATTGCTTGAACACAACTTCCGATGATCTAAGCATCCTGACACAATTTCATAAAGAACACTCCTTGAAATTTCAGGCAACTCGTAACTTAATGTATCAACTTTTTCCACCAAGTCTTCAGTATTGACAGACGGTCGCCCACTACGCTTCTCGTCATGGGTCTTCTTTAAATGCTCTAACCCATTTTCAGACCATTCCTAGTGTGTTCTTCACTAACCTGCCGATGAATTTCAACAGCTTTCACGCCTTTCCCGTTCAAAAATCGAATCACAGCGCGCACTTCACACTCGGCAGTACCGTTAATTGTCAAGAGGCATTTTCAATACCCACAAATAAACGTAAATACGGCCGAATACTTCCGTGATAGCGTTTGTGACTAGCCTTCAGGTGTACGTACTGAGTGCGCATGCTCTGAACGACGATAATAACGCTGCAGCGGTCTTATTTAAAAACGGTACTTACTTTAAAAACATGCTTCGTACATACAGTACTTAATATTCAACTCAAAACTGTGATCTTTATCTTACTGTTGGAAAGGATGTTGACTCCTCGCTATTGCTCATGTTGTACATACATTGTAATTGTTCGTTCGTTCGTAATCTGTTTACCCTCCAGGGTCGGTTTTTCCCTCGGACTCAGCGAGGGATCCCATCTCTAGCGCCTCAAGGACAGTGTCCTGGAGCTTCAGACTCTGGGTCGGGGATACAACTGGGGAGGATGACCAGTACCTCTCCCAGGCGGCCTCACCTGCTATGTGAAACAGGGACCTTGTGGGGGGATGGGAAGATTGGAAGGGATAGACAAGGAAGAGGGAAGGAAGCGGCCGTGGCCTTAAGTTAGGTGCCATCCCGGCATTTGCCTGGAGGACAAGTGGGAAACCACAGAAAACCACTTCGAGGATGGCTGAGATGGGAATCGAACCCACCCCTACTCAGTTGACGTCCCGAGACTGAGTGGACCCCGTTCCAGCCCTCGTACCACTTTTCAAATTTCGTGGCACAGCCGGGAATCAAACCCAAGCCTCTGGGGGTGGCAGCTAATCACACTAACCACTACACCACAGAGGCGGACTGTAATTGTTGTTATAATTTTATATGTAGTTGTATAGCTACATGCTAAATAAATACATAAATAATTAATAAATAATAATTTCGTGTGGCTATTTCTAGCCGAATGCAGCCCTTGTAAGGCAGACCCTCCGATGAGGGTGGGCGGAATCTGCCATGTGTAGGTAACTGCGTGTTATTGTGATGGAAGTTAGTGTTATGTCTGGTGTGTGAGTTGCAGGAATGTTGGGGACAGCACAAACACCCAGCCCCGGGCTATTGGAATTAACCAATGAAGGTTAAAATCCCCGACCCGGCAAGGAATCGAACCGCCCCCCCCCCCCCACCCCCACCCCAACAGAGGGCCAGTAGGCCTACGCTGACCATTCAGCCAACGAGATTATCTTATACTAATTGATTAATTTATGTTATATTGGCGCTTAGTTACATCTAAAGGGACCTATGATCCTACTTGTAATCGTTGTTGCTTGGGACGTCAGCCCATAGACTGGTTTGATGCAGCCCTACATACCAACCTATCCTGTCCTAACCTTGTCATGTCTACATAACTATTGTATCCTACGTCTGAGACTGAGCAAGGCAGGTGTAGGGACTGTGGATGTGAGTGGGCATCAAGGAAAATACGTGAAGAGGTAGCGAGTTTGAGGGAGATAATTAGTCTTTTAACGGAGAACAGGAAAGAATATAGGTTCCCTCAATCAACGTACAGGATACAGTGAGTAGGAAAGGTAAGTGGGCTGGTTGGAGGAGAAGTTGTGGAAGAGAGAGGGACTAATATTTTAAGAGGAAGGAAAATGAGGGCTCAGGGTTCTCCTGTGGGAGTGATTTCAGGGGAGGTATCAGTGGGGAATCAGTAAGAGTAACTGCAGAGAAGATGGGGAATAGCGAAATGTTACGGAGGAAGAGCATGGTAAGAGGAAAGGGAACAGTAGCAAAGGTAAACGCAGAGCAGAATATAGGGAGAGAGAAGTGGAACAGGGTCATGAGAGGGATGGAAGGGAAGAGGAAGTAGATTCTGTAGCCGTCAGGGAAGTTAAGAGAGACCAGGAGAGTATTTAACAAGGTGGGTGGTTTTGAGGCTCTGGTCATGGGTGGCTCTACTGCCAGGCATATGGGGAAAGTGTTTGGGGGAATGGGTACTAGGGTAGAGTGTTATCCCAGAATTAGGTTAAAGCAGGTGTTCAGGAAAGTAGAAAGGAAGAAGGAAGGTAAAGAGAAGGTGTTTTAAGAAAAGGAAGCAGAAGAAGGTACCAACAATGTGAGGCAATCAGGAATAGGTACAAACGTAATAGGAGATGTATAGGATCTGGTTAGGACAGTGCAGAAAAAGTTTAAAGGAGCAAAACTTGTCAGTGGGATACTGTGTAGAAGGAGGGGGGGGGGGGGGGTACTGACTGAAAGGTGGTCGAGGATTTAAATGAGACTATGGAGTGCGTATGTGAAAAAATAGGGAGTGGGATGTTTAGATCCTTATACGTGGTTAGGAGATAGGGATCTACACCCGGATGTCCTTTACTTGAACTACTCTAATCAGTTTGGCATATTCGTGCCTTTGTCTATGTCCACCGTTCTTACCTTCAACACTTCCCTCAGGAGTTAACGGAACAAGTCCTGGGTGTCCTGACATTCTCTCTCTTCTTCTCGTCAAATCGTTCTCAGTATCTTTTGTCTCGAGATTCAATCTACCCATTTTACTTTCAGCATTCTTCTTCAAAAGCTTCTATATTCTTCTTTTCACTGAGCTACTTCTTGTCAATGTTTCAGCTCCATACATACCCATGCTTCAGACATAAGTCTTAAAAAATAAAACTTCCTAACTTGTATATCAATATTTGAAGCGATCTAATTTATCTTGTTAAGAAAGACCTTCCTTGCTCGTCTTGTCTGCACTTTACGTCCTCCTAACTTCTTCCATCGTTAGTTATCCAACTACTCAAGTGACAATATTCATTTACTTCCTTTAAGAATTTCCTAATTTAATATTCCCTGCATTACCTGACTTCGTTTGACCACATTCCATTACTTTTATTTTAAATTGATTTCCATTTTTTACTCCTGTTCCAAGAATGTGTTCATTCCATTCAGCAATTTCTCCAGATCTTATGTAGACTCAGAGAAAATAACAATATCATCTCACAGTTTTTATTTCCTCCCCTTGAATTATGATTCCTTTTCCAAATTCCTCTTTGATTTCTTTTACCGTCTGTACTATATAAACAAAGCCGGCCCCGTGGTGTACGGGTAGCGTGCCTGACTCTTACCCAGAGGCCCCGGGTTCGATTCCCGGCCAGGTCAGGGATTTTTACCTGGACCTGAGGGCTAGTTCGAGGTCCACTCAGCCTACGTGATTAGAATTGAGGAGCTGTCTGACGGTAAGATAGCGGCCTCGGTCTCGAAAGCCAAGAATAACTGCCGAGAGGATTCATCGTGCTGACCACACGACATCTCGTAATCTACAGGCCTTCGGGCTGAGCAGCGGTCGCTTGGCAGACCAAGGCCCTTCAAGAGCTGTAGTGCCATGGGGTTTGGCTTGGTTTGGTTTTTACTACATAAGCAAGAGGCTGCCTGGCTGAGGCGGTAAAGGCGTGCTCGGTTCGCCTGGAAGGACGTGGGTTCGAATACCCGTCAGGAAGTAGTCAAATTTAAGAAACGAGAGGTGCACATGGCCCTGAGGTTCACTCAGCCTACAGAAAAAATGAGTATCAGGTTAATTCCTGGAGGCAAAGGCGGTCGTGCGTAGAGCTAACCGCTCTACCGTATCAAGTGTCGAGGTTACAGATAGTGGAAGCCTTTACCTTCCACCCCTCCAAGGGCCTTCATAGCCTGTACGGAGATGACTTTGCTTTGCTTTACTATATAAACATTGGAAAGGAAACTGTATCTTCTTTATCATAGCCATAGATTCTTATCACTGCGGAATGACTTTTGTACAGATTGTATATGAACCTTCTTTCTCGGTAGTTGATACCGACCACCTTCAGAACCTCAAATAGCTTGGCCCAATCAACTTTATCGAATTTCTTTTCTAGACATAAGGAATGTAATTAACAGTTAATAAATAAAAATTTCAAAATGCCTCTTAATTAACCGTCAGTGGTCTAGGCGGATACATAAAGCTAAGACATGAATATACGACTACCTTTGACCCTTTTGACGTGTTATAGACAAAACTGGCAAGAAGGTTCGCTCTGATTTTAAGAATTTAATTATTCCAGAACGAAAAATATGAAGTGGAAGATGTAAGAATGATTACTCAATCAGCTTGATCTTCGATTCTCAGGAAAGTGACAGGGATTATTGACACACCGATAAAACGAAAATACCCATCGTTTATGATCAATAAAATTGATAGACAAGTAAATCTAAAAGGTTGCTTGCTTGCATTTCATAAAACTGAAGATGCGTTTGCTTTCGAATAATGTAGGACCGATTCTAAGGCTAATAATAGAAAGGAGAGAAAAACATGGTATTTGGAGCCTTAACGATAAACCTTGCATAATGCTGATTGGAGTGAAATGCTTTAAGATGTATAAATATTTGTAATTCAGAAGGCCGTTCGGGATCTCTGGGGACGATGTTTGAAGGGTAATTAGCGTATGAAAAGCCGTCTCCACCAACGATCACGTTCAATTGGAAAGCCAGTATTTCTACCTACAGCTCGACAACGTAAGTTACACTGCTGCAGACTTTTTCGCAGAGCTAGCATATCTATCTTATCCCACTCTTCCTGACAGGCTTTCCAGAGGCCATTGATAGTGCGTGGACGTCTATTCCCTAAAGCCCTTTTTAGAATCCAAATAAACAGGAGTCCACGGGTGACCCATCGGGTGCCTTCACCTGAATGTCGGTAAAATGAATTGCACGGATTCCAGTTTCCATCCCCAATCTCTCTAAGACCAGACGAGTCCAACGAGAGGTGTGTCTGAATAATTTATCTTGATGTACCCATACCTGGATTTTCGCCCTCCCATATAATGCTCGGATATCTGTATTTTTTTATTTTTTTATTTTTGGTATTTGCTTTACGTCGCACCGACACAGATAGGTCTTATGGCGACGATGGGATAGGAAAGGCCTAGGAATGGGAAGGAAGCGGCCGTGGCCTTAATTAAGGTACAGCCCCAGCATTTGCCTGGTGTGAAAATGGGAAACCATGGTAAACCATCTTCAGGGCTGCCGACATTGGGGCTCGAACCCACTATCTCCCGGATGCAAGTTCACAGCTGCGCCCCCCTAACCGCACGCCCAACTCGCCCGGTATCTGTATTTTAAATGGGTGTTAAAACCTCTCGCTGATGGTATGTAGAGTTCACCTTCACATTATTAGGGAAACGGCGAACGGTTAACTTGCCATTGTAACAGTATCCAATGATGATCATGAAACCCCTTGGAACACTTTCCTGGCTTTCTTTATACAATGTTTGATAATTCGATTTGTCACTAGGGCGGTAGTAAATCGAGCGGGGTTTGTTGCACTTACTAAACTACACATATGCTTTGTCTAATGTCACCGCTGGGCTGAGTGGCTCAGACGGTTAAGGCGCTGGCTTTCTAACCCCAACTTGGCAGGTTCGATCCTGGCTCAGTCCGGTGGTATTTGAAGGTGCTCAAATACGACACCCCGTGTCGGTAGATTTACTGGCACGTGAAAGAACTCCTGCGGGACTAAATCCGGCACCTCGGCGTCTCCGAAGACCGTAAAAGTAGTTAGTGGGACGTAAAGCAAATAGCATTATTATTATTATTATTATTATTATTATCTAATGTCACCACATTTTTCCATTTGTCTCCTGCCAGATAGGCCTCATAGAGCTTTCTTGCGTTAGTCCGACGTTCCGAAATGTGACGAGGTAACAATTTGTGAACTCGGCGCTTATGCGGCTTTTCTAATTGCAGGTCCTTGTTGATTATGGTGTGAATTGTTGAAACAGACATCCCCAACTTATGTACGATAGTCCTTTTGGGGAGCGGGTTTACCACATGTGACAAGAGCCTTCACTTTCCTCACCACTTCTGGTGTACGGCTGGTGACTGGTATGGATTTGCCTGTTTCTTTTTTACCTCTGGAATTAAGCCCAGTCGGCCTTGCCTTTTTTATACACTACATCACTGATGTCGTTCTTTGATATCACGAAATCACTCTTCTTGAACATTCCTTGGATTGCAGAATAGCTATATTTCGCATCAGAAAGGGCTCTTATGTAGCCCTCCCAGTAAGGTTCAATCCGCTTCGGCATCGTTGCCGCTAAGGTCACGAAACTGTACACACACGTTCTCAGTACTGACGTGTCCGACTCGATGGCTGAACGGTCAGCATACTGGCCTTCGGTTCAGAGGGTCCCGGGTTCGATTCCCGGCCGGGTCGGGGATTTTAACCTTAATTGGTTAATTCAATGGGCTGGGTGTATGTGCTGTCTTCATCATCATTTCATCCCCACCACGACGCGCAGGTCGCCTACGGGAGTCAAATAGAAATACCTGCACCTGGCGAGCCGAACCCATCCTGGGATATCCCGGCACTAAAAGCCATACGACATTTCATTTAGTACTGACGTGAATCATCACTCCCCACTTTGACTTGCTCAAGTTGATAACAGCACCACCAGCGGCCTTCAAACTCGTCACCAGAGATCCCGAACGACCTTCTGTATGTGCAGATATTGGACTATTATTAGTGTACTTGAATCCTCCGGAGTAGTGCCTACTGTGCTCCCACTTGCGGGTTCGAATCACAGGACAGTCGGTTGAGATTAAAAAAATGCAAACTCTCATGTGATAGGTTTACTGGAGATCGTTTTTTGTTTTTGCACCGACACAGATAGGTCTTATGGCGACGATGGGATAGAAAAGGCCTAGGAATGGGAAGGAAGCGGCCGTGGCTGAAAATTGGAAACCACGGAAAACCATCTTCAGGGCTGCCGACAGTGGGGTTCGAACCCACTATCTCCCGGATTCAAGCTCACAGCTGCGCTCTCCTAACCGCACGGCCAACTCGCCCGGTTTACTGGACATCAATTAAACATACGAGTATATGGTAGCTTAAGGTTAAGATTGTATTAGGAGTAGAGAAACGCCGAAAATTGCACACATATTGACTTACAACATCAACAGGGCTCCTCGTTTGAGTATTGTAAAAATGGCAAGGAAGAAATGTGGTTCCTCTCTTCGACACATTTATACTTTGTAGTGGCCACCTATAAATCCTGATATCCGAATGAGCACATACATTTATATTCTGTTCACACTACCTTCTTCATAGGAAATCCTGAGACTCTTATCCTGTTTCTAGATACCGCAAGACACAGTAGCTGCTATTCGGAATTAGAAGTGTGTGTGTGGGGGGGGGGTCAAATGTACAGATAATAAAAAGGACCGGAGTTTGTGGGATATAGCGGGCGGGGCAGGGGAGTATATAGGCCTACATGAAAACTGAAAAAAAATCTACAAAGAGGTAAGTTTCTTTTCTTTCTTAATCTGTTTACCCTGCAGGGTTGGCTTTTCCCTCGGACTCAGCGAGGGAACCCACATCTACCGCCTCAAGGGCAGTGTCCTGGAGCTTCAGACTCTGGGTTGGGGGATACAACTGGGGAGGATGACCAGTACCTCGTCCAGGTGGCCTCACCTGCTATGCTGAACAGGGGCCTTGCGGGGGATGGGAAGATTGGAAGGAAAAGGGAAGGAAGCGGCCGTGGCCTTAAGTTAGGTACCATCGCGGCGTTTGCCTGGAGGAGAAGTGGGAAACCACGTAAAACCACTTCCAGGATGGCTGAGGTTGACCTCCCGAGGCTGAGTGGACCCCGTTCCAGTCCTCGTACCACTTTTTAAATTTCGTGGCGGAGCCGGGAATCGAACCCGGACCTCTGGGGTAGCAGCTAATCACACTAATCACTACACCACAGACGCGGACTACAAAGAGGTAAGTAAAAATGAAAATGAAATGGCGTCTGGCTTTTAGTGCCGGGAGTATCCAAGGACATGTTCGGCTCGCCAGATGCAGGTCTTTTGCTATGGGCTTTACGTCGCACCGACACAGATAGGTCTTATGGCGACGATGGGATTGGAAAGGCCTAGGAGTTGGAAGGAAGCGGCCGTGGAATAAATTAAGGTACAGCCCCAGCATTTGCCTGGTGTGAAAATGGGAAACCACGGAAAACCATCTTCAGGGCTGCCGACAGTGGGATTCGAACCTACTATCTCCCGGATGCAAGCTCACAGCCGCGCGCCTCTACGCGCACGGCGCAGGTCTTTTGATTCGACTCCCGGAGGCTTTGTGATGAGGATGAAATGATGATGAAAACGACGCATAAACCCAGCCCCCGTGCCAGCGAAATTAACAAATTATGGTTAAAATTCCCGACCCTGCCGGGAATCAAGCCGGGACCCCTGTGACCAAAGGCCAGCACGTTAACCATTTAGCTATGGAGCCGGACAAAGTGGTGTAAGTCTTTTGATGCTGTCTGAGTCAAGTTCGATAGAGAGGTAAAGGTTGACAGTTTACCAATAAACCAATACTTTTTGAGATTTTGATTCAATACTATACAATTAAACTTCCACCAAAGGAACATATTATACATGCATCACAATAAAATAGAAGTACGCCATGATGATACAATTAAAAATAACTTAGTATTTGACTACGCACTAAGAACCTAACAGACTGCCAGACTGACGAATGCGCGCGGCAAGCGGGTGAATCATTCCCTAGTGTCCATACTGCTACCCTTCCTCACAGCACATAAAGCTTCCACTACTTGCTGTGGCGCTATACAAGGTTGGCGTGACGAACGATATTTTGTGCGTATTTCCGCTAGTAATTTTGTTAATAATTAAAGAAAATAAAAGGAAAGAATTAGCTGATAAGATAACAGGGCTTGTAAAAATGGCTTTTTTAAAAAATAATTCCTACTTTCAGCCGGCTAAAATGGAACAAGAATGTAATGTTTTCTCCACAAAGTGGGGGACGACTGTGCCCCCCTCGTCCCCGTCCCCCTAATCACCGCTACTGGCAAGACAGCTGCAAGAAATATGTGAGACTTTCGAGCTGAAAAGTTGAGTTGTTGATTCTCATTAGAAGCATGGAACAGCTTTTTCTACAGTAATTGAGTGTGTACAATCTATGCGAGAAAATTATTGTGGGTGTGAAATAGTGTATGTGTATCTCGAATTTTTAACATAGATATATTTCTGGCCAACGGCCGTAGCCGTGTTGAAACGCCGGATCCCGTGAGATCTCCGAAGTTAAGCAACATTGGGCGTGGTCAGGAGTTGGATGGGTTGCCACGCACTGTTGGTGGGTGGTAAGGGAATGGAGGGGCGGAAAGGAACTGGCCACCCTACCGCACGTAAACTCCGGCTCAGGAACACCTCTGCGGAGGTTCGGACCTGCCTTCGGGCAGAATAACCCTTACCTATATATTTCTGGGCTGGGGGTCTGTCTGAAATAAGCGTCATCAGTTTCCCGACACGATTGTAGCCATGGCAACCAGTCTTCGTCTATGTATAGTAGGTTACTAGCGCCATCTTTTCACTGTGCGCTTTCTTCCTGTAACTAAGTGCTTCGGAAAATCTCTTATCAAGTAAAAATGAAATGGCGTATGGCTTTTAGTGCCGGGAGTGTCCGGAGACATGTTCGGCTCGCCAGGCAGGTCTTTTGATTCGACTCCCGTAGGCGACCTGCTCGTCATGATGAGGATGAGGACAACCCAGCCCTCGTGCCAGTGAAATTAACCAAAGATGGTTAAAATTCCCGACCCTACCGGGAATCGAACCCGGGACCCCTGTGACCAAAGGCCAGCACGCTAACCATTTAGCCATGGAGCCGGACTCTTATCAAGTGAACCCCGTTCTACTCCCCTGTCCATGTTTAAAATCCTTGAACCGAACCAGTTGGCCTTGTAGCTATGAGCTTACATTCATGAAATAGTGGGCTCTAACCCCACTGGCGCCCTCGAAGATTGTTTTCCGTGGTTTTCCATTTTCACACCAGGAAAATGCTGGGGCTGTACCTTAATTAAGGCCACGCCCACTTTCTTCTCACTCCCAGCCCTTCCCTATCCCATCGTCGCCATAAGACGTATCTTTGTCGCTGCGACGTAATGCAAGTTGTAAGAAAAATCCTTGAAATAGTCGGAAAACGAACCCAGGGCCTTGGAATAAGAGACATGAACGCTACGTTTGCACCACAAGGCTGAATAATAATAATAATAATAATAATAATAATAATAATAATAATAATAATAATAATAATAATAATAATAATAATAATAATCATCATCATCATCATCATCATCTTTTTACCCTCCAGGGTCGGTTTTTCCCTCGGACACAGCGAGGGATCCCACCTCTACCGCCTCAAGGGCAGTGTCCTGGAGCTTCAGACTCTTGGTCGGGGATACAACTGGGGAGAATGACCAGTACTTCGCCCAGGCGGCCTCACCTGCTATGCTGAACAGGGGCCTTGTGGAGGGATAGGAAGATTGGAAGGGATAGGCAAGGAAGAGGGAAGGAAGCGGCCGTGGCCTTATGTTAGGTACCATCCCGGCATTCGCCTGGAGGAGAAGTGGGAAACCACGGAAAACCACTTCCAGGATGACTGAGGTGGGAATCGAACCCACCTCTACTCAGTTGACCTCCCGAGGCTGAGTGGGCCCCGTTCCAGCCCTCATACCACTTTTCAAATTTCGTGGCAGAGCCGGGAATCGAACCCGGGCCTCCGGGGGTGGCAGCTAATCACGCTAACCACTACACCACAGAGGTGGACAATAATAATAATAATAACGCTCGATTCTGGCCACTGTGGACCACGGAGTAACAACTACGGTATGAACTTCTGCCAATATAGCTTAATTCGTTGGCTTATCTGCTTCCTTCTTCCTTCTAAAAAAAAAAAAAAAACACTTTTGAACATTATTATTTTCTCCTTCTCGGAAGCCTCTGAAGTCTGAAACTAATTGTCGAAAGTGTTTGCTGGTTTGGATGTCTTCATGACTAATGCCCATTCTCACCATATCAGCATGTACCTGCATAAACCCACCTGGGAACATTTTCTTTTTTTTTTTTTTTCCTTCGATATGTGTAACGCATTTTCGACTCAGCCTATCTTGATTCATACGTAGGAGATATCTATAAAATTGTATTCGTCTCTTCTTCATCGGGGAAGCCTCCGTGGCTCAGGCGGCAGCGCGTCGGTCTCTTACCGCTGGGTTCTGTGGTTGAAATCTCGGTCACTCCATGTGAGATTTGTGCTGGACAAAGCGGAGGTGGGACAGGTTTTTCTCCGGGTACTTCGGCTTTTTCTGTCATCTTTCATTCCAGCAAAACTCTCCACTATAATTTCATTTCATCTGTCAGTCATCTGTCAGGAGTGCGACAGGCTTCGGCAGCCGGCACAGTTCCTATCCTTGCCGCAAGACAGGGGCTTCAAACATTCCATCACTGACCCGGTCACTGACTGGAAAACAGGTTGTAGGTTTTCATTATTTTCTTTTTCATCGACTCTATAACTCCCTCAGTCTCTTTGTATAACTCTTTGTTAGGTCTTAATCTTCGTTGTCCACCAACATATGTAGGTCTCAGAATCTTCCTTAGGATTTTCTTTCTTTCTTCTCCACTTGTTCCAGTAATCCTCTGCTTGTTAAATCCAAGGTCTCAGCCCTAACTTGGCAGGTTCGATCCTGACTCTGTCCGGTGGTGTTTGAAGATGCTCAAATACGCCAGACTCGTGTCGGTAGATTTACTGGCACTTAAAAGAACTCCTGCGGGACTAAATTCCGGCACCTCGAAGTCTCCGAAAACTGCAAAAGTAGGTAGTGAAACGAAAAAACAAATAACATTAATTATGCTCCAGTTAATGACGGCGAGTTGTTAAAATACTGTTGAACGTACTCGAAATATTAAAGATTTTAATTTAACCTCTGAAATTCAATTCTGTTTCGAATATAGTTTTCATATCTTCAGTATTTCCGAACAACGTCCTTTTATACCCCCGGATCCATCAGGTCAGTTGCAAAACGCTAATTCACTGTTAACTTCAATTGCACTAGTCTGCAATGATTTCATTCCCTCAGAAATGTATATATATTTTAGGACACTAACCTCACCCTAGATCCAAAAACAGGTCAGAATATTCCTAGCACATAGCGATTGTTTCATACGGACCTTCTTCTTCTTCTTCGCCTGAAGCTTTCCCCACACTTGTGATGTCGGGGGTGAGAACTGTGTTACACATGTTGATTTGGGCCTGTTTTACGACCGGATGCCCTTCCTGACGTCAACCCTACGTGGAGGAATGTAATAACAATTGCGTTTTTCTGTGGTGGTTAGTAGTGTGATGTGCAGGAGCGTAGCCATGGAGGCGGGGTACTGGGGATTAGAAACCCCCCTATGAAATGTTTACAAAAAGATAAACAGAGGTTAACAATAAATTAAATAAACATTCAGAGACACAACTGTAAAACCAACAGATCTGTTGAATCTATTTTCTAAGAAGCCTCAAAACTCGTTTTTAGATTGTAAACTGAACATACCATTCGGTGTAAAACTTTTGACCTTTATCGTCAATTATTATTATTATTATTATTATTATTATTATTATTATTATTATTATTATTATTATTATTAATGAATATCAACATAATTCATTTGTATTAGTATCCTTATAATGCATGCGCGCACCACACATGCACAAGCACCTTTATTATGCTCTAGCATCATTTTGTAACTATGATCCCCGTCGGCCGATCCTGGCTACGCTAATGGCGATGTGTTTTCTGAGTATGAAGAGGAAAATACTGGGACAAACACAAACACCCAGTCCCCGAGCCAGAAGAATTAATCAGACACTAGCGGGAATCAAACCCGGCACCCTCTGAACAGAAGGCTTTAACGCTGACCATTCAGCCAAGGAGTCGGAGCATACTGAAATTTATATTTATTTATTATTACAATTGGCTTTACGTTGCACAGACACAGATAGGTCTTATGGCGAAGATGGGATAGGAAAGGACTAGGAGTGGGAAGAAAGCGGCCGTCGACGTAATTAAGGTACAGCGATTGTTTCAAATGGGAAACCACGAAAAACCATCTTCGTGGCTGCCGACGGTGGGGTTCGAACCCACTATCTCCAGGATGCAAGCTCACAGCTGCGCGCTCCTAACCGCACGGCCGAATCGCCCGGTCTGAAATGTATATAATAGTATATATTTGTGAGATAACTTTACTGAGATCAATTAAAGAAAAAGTTGTGTTAATTATATTAACATCTTAATGTATTTGGTTACAACATTCCGTATGAGTGTGAAAGTTTATGCTGTATCCTCTGACTTTCATTTTCTTTAAAACAGAAGAACGGGGTGAAAGGTTCCATAAAGATTTGAAAGAGACTGAGAAAGGATAGCCTATTAAGGACGATGGAACATCAGCATGCTTCCTGTCTGTCGTTGGATGCTCAAGAGAGAACACCTAGAAGCCATACATATATGTAGCGGCATGATCTTTTTCGCATTAATTTATGTACGATTTCATGAAAACGAAACATATTTTCGCGCTATTTCATGAAACAGGCCACGCCCCATCGCTTGAATTTCGCTATAATAAATGTGCAAAAGAGAAACAATATTGATAATCATTCATTATTCCTTATGTAATGTTGATTCGGACTTGATTAGGGAAAATTGCCCTTGTACCCTACATGACCATTGCTGATACCTTTGGATAACATGTAGGCTACTTACTATCACGTTATTTTTTAGGTGGGCTACGCAGCGAAAGAATATGTGAAGCAAGTCAGAGGAAAACCCTATATCGCCATACCATTAAGGGATTTCCTAGAATAATATTAAAACGAACAAATACTTGTGTCGAATTGAGGTATCCTTATTCTGTCTTGTTGTCCTTCACACACGTGATACTGAAATACAATTTCAAGCTCGTTATTTTCGATTAATTTCGTTGCAGTTTCGCACTTACCGCAGAATAAGTAAATTTCGCTTTAATGTGGCTTAAACGCTTTAATTCGCAAAAACGAAATGACTAATTTCTTAACCAGAATCATACGTCCGGCTCTATGGCTAAATGGTTAGCGTGATGGTTTTTGGTCACAGGGGTCCCGGGTTCGATTCACGGCAGGGCCGGAAATTTTAACCATCATTGATTAATTTAGCTGGCACGAAGGCTGGGTGCATGTGTTGTCTTCACTGTCATTTAATCCTCATCACAACGCGCAGTTCGCCTACGGACGTCAAATGAAAAGACCTGCACATGGCAAGCCGAACATGTCCTCGGACATTCCCAGCACTAAAAGCCATACACAATTTCATTTCCCAGAATCGTATGATTCGTTAAGATCTTATAATCGCTTCAAAATATTTTTGTCGCGTTTATCGTTAATGCGAGGTAACCATGCCTTTACATATAAGGAAAGAGAATAGAAGAACTCTCACGTCATAAAATCGGCGATGACGGTAACGTCTACAAGTGCATATATTCTGCAGCTACACTTGCACTGAAAATACACAGTGACAATATGGTAATATAATGATAAGGTTTTGTATACGAAATAGTGATAACATTTACCAATTTACAAGACTGCACACACACACACACACACACACGCACACACACACATGAGGAATGAAACTGTTATCGGTTCTTTGTGAATTATTTAGGCATTTTAGTAGGCTGCATTTGTTAACAGACTACCCTTGTTCATTTAGTTTGCGTTATTATTATTATTGTTATTATTATTATTATTATTATTACTTTACAAGGTGCTTTAAGAGATATATCGCACCGACACAGATAGGTATTATGGCGACTATAGTACTGGAAGAGACTAGCAGTGGGAAGGAAGCGACCGTGGCCTTAATTAAGGTAAAGCCCCAGTATTTGCTTGGTGTGAAAATGGGAAACCACGGAAAACCATTTTCAGGGCTGCCGACAGTGGGGTTCGAACCCACGATCTCCCGAATACTGCATACCGGCCGCACTTAAGCGACTGCAGCTATCGAGCTCGGTCGTTATTTTTTTAAGGCTTGGATTCAAAAGATTGATGTTCAAAATGTGTGTTCAATAAAATCTCATACTTTTGCAAAATTCAGTCATTGCAAATTTGCCCATAAATATGAATTAGATTATCAAATTTACCGTATCAGTGTTTGGTTGAATCACTTCATTTTGTTTAGGCAATAATCGTGTACAGCCCAAAGGCTGGTTGGATCTTCAACAGCTTCAACATTAGCTGTCACCGATGGCCTGGGCATCACTAAAGAGGCGTTCTACGGAAATGAGGAGTGAGGTAGTTTCCCGTTGCTTTCCTCACTGAACCAGAAGTTGCTATTACATATCAATCTGCCAAGCCCACTGAAATGCATGCATGAGCAACATTAACACACCATTCATAGCAGGGACTGGCTGCATAAGGAATGGCATCGCTCATACCTCAGTTACCTTCACATTGTCAAAGCCAAAGATTACACTGTGACAGATCAATGAACGTTTAAAAAAACATGTTTTAGCCCATACTAGAAGACATAGTGCGCTGTAAACACTAGATCTTGCAATATTCATGAAGTCGTAATCAGGGTTACTAGCCTACTACAGCCTGGAAGCTAGGCAAAATGCCTTTTTGACATAAATAATGTCATGGTTGGAGGTCATTCGAAAATGTGTGTAACGTGACGCGACAAAATGTGTGACGGAAGTGTAACCATAGCAACCGCGCAGGCAGTGATGTAAGGTATGGATGGATGGTCAGACAAGGTTACCTAACAACCGTGCAGGTTATGGCTTATGGCTGGTTGCCATTTGAAATTATTAGCAGCCGTTGATGGATGGCCATGACCGAGAGACATATTTATGATCATTTGATTTTCGCAAAGGAAAAAGTTTTCTTTTTTTTTAAAATCCGGATGGATATATCGAAGTGTCATATAAAGATAGACATGCTCCCGCACATTGGGAACGTAGGACCTGTTATTATTTCCCCCTTTTTTGTGCCTAATTTAGTTTCCATTGCCTATTTGAAAGTTGAATGCCTTTTGTTTTCCTTCTTTTTTTTCTTTTTGAGTTATGGATATTTTCTGCTATTATCTATATATATTAAAAGAATTATAGTAAATAAACAGCGTTAGCAAATCCGTCCGTCCATTCTACTGGACTGCAGTGCTTCATTTCTGTATTATTCTCTCGGGAATTACCTGCCGGTGAATTGTGAGACATTGATAGGTCTCTGAGTCCAGCCAACTTTGAGTAATCATAAAATCAGATCATAAAAAGATCACTCCAGTAATTGCAAGGGATGGCTTACCATAGCTCGCAATACATTCGCGGGTTGCTAAGCTAAGCGATTAACACTTTCATTAATATTCTTATATATATATATGCGATTTTCTTCCTTCGTAATGTGATCGCATGCAGCCATGTTCGATTACTACCTGTCAAG
This sequence comes from Anabrus simplex, assembly GCF_040414725.1. NCBI lineage: Eukaryota > Metazoa > Arthropoda > Insecta > Orthoptera > Tettigoniidae > Anabrus > Anabrus simplex. Next base: position 477,334,244 of record NC_090267.1, read on the forward strand.
CCAGAGAGTACACACTGCCTCTGTTTATGGAAGAATATTAATCTGTTCTCTGCTAGATTCCGTACTCCTTAATTCTCTGACCTTCCCCAGCTTCTAAATAATTGCACTCAGCAAATGGTAGAAGAGAATGCAGTCGCCGTACGCACAGACGGGAAAGTATCAAAGTCGAATAGCCTTTTGTATGACCACTGCACGGACAAACTCTTGAAAAAGTGGGTGTCTATTCACCCGAACCAGTATTCAGTCATGGCCAATTGTATGTTGCAATATCTCGGGCAAGATACGTCAAAGCGCAGTGAATATTGCACGGAAAGAAGTGTTATAAACTGTATTACCGGCATTAAGTGTTCGTAAAACTATTGAACAGGGCAGACAAAACAATGTAACTTCGACAGGTAGATCACGACGAGTTATCTAACCTATTTATAATGAATGCTGCGGAAGAGCACGGGTCCACCATATTAACATTAATCAGTGGAAATAAAATAACATATAATTCTAATGCACTGTATTAATAATAAAACAATTTAATTTTAATGTAACAGATTAAGAAAAATATTTGCACAAGCTATAGTTTCGTATTACATAAATCCCCATGCAAGTCAACTGGTACAGAGGGTTGCCAGGTACCGTACCCGATATGTGAAATTAAGTACTAAAATGTGAGGCAGATGTGTATTAAGCAGCTTACATTAAACCATTTTTGTTATTTTAGTGCCCATTTTTGACATTTTAAAATTATTTTTTATTTTACTGCTATTTCCTAAATTTTTAGTGCTTATTTGCCTGCTTATTTTAGCAAAATAAATGCCTGAACTTTGGGCACTAGTTGTTACATAACCTGATAATTTAACAGTCATTTCTTTCAATGCATTTTGCTGCTTTTTAAATAACTTCAAAACCCACTACCGATAGAATTGTCTATAAGGCAAGCAAGTTGTTTTGTTGAAATAATGTGCACTAATTTTCTTGAAAGGAAGATTTTTGCTGAGTACGGTAACAAGTAACGCATTAGCTAGTCGAAGGCGTTCAGTCGCAAGGGGCAAGTTTACGAGTCAATAACGGCTGCATTCGCCGAGGCTCTGGCACCGCAAAAGGGTAAGAGAGGAAAAAAAATGAAAAAAGTATGACTGTGGAGGACAAGAGTCGAAATTCAATGACCCTCCCCAGTTTGGAGGTCATGGAAGGACATAGAACGGCAGAGGCAGCGATGCAGAGAGAGGAAAAGAAAATAAGAAGAGCGAGTAACTAGAGAGGGGAGAGAAGAAGCAGCGAGGATGCCAAGAATTCTGAGATTGCGATGTAACAAAATGCACAGCGAGATATAGAGGTTTATATGAATGGCAGGCTATGTGAAAGTTTGGCAGAAAGTGGTAATCAAAAATCTCCCCAGCCCAACAAGTCTGTCGACGTCATCCATCACAGTTCACCCTGACCGCGACCCTACAGTCTCACATTCTCCTTGGAGACAGTGGAAAGGACAAATGCAATCTACCCACACTCGACACGTCTCGCACAATGAGCATAAAAAAAGAACACATCCGAGAGGCGGGGAAAACTTACAAATACAACTCTCACATATCCCATCCCATCCGCTGCGAGACTGGAATTCGAAAACATATCCCTGAATGCCTTTTGAAACTAATTTACGGCTTTCCTTGACAATACAGTACATGGCATTTGAGAATATTTCAGTCGGCATGAACCTCCACATAAAACTCGCTTCACGTACTTTACGATTTCGTAGGTCATTTTTAAACATCGAACTATTCACCATACAATATCCTAGAGCTCTGTGAAAACTGATACGCATTATTCACCAACAGTACCAGAGTATGAAAATATACATCCTTGTTCGCATCTGATAAAATGTTTCATACATCATACCCATAGAATTTTAATCCATCGTCATTATCGTATCGTACTCAGGGTACAGTGTATATTTAATCTTTACTGATTAATTACATGTATATTCATGCTATAGTGTAAACTTTAGCTTTACTGATTAATTACCGGTACTCTAATTTATTTTAGCCAATAGCCTAATGCTTACTGCAATCTTGCAAGAAATTGTTTCCTCAAAAACAGTAAGAAAATAATTAAGAACAGCAAGTCAACTCCAATAATGATATTTTAATAATACCCGAAGGGAAAGGAATTTGACGTGAACTGCATGGCTTAGCCGTCTGTGAGCAATAATTATTACGTACAAATGTATTGGTGCTTATAAAGAGTTGTTAAAACAAGGGGAGAAATATCATCCATAAAAATAAAGATAACCTCATTACTGCACCAATGAAAATAATGTTACGCGTGATATTTAAGTAGAGTAATATTATTAATGTCATTTACATACTATAATCCACTAATTCTTCATATCCCGATAGAGCGCGACACTCGCGCGTTTTGTCGAGCCTAGCTACATCTGGCGGCGGTCGATAAAGAAAGAACACCTGAAGTAGATACAAGCGAAACCTAGCAGTGAATATCTTGACTCTGATGCAAGGTGGTGAAGCACTCTACCGGCAACTGGCGTAACTAATGAGAACGCGCTGGTTTCAAATCCTTAACAGTATCTGATTTTTTTAAAAAAAAGTGTTTGCCACCGTACGATGTCTTTCTTTTGTTTTCTTTTTTTCTTCTCACGGATGGGGTGTACAAGAGTCGAAAACCGATTTAACTTAATATTATGAATATTATTTACCACATCGAGTCTTGTACATGCACAGTAGTACATAACGAAGAGATGTTATGGACAGAATAATTGGCTATTTTTGTTCTCTATGTAACAACTTTTCGATATGTATGAACTTCGTCTGTACTAAACATGATCTAATAATTCCATTCATTCATTCGTTCTTTCTTTCTTTCTTTCTTTCTTTCTTTCTTTCTTTCTTTCTTTCTTATCCCTTTACCCTCCAGGGTTGACTTTTCCCTCGGACTCAGCGAGGGAGTCCGCCTCTGTGATATAGTGTTTAGTATGATTATCTACCACACCCGGAGGTCCGGGTTCGACTACGGACTCTGCCACGAAATTTGAAAAGTTGTAGGAGGGCTGGAACCGGGTCCACTCAGCCTCAGGTCAACTGAGTAGAGGGAGGTTCGATTCCCTCCTCAGCCATCCTCGAAGAGGTTTTCCGTGGTTTCCTACTTCTCCTCCAGACAAATGCCGGGATGGTACCTAACTTGTGGCCACGGCCGCCGTTTCCTTCACTCTTTCTTATCTATCCCTTCCAATCTTCCCATCCCCCCACTAGGCCCCTGTTCAGCACAGCAGGTGAGACCGCCTTGGTGAGGTATTGGTCCTCCTTCCCAGTTTCAACTCCCTACCCAAAGCCACACGCTCCTGGACACTGCACTTGCGGCGGTAGAGGTGGGATCTCTCGCTGAGTCCCAGAGAAAAACCAACCATGCAGAGTAAACTGATTAAGAAAGAAAGAAAGAAAGAAACAAACAAAGAAAGAAAGAAAGAAAGAAAAACTCAGCGAAGGATACCACATCTACCTCCTCAAGGGCAGTGTCCTGGAGACTGAGATATTTGATCAGGATACTACTAGGGAGGAGGACCAGTACTTCCCCAAGGCGGCCTAATTTTCTATGCTAAACAAGCGCCTTGTGGGGATTGGAAGACTGGAAGGGATAAACAAGGGAGAGGGAAGGAATGGATCATGGCCTTAAGTTAGGTAAAATTCCGGTATTTGCTGGAGAAGAAGTGGGAAACCACAGAAAACCACTTCGAGGATGGCTGAGGTGGGAATCGAATCCCCCTCTACTTAGTTGACCTCCCGAGACTGAGTGGAACCCGTTCCAGTCTTCGTACCACATTTCAAATTTCGTGGCCATGTTACCGGGGTCTCCGAGGGGCGGGGGCAGCTGCTAATCACACCAACCACTACACCTCAGAGGCGGACTCTATTTTTTTTTTTTTTTTTTTCTCATTGATAATAGTGAAGCCTCCATGGCTCAGGTTTCAGCGCACCGGCCTCTCACCGCTGGGTTCTGTGCTTCAAACGGGTGATGGACAGGTTTTCTCCAAATACTCCGGTCTTCCCTGTCATCTTTCATTCCAGTAACACTCTCTAATGTCATTTCATTTAATCTGTCAGCCGTTAATCATTGCCCCAGAGGGAGTGCGACAGGCTTCGGTAGCCGGCACAATTCCTATCCTTGCCGCTACATGGGACTTCATTCATTCAATTCTTGATCCGGTCGAATAATTGGAAACAGGCTGAGGATTTTCATTTTATAATAGTGATATTCTATGTCTTGTACAACTTCTCGTACAGTCCATGTTGTTGTTGTTTGAGTCATCAGTCCATAGACTGGTTTGATGCAGCTCTCCATGCCACCCTATCCTGTGCTAACCTTTTCATTTCTACGTAACGATTGCATCCTACATCTGCTCTAATTTGCTTGTCATATTCATACCTTGGTCTATTCCCTACCGTTCGGAAACAGAATATCTGAAGTAAAATTCTGTACCTGAGAGCTGAACCAACGTAAGTCACATTTTATGAAACTTAGAACCATATAAACGTAAGTCCACTGTCATTTTATTTTTATGGCAATAAAATAATGAATAACCATTTTTAAGTGTAAATTATTATTAGTATATGTATAAAAAAATAAAAACCAAACCCCATGGCACTACAGCCCTTGAAGGGCCTTGGCCTACCAAGCGACCGCTGCTCAGCCCGAAGGCCTGCAGATTACGAGGTGTCGTGTCGTCAGCACGACGAATCCTCTCGGCCGTTATTCTTGGCTGTCTAGACCGGGGCCGCTATCTCACCGTCAGATAGCTCCTCAATTCTAATCACGTAGGCTGAGTGGACCTCGAACCAGCCCTCAGGTCCAGGTAAAAATCCCTGTCCTGGCCGGGAATCGAACCCGGGGCCTCCGGGTAAGAGGTAGGCACGCTACCCCTACACCACGAGGCCGGCTCTTAGTATATGTATTCTTCTTCTTAATCTGTTTACCCTCCAGCGTTGGTTTTTCCCTCGGACTACTCAGCGAGGGATCTCACCTCTACCGCCTCAAGGACAGTGTCCTGGAGCGTGAGATATTGGATCGGGGATACAAATGGGGAGAATGACCAGTGCCTCACCCAGGCGGCCTCACCTGCTACGCTGAACAGGGGCCTTGTGAGGGGATGTATTCACTGATCAAAATTACAGAAAATAGATCAAGAACAATGACGAACATTTATTGTCTAAGTCATAATGCAGCAAAAATGCTCTTCAACTGACGATTTTCCTCTCTTCTGTAAAATGACTAAAATATGACTTACGTTTGTTTTGTTCTCAGATACAGAATTTGTCCGTAAGCTGACAGAGTTGTGAAGGACTACAAATTAATCATGAAGAGGTGATAACAAAAAATTATTTCCGCTATCCTGGATCAGTGTTATTGATAAAGGCGTCGCGAGTAGGATGAGTAATGGCTGAGCAAATTGGCCGGCAGTAATAAGGGCTGTCCGTGAGTGCCATTCCATCTAAAATGCTAAAAGTATACAAAACAATGGCTCGAAGAGCCAGGCTCTGAATGTTGGGCGACAAAGAAATAGCATGAATAGAAACTGAATGTTGCTGAAGTGAATATGCTATCATAGGCTCGTGGTGTGATAAGGCTGGACAAAATCCGTAATGAAGTTATTCACCATCTCAGAAAAATTAGAAGAAAGGCGACTCAGATAATTTGGTCATATTGAAATAAGACCAGAAGACATAATGGTGATTATTGTTTTAAGAGGAAGTACAAATAAGCAACCATTCTCTATATTACACTAATCAGAGAGAAAAAAATGGAAGGGATCCGACAATCCGAAAAATTAAGGTATTAAGACAAGGACCACGAGGGCCGTGAAAATGAAAAATTCGAATGCTCTAATACCGTCGGGGTCGGAGAAGAACAATAGTTAACCAAGGGAGTTCGGATAGGATAGATGAAAGTGAGGAGCGTGCACAAGAGAGTGGAAGCAAGTTCAGAGCCCCTGGGGCCCCTTTTAGATGCCTCTTACGACAAGCAGAGGATACCGTGGGTGTTATTCTACAACCCCTTTCACAGGGAGTGGGGGGAGAGGACGATATAGCGCACCGAGTTGAGAGGATGCCATTAGAGGGTAAACCAGGACGTCCAAAAAATGAGATGGAGATCAAGATTTACGAAGGATTTGGAAAATTCCAATGCTGATTCTGCTAGGGTCCATGGTCTAAGACAAGAAATTATTGAGGAAAGCGACCAGAAAAGCCAACCCCATTTGCCAGGAAAAAGGCGTGTAAGAAGGAGAAAAAGATTTTATCGTACAGCGAATTATTTATGGTTTTAAATTTTGCTAATTATTCTCAAGTGTTAAGTTTGTGGTGGTGGTGGTGGTGATGATTATTGTTTTTTTTTTTTTGCTATGGGCTTTACGTCGCACCGACACAGATAGGTCTTATGGCGACGATGGGATAGGAAAGGCCTAGGAGTTGGAAGGAAGCGGCCGTGGCCTTAATTAAGGTACAGCCCCAGCATTTGCCTGGTGTGAAAATGGGAAACCACGGAAAACCATCTTCAGGGCTGCCGATAGTGGGATTCGAACCTACTATCTCCCGGATGCAAGCTCACAGCCGCGCGCCTCTACGCGCACGGCCAACTCGCCCGGTAGATTATTGTTTTAAGAGGAAGTACAACTAGGCAATCATCCTCTATATAACACTAATCAGAGATAAAAAATGGAAGTATCCGACACTTCGAAATAACCATTTTAAGTGTAAATTATTATTAGTATATGTATAAAAAAATAAAAACCAAACTCCATGGCACTACAGCCCTTGAAGGGCCTTGGTGTTTCGTCGGCCAGAGGAAGACAAGAGCCACGAAAGGCGTGAAAATGAAAGACTCACTTGGCCTCGAATGCTCTGGTATCGTCGGGGTCGGAAGAGAACAAGATTTCCCCAAGAAAGGTCGGATAGGGCAGATGAAAGTGAGGTGTCTGGCACAAGTAAGTGGAAGCAGTGCCAGTACTCAGCTGAGGGTCCCGTGGTCGCCAACCCACTCTCCCAAGTTAAAGAGCCCCTCGGGCCCCTTTTAGTGGCCTCTTACGATAGACAGGGGATACCGTGGGTGTTATTCTACCGCCTCCACCCACAGGGAGAGTGTTAAGTTTTGGGTAATATAAGCTAGGAATGTGTACCAACACTTTTTAGTAGTAGTAGGCCGTATGATTATTATTTTATTGTTATTATTATTTTCCTTAACATTCAGTGGAGAAGATGGACGTGGCATGTAGGGACCAAGGATGACTCCCTAGGGAGTGTCACATTTCCGGAGTATCCGATGGACCTCATGGAATGGCCGGTTACGAATTGTTTGTGCATTTACCGGGCATTCTGGGATAAATGCCTGTATTGTTAAATAAATAAATAAATAAATAAATAAATAAATAAATAAATACTCACTCACTCACTTACTTACTTACTTACTTACTTACTTACTTAACCCCTTAAGGCTATGATGGCAGTTGCCCCTAACGTTGTGAATGGCAGAGACATCTATTTCCAAAAATTTGCGGTAAAAACGGGAATTGTTCTCCTCGCTACAATTATCAGACCCACTATGTCGATTTCCCCTAGCTGGTATTTATTTCTGTAGTAAGGAACTGTTAATAAGAAAATATTCCTTTTCTCGAGATTGACGTATGAGGGCTGCGACTTAATGGCTTTCAAAGCGAACAGTGAGATCGATGATGTAACTTTTTTTTTTTTTTTTTTTTTTTTTTTTTTTTTTTTTTTTTTTTTTTTTTTTTTTTTGAAGGCAATGATGTCGATCCTTCTGTGACTTCCGTTGTCCGCCAAGCCATGAACCTCTTCAAGTACCTGGAAACCAAGGACTTTCAGCGTTGTTGGAATTAACGTGCGGATGAAATGACGATGCGTATTCCTTAAAAGTTCATCATAGGACAAGACCCCAGAACATGCGCAAGAGTTTTAATATCCTTGAGACAGCGTTTACAAAGGGGATCGCCGAGCTCGATAGCTGTAGTCGCTTAAGTGCGGGCAGTAACCAGATTTGGGAGATAGTGGGTTCGAACCCCACCGTCGGAAGTCCTGAAGATGGTTTTCCGTGGTTTCCCATTTTCACACCAGGCAAACGCTGGGACTGTACATTAATTAAGGCCACGGCCGCTTCCTTCCCACTCCTAGCCCTTTTCTATCCCATCGTCGCCATGAGACCTATCTGTGTCGATGCGACGTAAAGCCAACTGTAAATAAAAAGAAAGAAAAGGGGAATCGTTCTGAGATCCTCCTGGTACCGATCTAACTGCTGAAATGTTTGCTGTCATCCTAATTGCCTCACGCCATTCATTACATGAAATGGCCTATGACTTTTAGTGCCGGGAGTGTCGAAAGACATGTTCGGCTCGCCAGGTGCAGGTATTTTTTGGTTTGACTACCGTAGGCGACCTGCGCGTCGTGATGAGGATGAAATGATGATGAAGACTGCACACACACCCAGCCCCCGTGAGAGCGAAATTAACCACTGATGGTTAAAATTCCCCACCCTGCTGGGAATCTAACCCGGGACTCCTGTGACCAAAGGCCAGCACGCTAACCATTTAGCCATAGAGCCGGACATTCATTACATGACAAGCCTTGATGGCCTCGAATCCAGGAGTTGATAGGAGTATATTCGTTGTATAAACGTACACCCTTTGCTTTCTACTATAAGTTATACCACTCACTGAATGCCCTTTCTCTCAGTACTCTTCTCACTTTTCTGGCATCAGTTCTTTCCAAGCGAGGATGTAGAAACTGTGAGATGGAGGGACATTGAGGGATTGTAGTGAGAGAGTTATTTCTATATGATTTTTCACGAGAGTTTAATCCTGATGTAAACAAATAGGCGGAGCACCTTGGCTTTGCACGTGGACATAGACGTAGTTGATTGGAGAAGCAACCGTCGCACTCACTCGACTGTATGCGAGCTCGAAGAAGAGCAGTACGTCGCATTAATTTAATTTTATCTTAGTTTATTACATTTAGATAGTCTGAAAGAGTACGCAATCAAATTATAATATGGTTGTCATATATACCGGTATATATCTATATGTTTTTTAAAAATAAAACAGTGATTAAATAACGAGATATGAAGGCAGAAGGCGTGGTGTAATGCAGGAAGTCTTCTCATAGTGAGGGAAAGTCCCAAGCTGTACAGTGTTGAGATAAGGTGTTGCATCTTGCAGCAGCTGTCACTGTCAGTATTCATAGCGAGAGAAATGGAGCAAGAGGTAGGACCATCCCGAATAGTGAAGCACAAAAGAGGAAAACCGCTCAGAAGTGACCATAGGCAGTGCGTTGTGTTTTTTTTAATAACATAAGTGAACAGAATCCAGGTTTAGCAGTAAAAGAGGTAGAGAAACTAAGTGCAGAGTTGTGTGGTGTGTCGGCTAGTTCGGTTCATAACATGCGGACAGAGTTTAGAAAGACAGGGAAATTAACAACGCCGGGAAAGGAACGTAAACGACCTCAAAGAATCGAGAAGTACGACGATATCGTCAAAAGTGGTATTAGAACGAAAATTCATGATTTTTTTTTTTTTCGGAATGAACCACCTACTTTACGCAAAGTATTAGACAGTGTGAATAAAGATAAAACTTTACCCACCTTCAGTTTAACTACATTGTACAGACTTTTGAAGGACATAGGGTTCCAGTTTGTTAAAGGAGAACGTAAACCTTTGTTAATGGATAGGGAGGCTATTGTATTGTCTTTTTGAGTTGTTTCTTTTCGATAGATGTTGTTACAGAATTATCAACAGTTCCGTCTGACATGTCCAATCATGCTATATGCTCTATCATGATAGGAACTCTACAAGATAAGAGATATACATTTCAATTCGAAAGTTGGTATTCTATTAGGTTACAGTCTACCGGGCGGACATTTCAAACAGCTGTCCTAAGATAAACTTTCCTACGCGTGTAATTTTGTGTTCTAGCCTACGATAGCTTTCTTTAATATTCAGAAATGAATAAATAAATAAATAAATAAATAACGTAGGCCTTAATCTTCAGCAGTAGATGTCCCTTCAAACCCCTCCGTTTAGTTTCACACAGCCCAAAAACTGTTCCTCGTCTATTTTAGGTCATATGCGCAGCACTGTATGTCCGAACACGAGACATTGACGGGGCGGAGGTCGATACTACACGCTCAGCGAATCACAACTCTTTCTTTGGCTGAGGCGTGGACATGCCTTGTTTACATCAGGATTAAACTCTCGTGAAAAATCATATATTTTCAGATTTCTTGTAGCATGGATGTATTCGTCCTGAGCTTTAATAATACCTTGCAAATGTTAATGTGCTGAAGATGCGCTTCCTAAGTGGCGCAGAACAGTCCCAGCCCTTTATACCTATTATTTCACAGTGTAGACCATTCCATTAGGAATGTCTGTAGGTATATGAAGAATTTCCTTACGAGCACTTCGTATTAGTATGCCTGTATCAGCAAGGAACTTTTTCGGAATTTTCTCTGGTTTGATAGCTTGGAATGGGTACATGAGATATACTTCTTGCGAACGAAAAACGTCACATCGATTTTTCGCCGACCCCAGTTTAAATGAGGTTTCACATCAAAACATATTAATCATAAGGCCGCTTGTTGGCCATGATCGTTATATCTTCAAGCCAGTTCGAGTTCCTTAGGTGAAAAAAGTGTCACCATCAGAATGTTGGCCGACAGGGTAGGAAATGTGCGTGCCAAAAACCTGGGTTCAATTCCAAAACCTATCTGCAGTGGTCATAAAGAGTGAGGGCATATGATGCTGTTGATGGTGTTTCGTCCGTCGGATGGATACGTTAAGCATTTAGCAGCCCCATGGTGTTATTCGACACGATTAGGCTACTTGCTGACACCGGATTCCACCTTCTCCTTACCTCATTATTATAATTCCATATCCAGACGCGCAGGTCACTCATGGTCGTCAAATAAAAAGACCTTCATCAGGAGAGCCGAACATATCCTCGGACACTCCCGGCACTAAAAACCACACGATAAATGCATGTTAAAAGCATGAAATATTGGAAATTATATTTTCCACAGTCCGCCTCTGTGGTGTAGTGATTAGTGTGATTAGCGTCTACCCCCCGGATGCTCGGGTTCGATTCCCGGCTCTGCCAAGAAATGTGAAAAGTGTTACGAGGGCTGGAACGGGGTTCACTCAGTCTCGGGAAGGATTCAGTTCCCTCCTCAGCCATCCTCGAAGAGATTTCCCATAGTTTCTTACTTCTCCTCCAGCCAAATGCTGGGATGGTACCTAACTTAAGGCCACGGCCGCTTCCTTCCCTCTTCCTTGTTCATCCCTTCCAATCTTCCCATTCCTCCACAAGGCCCCTGTTCAACATAGCAGTTGAGGCAGCCTGGGCGATGTACTGTTCCCCTTCCCCAGTTGTATCCCCCGACCCAAAGTCTCACGTTCCTTCGCTGAGTCCGAGAGAAAAACCAACCCAGGAGGGTAAACGGATGAATAATAATAATAATAATAATAATAACAATAATAATAATAATAATAATAATAATAATAATAATAATAATAATAATAATAATTCATGAACAGATAAAAGGTACACAACTAGTGACTAAATAAGTACAAAAAGATCGAAAAACTGTGGTCTACAGGAAAGGCAAGGATTGTTTTATTACGTTCTGAATGCTGCAGGGAAAGTTACAATATTGGAAAAGCAAAAAAAACTGCGACAAACGGATGCTGTACGTTACAACCGTCAAAGCATACGCAAGCTCATTCTAGTAGTCAAATGAACAACTAACTGTGGAGGACGAAAGCCTCTAGCGTGCAATAGAATAACTAAGTCGAGTAAGTTAATAACAACGCTGCTGCTCTGTTGTTACGGCCACGGCCAAACGAGCAGCATTTCCTGTCTGAAATCTGCGTCAAATGAAGCGCGAGGAATGTATTGGTTGTTCTGTGTGAAATACGCACCATAGGATTAAATTCGTGAGGCAAGACAGAGCAGACGGTTCCTTTCTGAGCGAAGGGAACAACTTCAAGGTCGTAACGCAGCCGAACGAGTCTCTGTCCATAATCGAGCAGCTTTTGCCGCGACTTCGCCTGGCCACACAAGCTCAAGTTAAAGTGTGCTTTATCTACTGCGTAGTTGTATAGTGTTTTATTCTTTTTTAATTTTATTCATAATGGACTTTATTGACAGTGAACTATTAATTCTGGAGGTCCAGAAGCATCCATGTGTTTACGACATGAAAAATCAGGGCTATAAAGATCGTGACGTGAAGGCACGAGCTTGGACAACCATTTCCAAGGCGCTAGTTGGAGAAAAATGGGAGGAGCTGGAACCAGAAGAAAGAAACAATATTGGCAAGTATACCTAGTTGGATAAATACTAATTGATTAATTAATTAATTACGATACAGTCCTCACCAGTGGCGTACGTGGAATTTTGTCGCCGGGAGAGGGTCTCCTCCTCTTTGAAACTGGTTATTCAAACACAATTTCCTTCTTTCTTTCTTTTTTTTCTTTCTTTCTTTCTTTCTTTCTTTCTTTCTTTCTTAATCTACTTATCCTCCCTCGGACTCAGCGAGGGATCCAACCTCTACTGCCTCAATGGCAGTGTCCTGGAGAGTGAGACTTTCGTTCAGGGATACAACTAGGGAGGAGAACCGGTACCTCGCCCAAGCGGCCTCACCTGCTATGCTGAACAGGGGCCTTGTGAGGGGATGGAGAATATTGGAAGGGATAGACAAGGAAGAGGAAAGGAAGCGGCCGTGGCCTTAAGTTAGGTACCATCACGGCATTTACCTGGAGGAGAAGTGAGAAACCACGAAATACCACTTTGAAGATGTCTGAGGTGGGAATCAAACCCTCCTCTACTCAGTTGACCTCCCGAAGAAGAGTGGATCCCGTTCCAGCCCTCGTACCACATTTCAAATGTCGTGGCAGAGCCGGGAATCGAAACCGAGCCTCCAGAAGTGGCTGCTAATCACACTAACCACTACAAGACAGAGGCGGACCAAACATAATTTACGGGCATTTTATGTTAATATTATTTATTTATTTATTTATTTATTTATTTATTTATTTATTTATTTATTTATTTATTTATTTATTTATTTATTTATTTATTTATTTAACCGTTTACCCTCCAGAGTTGGTTTTTCCCTCAGATTCAGCGAGGGAACCCACCTCTACCGCCTCAAGGGCAATGTCCTGTAGCGTCTGACTTTGGGTGGGGAGAATAAAACTGAGGAGGAGGACCAGTACCTCGCCCAGGTGACCGCATCTGCTATGTTGAACTAGGCCCTTGTAGGGAGAAGTGAAGATTGGAAGTGATAGAATGATAGGAGGGAAGGAAGCGCCCGTGACCTTAAGTTAGGTACCATCTCGGCATTCGCCTGGAGAAGAAGTGGGGAAACCACTTTGAAGATGGCTGAGGAGGGAATCGAACCCCCCTCTACTCAGTTGACCTCCCGGTACTGAGTGGACTCCGTTTCAGCCCTTGTGCACTTTTCAAATTTCTTGGCAGAGCCGGGAATCGAACCCGGGCCTCCAGGCGTGGCAGCCCATCACACTAACCACTACACCATAGAGGCAGTCTATTAGTATTATTATTTCTGATTGCACGTGAAACACTAACAAAGAGAGATCGAGCGAGTTGGCCGTGCGTTTAGGGTCGCGTAGCTGAGAGCTTCGGGAGGTAGTGGGTCCGAACCCCACTGTCGGCAGCTCTGAAAATGGTTTTCCGTGTTATCCCATTTTTACACTAGATACTAATTAAGGCCACGATCACTTCCTTCCTATTCTTAGCCCTTTCCTATCCCGTTGTCGCCATAAGACCTATCTTTGTCGGTGCGAGTTGAAGCAACTTGTAAAAAGAAGTAAATAATAACAAAGAGATTCAGTTAATAGGCCTAATATTTATTATATGTTTTATGTGTCAGTTTAATAAAGAGCAGTTCAAATAACGTTATTACCAGTTGCGATGACCCCCCCCCCCCCTCCCCCGTCCCCCGCCCGCGAAATATCTCCCGGTGCAGGTAAAATAAGACAATGCTACCGGGCGAGCGACACACGGCCTCTGAGCAAGGATTACACGCAAAATCGTGAAGCGTTCCACATTTTTTGTCCGCCTCTGTTAGGTAGTTGTTAGTGTGATTATCTGCCACCCCCGGAGACCCGGATTCGATTTCCAGCTGTGCCACGAAATTTGAAAAAGTGGTACTAGGGCTGGAACGGGGTTCAATCGGCTTCGGGAAGTCAACTGAGTAGAGGAGGTTTCAGTTCCTTCCTGAGCCATCCTCGAAGTGTTTTTCCGTAGTTTCACACTTTTCCACCAGGTAAATGCAGGGAATGTAAACGGATTTCATGAATAAATAATCCATTTGAATATACGAATACGAGGGCAAATACTAATGATTTAAATAATATTGCTGTTTCAATAATAATAATAATAATAATAATAATAATAATAATAATAATAATAATAATAGTTACGGATATTCCGTGGTTTACAGAAGTGTAAGAAGGTGCTGGTGTGAATGGGTGGACAGAGAAAAGATGAGAGCATAATTTAAAACACTAAATTTTGAAATTGTATTTTTTTTTTCTGACTGTAAACGTTGATAGATGATCTGAATCAGCAACAACAAATAACATTTAAAGAGCTCGTCAGTTCGGATGACAAGAGTGGACTATAAGTGCAAAAATCAGGTACAATAGAGAAAATTGCCGACACAATAATTTACAAGAAATGAGCTTCGTAGCTCTAATGTTACACTATTTCAAACAGCACATTTGCTCCACTCACTTACATTCCAAAATTTTATTACAGTCCAGCCTCTCTGTCAAATATTACACTAGATAAATTTTAAAACAATTTGTACTGTCATTTCAGATCGACGAGTCGGACAGAAAATTCAAGTAATTCTTGAAGATGTCTGGTTTACGGAGAAAATTCCTGAAGACTGGAAATGTGTCCTTATTGACTCACTCCACAAAAAATGGGATAAAACAGACATTAATAAATACAGAGGACTAACCTTACCATCAGTTGTGTACAAAATTCTCTCTAAAGCCCTACTCACGAGACTTGAAAAACAAACTGAACACCTAGTTGGCGAATATCAGGCAGGATTCAAAATAGGCAGGTCTTGTGTACGGTGTAGAACAAATTCTCAATCTCAAAACCATCTTGGAAATCCGTAAAAGTAGACAAACAGTGATCACTTTTGTAGACTTAAAGACAGCTTATGACTCAGCAGACCGACACTAACCATTCCATATTCTAGAAGAATTCGAATTTGACAAGAAAAAGAGAGACTTCTGTGGTGTAGTGGTTAGCGTGATTAGCTGCCACCCCCGGAGACCCGGGTTCGATTCCCGGCTCTGCTACGAAATTTGAAAAGTGGTACGAGGGCTGGAACGGGGTCCACTCAGCCTCGGGAGGTCAACTGAGTAGAGGTGGGTTCGATTCCCACCTCAGCCATCCTCGAAGTGGTTTTCCGTGGTTTCCCACTTCTCCTCCTAACTTAAGGCCACGGCCGCTTCCTTCCCTCTTCCTTGCCTATCCCTTCCAATCTTCCCATCCCTCCACAAGGCCCCTGTTCAGCATAGCAGGTGAGGCCGCCTGGGCGAGGTACTGGTCATACTCCCCAGTTGTATCCCCCGACCAAGAGTCTGAAGCTCCAGGACACTGCCCTTGAGGCGGTAGAGGTGGGATCCCTCGCTAAGTCCGAGGGAAAAACCGAACCTGGAGGGTAAACAGATGATGATGATGATGAAAAGAGAGACTTAATTCGTAAGGCGTTGACTGAGGGTCCTGGGTTCGATTCCCGGCCGGGTCGGGGATTTTAACCTTCATTGGTTAATTCCAGTGGGCCGGGGGCTGGGTGTTTGTGCTGTCCCCAACATCCTTGCAACTCACACACCACACATAACACTATCCTCCACCACAATAACACGCAGTTACCTACACATGGCAGATGCCGCCCACCCTCATCGGAGGGTCTGCCTTACAAGGGCTGCACTCGGCTAGAAATAGCCACACGAAATTATTATTATTTACTTGAATTTTCTGAGCTAGGCTTTCACTTCCTAATGTCAACATTTCACCGATAATGCCATCATCGCCTTGAACAATAACGGAGATAAGCCATCTTCTTTGTTATTTTTAAGTTTACTGATTATTTGCTTGATTTCTTCTAGTAGTCTAAGTGGGGTTCTGAATCTGGATTTGGAGGAGGTTGTTCGAATGAGTGTTTGTTCTACAGGAGGTTTGCTGTTTAAAAGTTCATGGAAGTAGTTTGCGAGAAGTTTACAGTTTTTTTTAATTATTTGTTTCCAAAAGCCCATCCGGACGTTTGAAACATAAACTAGGTTCTTGGTAATTTGATAGTTCCTCAGCGAATGTTTTGTAAAAATTTCATGTATTGTTTTCGATAAATTTTCTATCTATTTTGATCATATTTGCGTTTTTCGGATCTAATATTTTTTTAGGCTTTTCCCTGGACTTTGAGGAATTCATGCCAGTTGTGTTCTATTTTATAGGAATTCCAATTTTGCCAGGCTTGAATACGAAGGTCTATAACCTTGTCGCAGATCTCGTTCTAGCATCTGTGTTTGCGTTTCCGAGGAAGAACACCAATAATCCGGGAAGCTCCTATGAGTGTATCTTTTAATTCTATCCAATTGGAAGGATTTTGGTCGGAGATATTTGCAAGGAAAATGGTTGAATTTTGTTTAAGAAATTCCTGATCAGTTCTTGTTTTTCTGACTATTTTGCGTTTGGGTCTGTCGGGTTGAAACTTTACTTTGATTAATGGTAAGTGGTGATCGGAGTGACATCCTTTTTCACTTTAACATTCAACATTTCTTTCTGGTTTCTTTTAGAAATTGCTACATGATCAATTTGAAATTTTCCTAAGTGAAAATTTGGTGATTTCCAGGTTGTTTTCTTGTGTGGAAGGGCCAGGAAATGGGTTGATGCCAACTTTAACTCAAAATTTTCGCAGAAGCTTATTAATCTTTCTCCGTTCTTGTTGGTTCTGTTGTCCTACAATGGTTATAAATTTCTTTTCTTGACCAATTTGTCCATTGAAATCTCTTAGCAGAATTTTAACATGATGTTTGGGGATCTTTTCTGTAGTCTCTTCCAGTAGGTCCTAGAATTCTTCTGTTTTGTGAACGTTTGTTTCATGGAGATGTGAGATTGCATTCAGGAGATAGAGTTTTCGAACCCCACTATCGACAGCCCTGAATATAGTTTTCCGTGGTTTTCCATTTTTACACCAGGCAAATGAAGGCCACCTTCCCATCCCTCCATCGCCGAAAACCCTGTATGTGTTAGTGCGACGTTGAACATGTAGCAAAAAAGAAATGTTCATACATTTTTGTCAAAGATTTGCTTTACGTCGCACCGACGATAGCGACGATGAAATAGGAAAGGGCTAGGAGTGGAAAGGAAGCGGCCATGGCCTTAATTAAGGTACAGTCCCAGCATTTTCCTGGTGTGAAATGGGAAACCACGGATAGGGCTGCCGATAGTGGGGTTCGAACCCACTATCTCCCGGATGCAAGCTCACAGCTGCGCTCCCCTAACCGCACGACCAACTCGCCCAGTGCTCATATCTCTCGACCATGGCCATCCATCAACGGCTGCTGATATCATGTGACATAGCCAGCACGGTAGCTAGGTAACATTGTCCGGCCATCCATGAATACCTTACATCACAACCTCCACGGTTGCTAGGGTTACACTTCCATCACACATTTTCGGACGTACCTTCCGCAACGCAAATTTGCAGATGACTCCCAGCCATAAGACATATTTAGGCCTATGTCAAAAAAAATCCTTCCCACTCCTATCCCTTTCCTGTTCCTTCGTCGCCATTGGGCCTATCTGTGTCGGTGCGACGTAAAGAAAAAGGAAATTCCTTGGAGAACATTCCGAATCGTCATCAACTCATGGGTTAAGTCGGTGGACAAGTCATCTGGTCGTTCTTCAGAAAGACGTAGGCTACTGCAGCTGAAAAGACCTCGTCACCATCTTTTTTCTGCAAGAGTAACAGGCAATCAAGACTCAAATCTGTAGAGGGCTACTGACAAACTTGTAAATCTAATGGTCAGCTAGTTAAGCAAAATATCCAAGTTTTCGTACAAAACAGAGATCTTAAGATGTTGCTCTGGATCATCAAATCGTTCATCTTGACATAATGCATCAAGAAATGCATTTTCTTTTACATGCACACCCTCAAAAATCAGCACCACGGTCTCTATGAGTCTGACATAATTTAAGTCTCTTTTTTCCACCTCATCAAGAGAGTTTCATAATGTAGAAAGTGAACGTATTGCTCCATCCAGATTTTCTTTTAAATTTCCTTTACGTTGCACCGACGCAAATAGGTCATATGGGGACGATGGGATGGGAAACGGCTATGAATGGGAAGGAAGCGGCTGTAGCCATAATTAAGGTACAGCCGCAGCATTTTCCTGGTGTGAAAATGGGAAACCATGGAAAACCATCTTCAGGGCTTCCGGCAGTGGGGTTCGAACCCACTTTCTCCCGAAAGCAAGGTCACAGCTGCGTGACCATAACTGCACGGTCAACCCACTCAGTAATAAACATATTTCGCCTAGTCTATCCAGTTCCAATGCTTCTATCACAAATTAGGCTATATAGCACCCCACAGCAACAGTTGTCTCATCGACAGCTTCTTCGCACGAGTACCGCACCTTATTTGATTCCACGCTTCTTCGTAGCACAGTGGCAAATAAAACTTACATGAAGTCGACTCGTCTGGTATTTTTTGGTTTGTGTGTTTTTACAAAAATAAACGTAATTTTGGATTAGATAGTTTACATAGTGGAATATTTCCTGACACTAACACATCGCACAATTCCTTACTAGGGTAAGGTGGTACAATTTCGATCACTAAAGGCAAATTTCGCTGCCACGGAAAAAATACATAAGCTAGAGTGAATTTAAATAGTGTTACAAATACTCTGAAATGTAGGGAATGTATTCCTATATGTATTACTAGATTACAGTGGTTAGTTTAGATACAAGATTAAAAAACATAGTTTAATGTAATTGATCGAAAATGTACCTCGCCGGGTACAATTATGATCACCTACTGGTACAACTTCGATCACTGGCATCTTCCACATACGAAGTGTTTTTTTCCTATTGCACCAACACATATTTCATGATACCAAACATTACATTTCTGGCAACGAATCCAGTCACCTTTTTTCATTGATTGTACACAGTAATAGTTCATCAAACAAAATCCACACTCATCGTAGTTTGCTGGCAATCTTCTGCTTCGAATAATACTTTCGTCTACACTGGCAGACCCGTGTTTACCCTTATCGTTACTTTTCTTCTGTGCCTGTTGAAAAAGACGTCTCTTGCTTCTGATTTTTTTTCAGATTTTCGTCTGAAGTCAGTCGCACTGATGTCTGCGTTTTCCGTTTACGTAATGACACTTTCTTCTCTGGCGTTGGCAGAATTACTCTGACAGCATCTTGGGGTGAGTTCTTGCTTGATGCTGGCGTTATGGTGTCGATCTTGTCTTCATTTACTTCGTTTGATGTTGTGACAAGTCCCGTTTCCGAAGTGCTCATACTGCTGGCAGTAGTTGGAATGCTAGGGGATGAAGAAGCTGGAGTTTCAAATGAACTGCTCGCACTGCTGAAAGTAGCTGCAACAGATGAGGTAATAGGGGACTGAAGTAACGCAGCAGGAGCAAACTTTTCTTCTGGAACAGTGTCCTTAGAAAATGGCATTATTCCTGTACACTGAAAACCTTTGATAGCAGATCCAGCTGACGCCGATTGATACCAGGCAGTAGAGAAAATAGGACAGAATCTTGATTTTGTAAGATTGTCATTGGGGTTACGATGAATCCACTCGGTTACATTTCTGTGGTAATGAGCCTTCAGGGACTTAAAAAATGTTCTGTCTAACGGCTGTAGAGCATGTGTACTGTGTGGGGGTAATCCGAAAAGTTCTATCTCGTTCTCCCGACAGTATTCTATAGCTTGCAGGCTCGTATGGCTCCCGTGATTGTCGAGAATGATTAGAACCTTTCCTGTCATTTTATATTTCTTGAAGTGTCGAAGCCAGGTCATGAAAAGTTCTTCGTTAATGTACCCCGAATCGCTCATCTCCACGATGGAACCAGGAGGTAATCCATCATGGAATTCAGGGCGCTTCCTAACTCCCTTAAAAATGACCATTGGTGGAATGTACGAACCAGATGCACTCATACACGCAACCACTGTCACATTTTCTCCTCTTTCCACATTTGTTAATGAAACAACCTCGCGTTTGTCCTTCCGACTGACTATTTTAGGAGGTCTGTTGTTGAGAGGAAAGCCGGTCTCGTCCATATTGTATATGCGCTCAGGTTTATCAAACATGTCATTTTCTTCCAAAATATTTTCCAAATTTTGGAAGTAATGACTTACCTCCTCTTTATTTAACCCTTCAGCTCTGGCTCGTGATAGACCTTCAGGTTTTCTCAGACTTAAATTAGGATATCTTTTCAAAAAGGCTCGAAACCAATCAATCCCTGCAATCTTATCATCTAAGCTCCAGGGATGTTTGACATTGTTCGTTTCAGCTAACTCAAATGCAGCTTTCCTCACCTGAACAGGCGTCAGACCCAATCCTCGTTGCTCTAGCGATAGAAGCCTCTCGACTAAGGCCCCTTCCATTTCAAGTGTGAGTACCGTTGGGCGACCAATTTTGTCTCCAACTTGTGGATTTAATCCAGCTTGTATTTCCTTTTTAATTTTTATTTTGCCATGTAGCGTACTGAAAGGAATGTCATATAATTCTGATGCACCTCGAATGCTTAGATGCCCATTAATTACACTGTTCACTGCCGCTCCCATCGCTATCTGATTCCACTTATTATAAATTTTATTTTCTGGTCTTTTCCGCGGCATCTGAAATCAACGAATACATTCGGATGAGAATGTGCAGAATACAGCCCTGTCAATAAATTAACCTAATGCATAGGCTATTTTATTTTATTTTGTGAGTGAAAACGAATAAAATTCCAAACATCGTTCGACCTATGAGTTCATAAAGGCAGTGTTTGCTTCTGAATACCATGAAATCATAAATGTGAATTTGAGTTAGGAACCATATTGTTTGTTTCTCAGAGAGTAGGAAATTAAAACATTCTTTTTTTTAAGTCAGGAGAAAGTTAGATTCTGAAATCCTTAAATAACAACATCATCCTCTTTTGCTTCATAATAAGATATTTCTTTTTATCTGATTGTGCCCTCGTTCCGAGGTGGTGCAGCTCTTTGCAGCCACACCCCCAATGGAGATGAGCTGCATGTACTATTTTCACCACATACCACCTCTCCTGCCATTTATAAATCTCTGGCAGTACCGGGAATCGAACCTAGGCTCCCCGAGGAGGGAAGCTAATAGCGTTAACCGTTACGCTACGGAGGCGGACAAGACTTTTACTGTAACACAATATTGCTATTTAACTGCTTAAACCAATATATTTCCTCCGATCGAAATTGTACTAGTGTATCGAAATTGTACCTGTCTGCTGATCGAAAATGTACTGTTGGTATTACTGTATCTATCGTCACATACTATCCCTGCATGCCAACAGATGGCAGCACATGTCACGGAGGAGTTCTCTGTGGTAGTGCCAGCACACGCAGAAATAAACAGCATGGTTCTAACCTCACAATATCATTGTCTGCCAGCCTGTGAAAACTAGGCAGTTTTATAACAGAGCACAAAACTAAGCAAGTCAACTCACCTTGCTACAAGAAGAAATATGTATCTCTGAAGCACAAACTGCTGTATTCTTGACACAACCACTAGCAACACAGTACACCTTCCGCACTGTAACGCCACACTTAGGCAAGTACTACCAACACTCCGAAGTGGAAAATATATGCTAAACCTTAGTTTGATCGAAATTGTACCCATATCGAAATTGTACCACCTTACCCTACAGTAAATTGTGAAGACTTGGCGGATGTCGAAGCAACAATAGGTATAACAAGCACTGAATTACACCTTTCATTGATGAACGCTCAAGAGCACGCACATGCTTCTCGCGACCAATATGCTGCGTCGCAGTAAACCGTCTTTCAGCCAATACTTTGGTTTCGCACAGCTTACAGTGTAGGAAACACACTATCACCAAACTCGGCTACGATTTGTTTTAAATGAACTGAAACGTGTGGTTTAATTTTAGACATTTTCAAATTGGTACCTGAATGCTTCCAAGTAGACCTCCTGCACGATATGAACTGTGCGAAACTGAGGCAATCCTGTTCACGGAAAAAACACACATTCCAGTCCCCAAATACTTTGTTTCTTGGAAAAGAGAATCAATCAATCAATCAATCAATCAATCAATCAATCAATCACTACTGATCTGCATTTAGGGCAATCGCTCAGGTGGCAGATTCCCTATCTGTTACTTTCCTAGCCTTTTCTTAAATGATTGCATAGAAATTGGAATTTTATTGAATATCTCCCTTGGTAAATTATCCCAATCCCTAATTCCCCTTCTTAAAACCTCCTCAGTCCTTGCGTATATGTCATTTTATTTAATTTTAATAATACAATACAAGGAAAAGATAAATAAAGGTAGAAAAATCAACTCTTGAGTCCTGATGTAGCATATGTGCTACAAGTCATTTAAAAAAAAACTAGCAAAATATAATTTTCTTTG
This sequence comes from Anabrus simplex, assembly GCF_040414725.1. NCBI lineage: Eukaryota > Metazoa > Arthropoda > Insecta > Orthoptera > Tettigoniidae > Anabrus > Anabrus simplex. The sequence continues at coordinate 477,356,974 of NC_090267.1, forward strand.
GTGAACATTTAAAAATTATTTTAAAAAATATAACATATTGAATGCGCAAACAGGTTCGGGACTGAAGAAGATAAACGAATATTTGCCCCAATTTGTCCTCTTGAATTCCAAATTGATCTTCATATTGTGATCTTTCCTACTTTTAAAGGCACCACTCAAACTTATTTGTCTACTGATGTCCTCCCACGCAATATGTCCACTGACAGCTCGGAACATACCGCTTAGTCGAGCAGCTCGTCTCCTTTCTCCCAAGTCTTCCCAGCCCAAACTTCGCAACATTTTTGTAACGCTACTCTTTTGTCGGAAATCACCCAGAACAAATCGAGCTGCTTTTCTTTGGATTTTTTCCAGTTCTTGAATCAAGTAATCCTGGTGACGGTTCCATACACTGGAACCATACTCTAGTTAGGGTCTTACCAGAGATTTATATTTTATATTCCCTCTCCTTTACATCCTCACTACAACCCCTAAATACTCTCATAACCATGTGCAGAGATCTGTACCCTTTATTTACAATCATATTTATGTGATTACCCCAATGAAGATCTTTCTTTATATTAACACCTACGTATTTACAATGATCCCCAAAGGGAACTTTCACCCCATCAACGCAGTAATTAAAACTGAGAAGACTTTTCCCATTTGTGAAACTCACAACCTGACTTTTAACCCGGTTTATCATCATACCATTGCCTACTGTCCATCTCACAACATTAACGAGGTCATTTTGCAGTTGCTCACAATCTTGTAACTTATTTATTACTCTGTACAGAATAAGGTCATCTGCAAACAGCCTATCTCTGATTCCACTTCTTTACAGACATCATCGATATATAAGAAAACATAAAGGTCCAATAATACTGTCTTGAGGAATTCCCATCTTAATTATTACAGGGTCAGATAAAGCTTCGCCTACTCTAATTCTCTGAGTTCTGTTTTCTAGAAATATAGCCACCCATTCAGTCAATCTTTTTTCTAGCCCTATAGCACTCATTTTTGCCAGTAGTCTCCCATGAAAAAATGAAATGGCGTATGGCTTTTAGTGCCGGGAGTGTCCGAGGACAAGTTCGGCTCGCCAGATGCAGGTCTTTTGATTTGACTCCCATAGGCGACCTGCGTGTCGTGATGAGAATGAAATAATAATAATAATAATAATAATAATAATTTCGTGTGGCTATTTTTAGCCGAGTGCAGCTCTTGTAAGGCAGACCCTCCGATGAGGGTGGGCGGCATCTGCCATGTGTAGGTAACTGCGTGTTATTGTGGTGGAGGATAGTGTTATGTGTGGTGTGTGAGTTGCAGGGATGTTGGGGACAGCACAAACACCCAGCCCGCGGGCCATTGGAATTAACCAATGAAGGTTAAAATTCCCGGCCCGGCCAGGAATCGAACCCGGTACCCTCTGAACCGAAGGCCAGCACGCTGACCATTCAGCCAACGAGTCGGACGAAATGATGATGAAGACGACACATACACCCAGCCCCAGTGCCAGCGAATTTAATTAAGGTTAAAATTCCGGACCCTGCCGGGAATCGAACAGGGACCCCTGTGACCAAAGGCCAGCACGCTAACCATTTAGCCATGGAACCGGACAGTAGTCTCCTTATCAAATGCCTTAGATAGGTCAATCGCGATACAGTCCAATTGACCTCCTGAATCCAAGATATCTGCTATATCTTTCTGGAATCCTACAAGTTGAGCTTCAGTGGAATAACCTTTCCTAAACCCAAACTGTCTTCTATCAAACCAGTTATTAATTTCACAAACATGTCTTATATAACAGAAAGAATGCTTTCCCAAAGCTTACATGCAATGCATGTCAAACTGACTGGCCTGTAATTTTCAGCTTTATGTCTATTACCCTTTCATTTATATACAGGGGCTACTATAGAAACTCTCCAGTCATTTGGTATAGCTCCTTCATGAAAACAATAATCAGATAAGTACTTCAGACATGGTACTATATCCCAACCCATTGCCTTTAGTATATCCCCCAAAACCTTATAAATTCCAGCTGCTTTTCTAGTTTTTAACTTTTGTATCTTACTGTAAATGTCATTGCTGTCATAGGTAAATTTTAATACTTTTTTAGTATTAGTCACCTCCTCTATTTGGATATTTTCCTTGTAACCAACAAACTTTACATACTGCTGACTAAATACTTCTGCATTTTGAAGATCCTCCAGCATCCCTATGCGCGTTGTTCAAATGTTATCTTCCTCAAATGAGTTAACTGACATCCTACAGTATTCAAAATCTTATCTGGGTGTTCCTCTAACTTTTCATGTAGTAGCACGAACTTCCTACTTTTTGATCTGTCTCTTAATAAGTAAACGACCCACCACTTTCTCTGTAGTATTTGGCATTGCCGTCGTCGGCATATTAGGAGTAAACAAGACGCTGATACTGCTTGTCTGTTTAATATTCTAATACGAGTATATGTTTCAAATTCTTTATATTCGAAATCTTCGCAGTTATATTTATCTCGTTGCTTTTTATTTCTACATTCCTTACATTCGTTTAATCTAGATTTTCTGTGTATAGCAAAATGTTGGAATTCCTTAGTTTCTTTACAACTTATACAGGTCTTCATTTATAAGGAACAAAAACTGTGTCTAGTATTAGATAACAAACAAATTTATCAATATAAAGACCTATTTTTTAACTTTATACTTTTATCATTTTTTATGTTATTTTCTTAATTTTCCTTAATTTTCTTCGATTTTATATTGATAAATTTATTTTTAAAATTCTTTTAGTAGAAAAAATTGCAGTATTTTGTGGAGCAGAATGAAGTATTGCGATTTTTACCTTTCGTCCAAATTGTCGAAAAACGAGTGATTTGGGGTTTTTATTTTTTTATTTTATAGAAATATTAACTTTTGATAATTGTTTACTAAAAATGGGTGATTTTTAGAAAAAGAGATGAAATTCCGAGAAAAGAAATACGAAGAATTATGAAAGAATGGTTTAAAGTTGTAGGTGTGGAAAAGTTTGCAGGATTTTGTGGAGCAGAACGAAACATCGCGATTTTTTAACTTTTGTGCGAAGTGTTGAAAAACTAGTGATTTTAGGTTTTTCATGTTTTTGTAGGATAAGATCTAAAAATTATGAAATTCTGAGAAAAATACGCAAAAATTGTGAAATTTTGAAACCCGTTTTTGGTGTCCAGAACCCGGGGTTTTCTACTACTACTAGAAGCACGTAAAAGAACTCCTGCGGGACAGCATTCTGACACCTCGGCGTCTCCGAAAACCGTAAAAGTAGTTAGTGGGACGTAAAGCAAATAACATTATTATAAAGAAGAACGGTGACAGCTGTCATCCGCTCGTGGGTGCGAAACGATTGCTTCGATTACATCATCGCCGCACCACAGACATTTTTTTTTTCTAGTTGCTTTACGTCGCACCGACACAGATAGGTCTTATGGCGACGATGGGATAGGAAAGGCCTAGGAGTTGGAAGGAAGCGGCCGTGGCCTTAATTAAGGTACATCCCCAGCATTTGCCTGGTGTGAAAATGGGAAACCATGGAAAACCATCTTCAGGGCTTCCAACAGTGGAGTTCGAACCCACTATCTCCCGATTACTGGATACTGGCCGCACTTAAGCGACTGCAGCTATCGAGCTCGGTACAGACATTTTAGGCCTGTACTTGTGCAGTTACCTACTGTAACCTTCTGCGCCATAAAACATTCCCACCGACAGTTACCCTAAAGAGACAAAATTCTCCAAAATATGACCGAACAATTCTCCAAAATTAAAGAAAATGCTGCTAAAATTTAAAAATCCAAAGAATGCAAAAATGCAAATAATGCAAAATAAAAAGTATAGGCCTATATTTGTAATCGAGGTGCCATGAACAGAATTTGTATATGTGACCACTCAATGTCGTAGCTTACCGGACAATTTTCAGACAGTATCCCCAAGTAACAATCCGTGTAAGTTTGTATATGACGCTAATATTACGCAAAGAGGAGCTCTTAAGGAATTGTTACAGCTTCCATCTGATGTACCTAATGAGATGCTTCACAAATATAAAGGGCTCGGGTATGTTCTGTTCTAGATGGTAGGTGCATTTACAGCACAACTCCCCAGAGGAAACGACCAAGCTCAAACGCTTCCGCGCCGAGCTCATAATAAAGGCTACGGCAGGGATGGCGAACCTTTTTCAGCTAGTGTGCCATTTTAAGTCTGTTTTATTATTGTCAACTGTTTACTGTGCCACTTGTTATTTTCTTTTAAGGAATGGCTCACCCCCCCCCCCCCCCGTACGACTTCGTTTCTTAATTCCCAATTATGTTTCATAATAAGTTATTCTTTTAGTGATTTATTTACTTACTTAATTTAATATATATCTTGTAAATACATTTGACTGCACGTTTCGTGGTTGTATTTTGTAAAAACATCAAAAATACATTTTTAAGTATTTCGAGAATACCTAACATTACTTGTAAAAGTATATAATAAGCTCCCATTGTAACACACCTCGTCATCAAATATTATTAGATAAAACAATTAAAATACTAGTATTGCTAATGAACTTCGAGTGAAATATCGTTCTCACATTTAGTACCCATGTCATTTATACTAGGTTCATAACTTCTTGTCTTCAGTAACACACAAGAAGCACATAGGTCTGAACCAAGGCGGATTCTAACTGTTGACTTCACAACGTTCATTGTAGGGTGTTTAACGTTTTCTTTAAGAAATTGCATAAACCCATTACGAATACCCACCATACTTGAGGCTATTCTGTAAGTCAAAGCCCATTTTAAATACAAGTTCTTGCTTCACATCCTTCATTATATCCTTACCTATTGTCATATTTCGTAAACTTAACAATTTTACTAATTCCTACCTCCCCTCATCATATTTTCACAAGTAAATCAGACAAAACAGCAATTCTTTCTTGTAAGTTCACATACGTGTTTTCATCAAGACATACTGAATACATCTGGGAGTTATCCGAATCAGCTTTCAAATGCTCCGAAACATGTTCACTCATTCTTATTAATCTACCCTTGACAGTATTTCGGCTGCCTGGCATTTCTTTAATTCTGTTAATTATTTGCCGTTTGTTGGGAAAGTCTTCAATTAATGTATCGGACGTCGATAAGAAAGTCTCTTTCAAGAACTCAACGTCAAAAATCGGCTTCCCATGCTCTAACATGCAGTGAGACAGATGGAAACAACCGCACTGATATTATTGTTTGACCTGAAAGATGATACAAAACAAATAGTTTGCTTTGTGTATTCTTCGATTTTCTGTGAAACGAGCTCTCTTCTTTCTTCATTTGACATGGAACGAACATTTAAATGATTCGTCCGGAAATGGTGCTTTTGGCCTACATTAAATGTGCGGGACACGACGGTTTTCAGTCACAGGCAACACAAAGCGTTATTGCTTATTTCTATCACTCTGAATTCCGTTGTCCACTGTTCTTCAAGAATCCGGTTACTACTTTTGTTAAGTTTCTGTTTTTTCGGCACCGAAAACATGTTTGTGAGGTCCGTATACAAACGACATTCAATAAACTGTAACACACAACGAATAATTACGCGCTACTGGCTACCACACACACGTCAAACTTCACTCACTGACCGACTGACGGCCAGGTTTTCGATATTTATTTCTCACACGTGAAACACTATGACTATACGAACCATGTGATATTGTATAGTCTGTAGCACAAGACGTATATAAAATGTTTAATATGTTCATGTGGCGTGCCACCAAAATCCTGTTCGTAGGTGACACGCGTGGCATAGGTTCGCCATCCCTGGGCTACGGTCACACTCGCGTGATTTCATGCTGCGTTGCGTGTATTTCACGCAGCTGGACGACCTACGAGGTGGGCGGCCACACTTGCGTGTTTGCAGGGCGTGATTTTATTTGTGTGTTGTATACTGTAAAGTAGCAAAGCATTGCCATTGTTCTGCATATGAAAGACATTTCATTAAATAATAACTCCGTTGTTGCGTTCTGTGCTGCGTTGGTTGTTCGTCGTCTTCAAAGAAAATATTGGATCCATCCTATTATAAGTGACAGGTCATCATGTGGACAACTTGTGTTCCTACAACTAAAAGACAACAAAGGTACATTTTCTGAGTATGACAGGAGGCCCGTGACCTCATTTGAAATGCTTTTCTGTTTGTTGAGAAATGCTATCAGCAAAAGAAATACAACATCCCCCCCCCCCCCCAACACAGCGGCCGTTACTGAAAACCACGCATCTCTCTTCATGTCTCTGTTTTTGAACTCTTGGTCCTTTGTATCGTAAAGGAACGGGTACTTTTGTATGTCCAAAATTATTAATTCACTGTCTAATTCCATTCTGCGAATTGAAAGTACAAAACGAACACAGATGGACCACGCGCAATATTCAAACAAGAGCGCAATACCACAGCGTCTTCTTCCCGCAAGTGTGGCCAGGCGCTGAACGGGAAAACAAGGAAACCAAATGGACCTCCGGCTATTCTAGAGCGGACGACTTTGAAGACGCTCCTTGTCTCTTGTCCCGCGGCGGGAAATCACGCAAGTGTAGTCATAGCCTGTTCACGGACGCTGTAAGCATACTACCCTCCGTGGGTGGAGGCAGTATAATAACACCCATGTCCCATGGTATCCCCTGCCTGTCGTAATAGGCGACTAAAGGAGCCCCAGGGGCTCACAACTTGGCAGCGTGGGTTGGCGTCTGCGGGTCCCTTAGCTGAGTCTTGGCATTGCTTCCACTTACTTGTACTAGGCTCCTCACTTTCATCTATCCTATCTGAGTGTTTCATTTTCACGCCCATCGTGGCCCTCGTCTCTCTTTAGCCGATACCTTCATTTTTCGAAGTGTCAGACCCCTTCCATTCTTTCCGTCTGATTAGTATCAATAGAGGATGGTTGCCTAGTTGTACTTCCTCTTAAAACAATAATCACCACCACCTCGCTACAAAGTACACACTTATGACAGCTACTGCGCTTGCGTATGTCGTCACTTATGGCAGACATACTTGCTACAGCTACAGCTTGCACTTCAACGTCAGCTACAATGCCGTACAGACGCAGAAGGACTATGTTAATATATGTAGATCACGAGATGTTATTAAGAAAGTTATATCAAATATAGATTCTAATGCAAATGGTGATGGTTACCATGCATATACACTGCCGTAAAAAAACATGCAACATCCGCAAGGACTATGTGCAGTGGCACCAGGTAGTGCTGTGATCAGGTGGTGTCCCTCCGGTTGATTGAATCGGAGACTGCGATTATGGCGCTCCTCCGGTTATCTCCGGTACTACCGACGGAGGGAATGAATTGCGGAGCTCCAGTGCTCCGGAGGTAAATCGGAGGTAGCGGATGAGACTCGCTTTACAGTCCGACCCTCCGACTGCAACGTTGTATTTAGCGTAAAAATCCAAATTCTTTCTTCCTCGCACGCGTAACTCAATGTACACGTACGCCTACATAAGCTTTACTAGATGAAAAATTCATAAAAGTTGGTGTATTCTACAGATGCAGTTTAAATACAACTATACAGCACTAACGTTACGCATATAGGTCTACATATAATAATAGCCATTCTAATGGCTAATCTTTGAACACATAGGTATCAAACCGCTTAAAATAACCCTATACTTTATATTATGCTTCAGGAATTGTGAGTTCATGCAGACATGATTCTGATAGTGTACCGTATGCCTACCAGTAATTAGCAGCTGAAATACATAACTATAAAAGTACGTAATTAAGACTATCTTTAGTGTTGGTTTTTGATGCATATTTTGTGCGAGGTGGGACTTCCCTTCAGCGTATACTTCTATCCATCGAAAAATGAGAGGTGTCTGCTCAAAAGGTGCTATTTTCACCTTAAGAAAGTTGTAGGAAAAGCGCAAGAAACGTGAAATAAAAGGCACATGGAATGTACTCATGATCAAATTTGGCACAAATTTTAAAGAATTACATCTTCCTGGTCTGGATTGCTCATGGCAATCGATACTATTGAACTACTGTAATGCATGTGAAAAAAACGATTTATTTTTTGGAAGTGGATAAAGCACCTTTTGAACGGATACTCCTCAAATACCACGAACCTACTACGCTGGCGTAGCAGGTGGAGAGGTGATACTCCCACGTGGCGCGTCCCAGGTGGCGGATAGGAGTTCTTAACCGGCTTGCCGGCGGACTTGAGGGAAATAAAATATCTCTCGCGGACCAAACACACAACCCGCTGTGGGTGGGAGACTCAGACGAGGAATACACCCACGGTATCCCCTGCCTGTCGTAAGAGGCGACTAAAAGGGGTGACCAAGGGATGATTGTATTAGAACCATGAAACTACTTGTGATTAGTATCTCCATGCAGGGAACACCTTGGGTCGCCTTTACTTGCGCGTAGTTCCACTATGTCCGGTACCAAATAGGTTTGTGATTAGTAGCAAAAGAGTACGTTGCCGGCTTTACAGTACCTGTGATTGGTAGCACTATATGAGCGACACCATGGTTCTGGCTTGCCTATTAGTGCCCACTATATGAGGAACACCAAGGGATAGCGCGAGTCCCTGTGGTTAGTAAACTTACGTGATGAACACCATAGGTTTGCGTTGCCTGTAAATGGCGCCGCAATGTACGAAACCCCATAGCTGTGCGTTACAAATGCGAATTTCATTACCTATGAGTAGTACCATAATGTGTGGAATACCGCGAGTCTACGCTACTTTTGATTAGTACCGCAGCATGACAAATACCATGATTCTACTTTCCTAGCGATAAGTACTATTATGAGGGGCCGATGACTTTGATTTTGGACTCCTTTGGACTAAAAGCATCATCGATTCAGTATTATGCTATAGATGCAGTCCCTTGGTCAGTAATACTATTATTTCATGTCAGTTTCTGTGAATGCGAGACATTGCGTGTCGGATCCACTGATTGTTTTAAATTCATATCCATCCATTCATTCTTCGTCCTCAGGTTTTGAATTCTCGTCAGTGGAGGATTTTGGACTTTTAATTTGTCATTCCATTTCGTAACATTAGGGGCCGATGACCTAGATGTTAGGCCCATTTAAACAATAAGCATCATCATCATCATCATTATCACTCCTCAGATAATGAAATGTGAAATAAATGCGAACTAAGCTTTCCGACATCTTGTCTTTTTTTAATAATGTACACATTTTATACAGCTGCCAACCTACAAGACAAAGACTACTACAGGGAATAAATTTACCTAACATACCGCCCCACCAAAAGGTATTGGCCTTTTGCAGAAAAATAATAAAATGGAACATATGCACACAAAAATGCACTAGTCAAAAATAGGGCAAACACGATTTTTATAACAGTACGTTGATAATGTTCAAGCAAACTGTAGTTTGATGATCATTCCCAGTTCGTTTCTGGCAATACACACAACTTGTTGATAGGACGCATCATGACACCAGAAGTGGTGTTGACAGTAGCTACTCTGGCGAGACCGTCATCTCCGAGATGGACCTTTTCCACCAATCCTCTTCTTCATTGAAGAGGAGGGAGGTTGTCATCCTCGATGAACACAAGATCACCAGGACGTAGGTTAGGATGCTCTTGTGTCCATTTGTAACGTTGCTGAAGTGTGTTAAGGTAATCCTTATACCACATATTCCGGAAGTCTTGAGTCATTTTTTGTATATGTCTCCATTTAGAGAGACTATTGATGGGACAAGGTTTGAGATCGTGGTCGGGAAGTGCCGTGAGTTGCTCACCGATAAGGAAGTGTGATGGAGTGAGATAGGATGAATCTGTCGGATCATCGCTAAATCTTGATAGCGGGCGGCTGTTCAGGCAAGCTTCGATCTGTGAAGATAGGGTAGTTAATTCTTCAAAGGTGAGTATTGTTGTTCCCATCGTTCTTCGAAGATGAAATTTAAATGCTTTTACCATGGATTCCCAAGCACCTCCAAAATGAGGTGCAGATGGAGGGATGAAGTGCCAGGTAATGCCTATTCCTTCTGCGATCTTCACAATTTCTTTTTCTTGCTTCGGATCTTGTAAGAACTTCTGAAGTTCCTTTAATTCCCTCGATGCACCAATGAAATTGGTGCCATTGTCGCTGTAGATATTGGCAGGACAAACCTCGACGTGAGGTGAAACGACGTAGTGCTGCCATGAATGCACTTGTTGTAAGATCAGAGATGATTTCGATGTGCACAGCTCTGATCGAAAGACATGTGAATATTCCAGCATAAGCCTTTCCTGTTGTCTTACATCGTCGTGTGCCTATCCGTATTAGGAATGGGCCAGTGTAGTCTACTCCAACGTTCATAAAGGCTCTAGTAGGAGTAACCCTAAATCTTGGGAGGTTTGCCATTTTCTGTTGAGCTGCTGATTTTCTCAGTCTGAAGCATGTGTAGCACGAATGAATGCATTTCTTAACGATTTGGCGAATCCTCGGTATCCAATATCTCTGTCGCAGCGATGAAATGAGTAATTGAGGTCCTGCGTGTAGTAACCTTACATGTTCACTCAGGCAGATAAGTTTGGTGAGGTGATGATCAGGAGGAAATATAAGTTGATGCTTGGCTTCGTATGGAACTGGTGCGTTTTGTACTCTTCCTCCGACTCGAAGAAACCCATTTTTTTTCCAGAATTGGGCTCAGACTCTTCAGTGCACTATTTGCATCAACAGCTTTACCTTGTTTGAGAGAGAGTATTTCTCTTTGATAAGAGACCGATTGTACGATTTTGATACAGACCATGAAGGCATTATTTATCTCTTGTGGTTTCAGTGGTGATGTATCGCGCTCACTGCGAGTTTTCTTGCAATTGGAAGAGAATCTGAGACACTGACCAACTGTTCTGAGTAATCTGTTTAAGGATGAGAATCTATTCAGGAATGTATCATCGTATTTTATGACAATAAGTGATGTTATAATTCTTTGGTCAGGGATCTTCGAGGTGTCGCATCCTGATTGTGCTGGCCATGATGCAGGGTCTAGACGCAGCCAGCTGGGGCCTTCCCACCATAGTGCACTGTCTTGAAGAAGCCGTGGCTGTATTCCTTGTGATGCAAGATCTGCAGGATTGTCCAGTGATTCAATATGACGCCAATGGGAGGCTGGCACAGTGTCTTGAATTTCTGCCACCCTGTTTGCCACGAATGTTTTCCATTTTGTAGGACATCCGCGTAACCAAGCTAATACGATTGCTGAATCAGTCCAAAGTAGTACACCATCGGGGGTAGTGCGTAGAGTTTCAAGCGTTTCCTTGATGAGGCGAGCCAAAATTAAGGCACAACACAATTCCAGACGGGGAATTGAAATCTGTTTAAGAGGTGCAACCCTTGATTTTGCACAAAGAAGTCTCGTGAGAACCTCGGCTTTTTTGTTAACAGATCTTATGTACACAGCAGCCCCGTAAGCAGTCTGTGAGGCATCGCAGAAGCCATGTATCCCGATATTCTTCACTATCCCTTCACTGAGAAGACTGAAGTCCAGGAAATGTTTCCTCAATGTCTTCAAGGCTGTGCTATGTGGCGAGCAAAAATGGAGCATCTTTCTGATTGGATGGTGCCTTCTGAATCTCCATTCCCTGATCATCATTTGGAATGGACAACCTGGAAGGCACTGAATCGTTTGAGGAGTGGAGTAGGTAAATCCAATGATAACCTAAAAAATGGGGTTATCTGAAAGATCAGTCAGACTTCTGCGTTTGTGGGAAGCAACAAACTACCCAACACCTGTATGACTGTCAGTCCTGCCCTGTTCGTTGTACACTTCAAGACTTGATTCAAGCCACTGAAGAGGGAATTTCAGTTGCCCATTTCTGGGCAGACATTGTGTGAAACATGTTTTGTGACATAAAAGTACTTTGTTTTATTTGTATATAATACCTTATTTCTATTTTAAGTTTTTTCAACACTCTGACACGAAATTAAACTATTATTATTATTATTATTATTATTATTATTATTATTATTATTATTATTATTATTATTATTATTATTATTATTATTATTATTTCCGATGAGGCATGCTAAGGACCACGTGCCAATTTCAATTCAATTCTTTATACTTTGTTGTTTTTTCTTCCGTTCCTTCCAATATTCTTTCATCCTTTCACTATGCTGTTTCTTTCTGTCCTCGGCCCACTTCGCACCGGGTTTCTTGTTCAATCTTCCTTGGAATCCTTTCAAACTAACTGCCCTCTTTCTAAAAATCTCTCTGTCCAGAGTTTCTTCTTCTCTCATATCTTTCTAAATCTTTCCTTACTTCTTGAATCCAGCTAGTTTGTTGCCTTTTTGTCCCAGAGGTACTTGAAAATCCTTTTTGTTAATCTGGAAACATCCAATCTGTAAATATATTCAAAAAATTGCAATCTCCTTTTTCTTATGGTTTCTGATATATTTTCTATGTTTCTGTTTATTTCATCATTAGATCTTAATTTCCATACTACTGTTTTTCTTTTTTTACGTCGCACCGATACAGATCCACCGTAGGATGCTCAGGATTTCGTGGGTTGCACGACTAACGAACCAAGAAGTACTCAGAAGGGCAAGAGCAAGTCGGGAACTCGTTGAAACATTAAAACACCGGAAGATCTCTTACCTTGGCCACATCCTTAGAAATGACCGTTACCTCATCTTACAGCGGATTGTACAAGGCAAAATACAGGGTCGAAGAGGTGTCGGGAAGAGGCGAACATCATGGCTTGGAACATCAAAGAATGGACTGGAATTCACAGTGTTGAAAGACTTATCCACCTAGCAAGAGATCGTACTGCATTCGCCACAGTGATTGCCAACGTCAGGGGAACCTGATATGGTACTGTGAAGAAGAAGAATGGCCGCTACTAGCGCTGCACTAATGCGATTTGCGGAAAAATTGAGTCAACGTCATCTTACAGATGTATAAACACGCCTACCAACGTTCGTTAATCTAGCTCAAACCCTTCTTGGTATTTTTTTTTTTTTTTACCCGCCAGTGTAGTTTTTCAACGATTTGTATAATCAGATTATTATCTAAAATCCAACTTCCCAGGCTTCTTAAAAACAGATTCAAGAGATCTGTTGGTTTTACAAATATGTCTCTGTGAATTCAAAAGAGCAACCCACTGTGTCGATTTTCGCTAGTTTATTGTCAGTTTCCGTTTACTTTCTTTTGTCAAAATTCCATGCGGTTGGGGGGTGTCTGATCCCCAGTAACTCCCCCCCCCCCGCCCGCCCTGGTTTCAACAAAGGTGCATGTCTCATCTCATTTGGAACGTTCTCATTTTATCAGTCCAGCACCACATCGTAAATGCCTTAATTTTCAATACTTCCGCTTTTCGCAGGGTCCACATTTCCGACGCATAGCTTACAACATTCCACATACAATTATTGTTCACGAAGTGCTTTCGTACCTCCATGTTGCTGACCTTAGATGTTAGTAGGTAGGTACTTTTTTTAGTTTCCTTTTTTAGAAAGCTTCTTTCGCCTGTATTATTCGGACTGAAGAACTGAAAGAAAGAAGACGAGCTGCTCGACTAAGTGGCATGTTCCGAGCTGTCCGCGGAGAGATGGCGTGGAATGACATTAGTAGACGAATAAGTTTGACTGGTGTCTTTAAAAGTAGGAAAGATCACAATATGAAGATAAAGTTGGAATTCAAGAGGACGAATTGGGGCAAATATTAATTTATAGAAAGGGGAGTTAGGGATTGGAATAACTTACCAAGGGAGATGTTCAATAAATTTCCAATTTCTTTGAAATAATTTAAGAAAAGGCTAGGAAAACAACAGATAGGGAATCCGCCACCTGGGCGACTGCCCTAAATGCAGATCAGGATTGATTGATTGATTGATTGATTGATTGATTGATTGATTGATTGATTGATTGATTGATTGATTGATTGATTGATTGATTGATTGATTGATTGACGATAATTTCTCTCGTACATTTTCCATCAGATGTGAGCAGACTCCCTAGATATTAGAGTACCTTTACATGATCTAGATGGGGGGGTGGAGGTTCGTCCATACTATGAGCAATAGCTAAGTATCACGAAAAGAAGTGTAATGACAAACAATATTATTTGCAGGAAAGGAAATTCAGAAACGATGGAAAAGCCTCAGAGACTCCTATACGAGAGCACTAAAATTCCAGGAGAGTAAAAATGGCGGCGCAACCAAAGGCAAGAGACCATACGTTTTCTACAGAAAGATGTCTTTCCTACAGTCGTGTATCCAGCTTACAGAGTATGTATATTTTATCTTTATTAACTACTTTACACTGAGGACTACTGTTAAATTACACTATTTCACTCATACAGTAGAATCTCGTTTATCCGACTCAAAAGAGACCAGGTCCGATCTTGGGATATGCTGAATATCCAGATTAACGTGATCCGGATAACCGAGATTTTACTGTTATTATTAAAATTGGGTAACAGTTTTAATTCAGTTTAACTGTTCACAGGTCCTCTAGAAGTACGGATGAATCAGTCTTACAAGCGGGCAGTAAAGATGATGGTAAAACTGAGCTAAACAACTCAGCACTGTCCGACAGGATCACCAACAAGATAACACCCAGAGAACCCAAGAAAAGAAAATGTGATACGGACACCTTTGAAAAGGAAGTAATGGATGTGCTGAAATCTAATGCTTCACAGCCTCAACAAGATCCAGACGAAATGTTCTTTTTATCATTAATTCCGTATGTTAAAAGTATGAATTCATCGAACAAACTCAATTTTCAGATTGAAGTTATGCAACTTCTAAAATCGTACACGAAATAAAACCTCGTCCCAATAAACCTCAGAGTCTATCCTTCATATCCGCCTCTATTTGATGCCTGCAGCCCATCGGAACCTTCAATGAAATTATGAGTCAGCAGTCCTAGTATTTAGCCTGTATAGTCTCCTTTATCTCCTCCTGCAATCCTGCCACCGCAAGCCATAAGTACGTTAATGTAGAAACAGAGAATGATGAACTATTACTAAATTCATTCCTCCCCTGAAGGGAGAACCGGGCCTCTTAGACGTTAACGATGGCTCTCAGGCCAGAGGATTTGTGGTATGAAGGAGATGCGCGGTGAAGGTGAGGGGATTGGCGGCAGTAGCCCATTCCCCTTAGTGCAGAAGAATGAAAAACCACGGGGAAACAATTTTCAAGACAGCCGACGGTGGAGACCGGTCCCCCTCCATTTGCCGAATGCAGAGGTGTAGAGCCACCCACCTTTGCTTGATTGGTCGATCTGAATGCAGATCTGCCGGACCACGGGAAAGCCGTGGTCATTTGTAGACCGAAGGATTATGTTTTATCTTCATTTCAACCGTGAACGGATTAAGAGTGAATGCTACTGTTAAAATACTATTGCGTGTCAAAAATCTCATATCTCTTATACAACCGACTAATATTTTTCCAAAATACTTTTCTTAAACACTTATTGTCTTGTTCCTGATGCTAATAAAAGTTACCTTGAAGTAACTGCCAGACTTCCTACAGTACTGACTCATTCTCCAGCATCCGTGTGCGCGTTATTCAAATGTTATCTTCCTCAAATGAGTTAACTGACATCCTACAGTATTCAAAATCTTCTCTGGGTGTTCCTCTAACTTTTCATGTAGTAGCACGAACTTCCCACTTTTGATCTGTCTCTTAATAAGTAAACGACCCACCACTTCTCTTTAGTATTTGGCATTACCGTCGTTGACAGATTAGGAGTAAACAAGACGCTGATACTGCTTGTGTTGCATCAGGCTTTGCTGTCAATACTGTCAGCCATTTTGCCGGCAGTGTTACATGCTGGACAAAAGAAAAAAGAACAGTTGGAAGCGAGTAATGGCCGCTATGTTTTTGTAAAGTGATGTGAGCTGTATAAAGAAATGTTTTTTAACATTAAATTCAGTGCAAACCAATTGTAAGACTTCCTTAAATGTGTTCCTGCGTGTAATGGTATTACACAACATTTAGTGGCGACCGTGACAGGACATTTACGTCTTGAAGAAGGAAGAATCACCGTACCCACGAGGAACATGGAGCACGGAAGCCTCGATAAATTACTGAAGCATAGGAGAGCGACAAGGACTTCGTTTACGAAAATTGCTAAACAGGTTAGTGATTTGACTGAAGAGGAAAATCTTAATATTACGGAACTTCAATCATTATCCACCTTGTTAGAAAGTAAGATAGCGATTTTGAACGAACTAGATTCGAAAGTGCTCGATTTGTTATTAGACGATGACGAGGCGGATATTGATAAGGAAATGGAAGGGGCTGATGAGTATCAGAAAAAGTATCTGGACCTTAAATTACGTATTTCGGGAATACAGGTTCAACAAACTGAATATGAAGCAGGTAGTGTTGCTAGTAGGTCTAGCAACCAACAAACCAAGAAATTCAAGTTGCCGAAGTTAGAATTCCGCACCTTTGGAGGGGATTTAAAGGAGTGGCTACCATTCTGGAGTCAGTTCTCAAAAATAGATGAAGATCCCGAAATAGCTGTGGAGGATAAATTTCAATATTTAATACAGGCAACAGTAAAAGGATCACGTGCTAGGCAGGTGGTTGAGAGCTTCCCCCCAACACGAATAAATTACAGCAAAGCAATTGAAAGCCTAAAATCCCGTTTTGGCCAAGAAGATCTTCTTGTGGAGGTTTATGTACGTGAACTGTTGAGGTTAGTTTTACACAAGGCCTCGCAATCCAAATCCAGAATTGCATTGTCTCAACTTTATGATCAGTTGGAAACACAGTTGAGGTCACTGGAATCGCTTGGTGTCACAACGGACAAGTGTGCCTCTATGTTATTTCCCCTTGTTGAATCGTGCCTCCCCGAAGACTTATTAAGAATTTGGCAACGCAGTATTCCATTCACCTCCGCTACAAATGCGAAAGACCGTCTCGAGTGGTTAATGAAATTCCTGAAGTCGGAGGTGGAGGGTGAACAGAGAATAAACCTTGCTACATCTGGGTTTGACTTAAAGTGTGAAGGGGCAAAAGAAAAACTGAAGCACAAGGGGAAGGATTCAGACGACAACATTCCTACAGCTATGGGGTTATTAACATCAAATCAACGTAAGGATGACAAATGTGTGTTTTGTGAGGGTCATCATACCAGTGCAGATTGCTTTTCCGCTAGAAAAATGTCAATGGAAAGTAAACAGAAACTGTTAAGGGAAAAGGGATGTTGTTATATGTGTCTGAAGTCAGGGCATATGGTAAAGAATTGCAAGGCAAAAAACATAAAATGTATAATTTGTGGTGGGAAGCATGTTGTTTTAATGTGCAGACAGTTGTTAGAAAAACATGTCCCCAAAGCAGTTAGCAACAGTGAAGAAAATGCAACTCAGGAAATCACATTGGCAAATGTTTCCGCTTTGCCCAAGGTGTTGTTACAAACTCTTCGTGTAAATGTAAGATCTGATAAAAAGACTGAATGTGTTCGTGCTTTAATAGATACAGGCTCCCAGAAGTCATACATTTTGCGAAAGACGGCTTTAAAGATGGGTTACACTTCACTGCGAAAGGAGATCATCTCACATTCTCTTTTTGGTGGTGTAACAACGCAACGGAATGAGCATGAAGTTTACAGGGTGCGTGTAGGGGACCTGAACGATGAATTTCGGTGTAATTTTGAGGCTTTAGACCAAGAAGTGATCTGTGGAGACATTTCACATGTTACGGAAGGGGAATGGATGAACGAGCTAAAGAAATTGAAGATAGATATCACCGATAATGAGGAAAGTTTGGGGCCTATAGAAATACTTATTGGAGCGGACGTGGCTGGCAAACTTTTAACAGGAAGAAGAGAAGTGCTGTCGTGTGGTTTAGTTGCAGTAGAGACATTGTTAGGCTGGACTTTGATGGGAAAGATTCCTAATACCAAGAGAAGTGAAGAAAATGAAGGCTTGCTTGTAACTTCCATGTTTATTAAAGAGGCAAGTATTACTGATTTGTGGAGGTTGGATGTAATAGGCATTTCGGACCCTGTCGAGAAAGTTACGAAGAAGGAACGAGAAATTGCAGTGAAAGATCATTTCCTCCAAAGTGTTCATCGCACAGAAGAAGGTCGATATCAAGTTCGGCTACCTTGGACTGAGGGGCATCCCGCCTTGCCATCAAACCTGAATCTTGCTGAAAGAAGACTGGGTTTGATGAGGAAGAAATTATCTGAAGACCTTTTTCGAGATTACAATGAAGTGTTCAAAGATTGGTTGGCTGAGGGAATTATAGAAGAAGTGCCTGAATCTGAACGTGTTCATTGTTGTCACTACTTACCGCATAGACCAGTTGTAAAGGAAAACAGTGCAACTACCAGAATCAGACCTGTTTTTGATGCTTCGGCAAAACTAGGCAGTTCTCCATCTTTAAATCAATGTCTTGAAACTGGTCCAAATCTGATTGAACTCATCCCAAATGTGCTGTTAAGATTTAGAGAAAAGAAGATAGGAGTGGTTGCTGATATTAAAAGAGCATTTTTACAGATTGGTATTCATCCTGAAGACAGGAACTTCCTCTGTTTCTTATGGTGGAACTGTTTTGAAAAACTGGAGGTTAGGGTATTCCGGCATGCAAGAGTGGTTTTTGGTGTAAAGTGTAGTCCTTTCCTCTTAGGATCTGTAATCGAACACCACTTATTGAGAGAAGAGGATTCAAATCATTCTCTTAAAGAAAAGTTACTGCATAGTTTTTATGTTGATAATGTTGTTTCTAGTGTGGACACTGAAGCTGAGCTCAATGCATTTATGTCAGAATCGGTCAAAGTCATGGCAAAGGCCAAATTCGAGCTTAGGGGTTGGGAATGGACAAGTGACAAGTGTCAGAGTGCTCATGATAACTCTTATTCTGCAGTACTGGGTTTGTTGTGGAATCGAGAAAGTGATGAACTCAAAGTTAACATGAGTTGGATTAGAGATTTTCTTTTTGACACCATTACCAAGAGAACAATCCTGTCGATCTCTCACAAAGTGTTTGACCCTATAGGCTTTAGTTGCCCTGTTATGTTGTGTCCTAAATTGCTCCTGCAGAAAATGTGGAAGATGGAATTTGATTGGGATACAGAAGTTGACGATGCTATCAAGAAAGAATTTCTGTCATGGTATGAAGAACTCCCTCAATTAGAAGAAATTGGCATCCCCCGATGGGTACAGAAACCTGTGAATATAGAGGAATGCACTTTACACACCTTTTGTGATGCCAGTCAAAAGGCATATGCTGCAGTAGTTTTCCTCAGGGTAGAGACAAGCGACAACGTTCAGCTTCATCTGTTGGCGGCCAAGACACGAGTCTCTCCGTTAAAGAAGATTTCTATGCCTCGTTTGGAGCTTATGGCTGCAACTATAGGAGCAAGGCTTGCGAAGTCAGTTCTGGACGGATTGGGATGGAAAAATGTGAAGACGTTGTTCTGGAGCGATTCTACTACAGTAATTGCATGGATTACCAGGGGAGACAAATGGACAGTCTTTGTCAGAAATCGAGTTGATGAAATAAGGAAAATCACTTGCTCTGAATCTTGGAAGTATGTCCCAGGGGAACTTAACCCTGCAGATTTACCTTCCAGGGGCTGCAAAGCTAAACAATTAGTTGCTTCTAGATGGTGGGAGGGACCGGCATGGTTGAAGGAATCACCAGGAAAGTGGTTTGCTTGCAATGATGATCCCAAAGAAGATGAGATCAACATGGAAAAGGTTAGATCCCCAGCTGTTGTGAATGTTAACTGTTTGGTTTCAGAGGACCAAAAGGACTGGTATTTCAAATACTTCTCTAATTTTACAAGAATTGTCCGCATGTTGGGGTGGTTGCTAAGGTTTATACGCAATAGCCGCTTACCTACAGATCTGCGTCAGAGAAGTGAATTAACTGTGGAAGAGTATGCTACTGCAGAAAGAAGAGTTGTTCGGTTTATTCAAGAGGACTCCTTTTCGGGGTTAAGGGACGACAGACTGCGAACGCTCAGAGTATTTCAAGACCATGAAGGAATAATTAGGCTGAAAACTAAGATCGCCTACCGAGATGACCATGAAGACTTTCGTCAGCCTGCAGTACTTCCATCACAACACGAGGTAGTGAAGAGGTTAATCATGACGGAACACAAGATACAAGGACATGTAGGATTGCAAATGCTGCTAAATAACCTCAGGGAACGCTATTGGATTTTAAACGGTCGGAAAGCTATCAGGTCGGTTTTGTCCAAGTGCGTCATATGCAAGAGACACAGTGAAAGACATCTTGAAGTTATTTCACCTCCACTTCCATCCAGTCGAGTACGGGATGCTGCCGTGTTCGAGATTGTTGGACTGGATTTAACTGGGCCCTTATATCTACAAGGTGGAATTAAAATGTGGGTGTGCCTCTTTACTTGCGCAGTGTTTAGAGCTGTCCATCTGGAATTGGTATCATCAGTCTCGACAGAAGCATTCTTGCAAGCACTCCGTCGATTTGTGGCTCGCAGAGGAAGATGTTCTGTTATCTACAGTGACAATGGGACGAACTTCACTGGGGCTTCTAATTTTCTTCGAACTCTGAACTGGGAGGATATATCTAAGTACAGCACTGCTAGGTGTATTGAATGGCGTTTTAATCCCCCTAGTGCACCTTGGTGGGGTGGATGGTGGGAGCGCTTGATACGCCTCCTCAAAGATTTATTGAAGAGGATATTGGGTAGGTCATGTCTTACTTACGAGGAGATGATGACTACATTATGTGATTGTGAGAGTTTGATGAATTCTCGACCTTTGACTTATATCATGGAAGAAGGTTCTGAGCTAGTGCCTCTCTCCCCTTCTTTATTCCTGCAAGATATAAGGGAGATTGGTGTTCCTGATCTCGATACGATAGACACTCAGAGCCTCAAAAGGAGGTATAGGTACCGACAAACTTTGAAAAGGGATTTGAGGAAAAGATTCAGAAGTGAATATTTGGGGCAGTTAGTGTTACATCGTGAAAAAGAGGGCACCCGTACTGTAGCTGTGGGGGACGTTGTGTTGATTGGGTGTGACAATCTCAAGCGTATAGACTGGCCATTGGGATACATAGTTGAAGTTATACCAGGTAGGGATGGTGTCATCCGAACAGTGAAACTCAGAACTGGTCAGGGCGAGTTATTACGTCCAATACAAAGGATTTATCCCTTGGAAGTGTCTTCTGATGACCCTATTGTGCTCTCTAGAAACTGTGATTCTTCAGATGTACCAAAGGATGACAACAGTGGTGATCCAGTTGTTACTCGAAGTGGTCGAGCGGTGAGAGTTCCTGACAGACTTGATTTATAAGCAGCAGGTTTGTATTTGTTGGTATTGTTGAGTAGCCTTCTGCTACTCAAGGTGGGAGTATGTTGCATCAGGCTTTGCTGTCAATACTGTCAGCCATTTTGCCGGCAGTGTTACATGCTGGACAAAAGAAAAAAGAACAGTTGGAAGCGAGTAATGGCCGCTATGTTTTTGTAAAGTGATGTGAGCTGTATAAAGAAATGTTTTTTAACATTAAATTCAGTGCAAACCAATTGTAAGACTTCCTTAAATGTGTTCCTGCGTGTAATGGTATTACACAACAGCTTGTCTGTTTAATATCCTAATATTCGTCACGATTGAAGGTTTTGGGGGGAACACCCTCAAGCTCCATTCGTGGACGAAAATGAGTAAGACATTGGTTCTAAAAGTTAAAAAGTCCTCTTTCCTTTCGTGAAAGAGCCTGGTAGCTCTCTATAGTAATTAAGCTACAAATTGCAAGTAGCTGCCTTTGTCATGTATTCGGAGGAACAAAGAGGCAGATGCTGGAGCTACCTGGGTTTTTCATCAAACAGTTTGTACATTCACCGCCAGACGGCAGTAAGTTCAGCTTCTTTCACGTCACACATATTTTGCTCGTCATTCAGCCAGTCAGTGTTTGTGATCATACCCAGTAGCTGCCTCTGTGGATCCGCGGTAGAGTGTCGGCCTCTGGATCCCAAGATAGCGGGTTCAAACCCGGCAGAAGTAGTCGGATTTTTGAAGGGCGGAAAAAAGTCCATTCGACACTCTATGTCGTACGATGTCGGCATGTAAAAGATCTCTGGTGATACATTTGGCATTTACCCGACAAAATCAATTAAATCTCAGCCATAGACGCCCAAGAGAGATCCGGTTTACTCTGTCTACCATCTAACGGACCTAGAGTAAAACGGAACGTCGAAATTGACGAGCAGACAGCCAGATGGCGTCAAATCGAAATGTCTGCACACGGTAGCTGAGGCCATACGATTATTATTATTATTATTATTATTATTATTATTATTATTATTATTATTATTATTATTATTATTATTATTATTATTATTATTATTATTATCATACCCAGTAGAAATGAGACAAATGATTGTTCTGCTTCTGAGAGCGATTTGAACAATCCGAGGACTTGGATCTGAGGGTGATATGGTAGAAGAGACAAAGAAAAGGAAGCGTAATCCAACAAAATTGGGGTGTAACACACGAAAAATTAATGGCTTAATCGTTTTGTAATGTACAAGTCTGTTTTATATTTAGGTATTTTTTGTCAGTATCGTGAAAATAAATTGAGTAGCCTACATTTACATGAAAGGCAATTTTTCCTTTATTTGGTAGAACCATCAGGTAGCTCCAAGGATTGAAGTAATTCATTATTGGTGTTGGTAATGTGATATAACGTTATTTCCAATAAAGGAAAGAACATTCAGACCTCTTCTGTTAATGATAAAAAATGTAGATTCGTTGAAACAATGCCAATATTTTAATCCAGTTTTCTTTGATTATCTCCAAATGTACAAAAGTGAAAATACCTGGTCATTCCCCCAATCACCTCAATTATAACCCTAATGCTTGCAGCATGTGCAGGGTTGCAGTACGTCCCAGAATGCGCGAGACAGTCCTAGAAAGGAGCCTTATGGTCCGTGCCTCGCACTGTAAAGGAAATGTCTCAAGATTTCGGTAACTTGTTGTATTAAATAATACTATCAATGTTAGTTCACGACTAAATGGCGTAAAAAGTGCTTCTATCGTCCAAAGAACGAAATAGGGTGTCTTTAGAACTGTGAAGGCTGAATTTCAAGTGTGGCTGAACACAGAAAGTGTTGGAAGTTCGCTAAATGTTGGATCAACCCACCCAGCACCTCATTAAAGTAGCCTAATCTGACACGAACATCAGCGTAGATCCAAAGTCTAGAAACAGATGTAATACGCCCCGTAGGTGACCGGTAAAATATTTTTCAGTGTAAAGACAATGTTTCTGTTTTGTACATTCATAAAAAATTTTGATATTATAATTACCGTAAATGCTGTTAATGTAACTTTCTAAGCTCACCGGACAAAAATTAGTCACCCTAGTGCGCATGCACAGGTGGATCGTTAAGCCTGTACGAATGACGCAGCGAAGGAGTTCCATGTTCAATCGCATGCGGACTGCCTCTACGTAAGCATAAGGCAGTAACGATCAGTGATACACTGATGTTTCAAGCGGACAGTGTACATTAACATGGGTAGAAGTAAGCATGTGAGCGAGTGGCAAGAAAGGGCAATCGTTATTGGACGTGCCCATGGCCATTCGATGCGTGAAGTTGCTGAATTTGTTGTTGTTTCTCAGCGGAATGTTCAACGTGTCTACAAGCAGTGGTGTACTACACGTGGCCACGACACACGACGTCAGAATTGTGATCAGAAAAAGATCCTGAGTGAGAGGGACCGGAGAAAAGTTTCACGGCTTGTGAATTAAAATCGCATCCACGCCCGACAGGAATTGCTGCAGTCAGTGAATGAAGGTCCATCCCAACCTGTTAGCTAGAGTATATTGCGACTAGAACTGCATGCAATGAACATTTGGAGTCGGTCACCTCGCAAGAGGCCATCTCTCACACAGGCACATAAAGCTGCGCGTTTTCGATTGGCTAGAAATCATCGAACGTGGACAGTATCTGACTGGTGGAACGTAATGTGGTGTGACAAATCATCCTTTTGCCTGTATTCCAATGACGCACGTCGTCGAGTGCACCGAAGGCCAAGTGAAGCTTTCCATCCTGGATGTGTGCAAGGTCAGGTTCAAGTCGGAGGTTGGTCTGTGATGTTTTGGGGGTGTTTTTCATACCATGGATTGGGCGCGCTCACTGAAGTGACCACTACTATGAACCAGCATGTTTAATTAAACATTCTGGATGATCGCTGTTGTCTTTCCGTCAAATCTGCATTATGAGTATGCTATTGATACCCCGATTTTTAAAGATGACAACAGCAAAGTTCATCGGACTGGACGTATATATGACTGGTCTTAATAACGCTCCCCCCACCCCCACCCTCTTACATCTCGACTGGCCTGCAAATCGCCTGACTTGAAACTCCGTTGAAAATCTGTGGGACATGTTGAAACAGCGTGTAAAACGCCAACATCAGCAATCCAGCAATGCGGTTGAATTGCGCGAGCAAGTGCTCAGCGAGTAGCTTAACCTAGATGCGACCTATCTGCATAACCTTGTGGACTCGCTTCCTAACCGAATCCAGGCGGTTATCAAGTCCAGATGCGGTGTTACACGGTATTAAATAATGTTTGTAATGATTTCACCAGCGGTGATTATTTTTTGTCTGGTGAGCTTACAAGAGTAGCTGCTGAGCCCGTCGTTGATAGGTTAGTTTTCATACAATTACAGCGAAAATGCCATCCATATATCATAAATGAGTGGCAGCTGAAGAGGGAGCACATCTCAGTTAACAATACTCAGGATTAGAGGCGGAAAACTATCGACAGCGACCACTATCGTCATACATCGATAGTCAGTTGCCTATTATCGATAGTCAATGATATTTTTTTTGCCTCATTGGCTTATTTTTCGCGCTAACAGAAAATGTACTGCTTTTTGCAGTTAATTGGAGAGGACTGAGGAGTGTGTTCCAAGGTGTGTATTTAAGTATCTCTGCGTACCTGCGACTTCAGTGCCGACAGAAAGACTATTTAGCTTTTTGGAAGGTGGGATTCTCCATTCAACCTAACCTTAGTTGAGTTGATGCCAATAAGGGACAAAAAATGAGATTTATATGTTGTCAGAGACTGTATGTAGGCGAGAGAAGATAAGGCACATTTTAAGTCAAAGACTTCATAAAAGCACCTGAAAACTCTCCTGCCATCTGTTGAGAATGCTGTAAACATTTTTCCAAAGATACTACAATACCCGAGAAAATGTCGGGCGATCGCAAAATCAACTCTGCAGCTGAGCGAGAATTTCTCGGGCGGTCACGTTATGGGCACGCGCGTGCAGCGCGAGAATGTCTCAGCCGTGCCACTGACGAGATTTATGAGTGATTCCGATTTGAATTTAAGAAATTACATAGCATGAAATAGTTGTGCTTTCTACTAATTTTTTGTGGATTGTGTTCAATAAACGTTCTATTTTCGGGCATAAAGATATGATTCGTACCACTTTTTTAAAACTATCGATTACTATCGATAGTAGAGCTCATAATATCGGAAAATATCGGTGGCGATTACTATCGATAATTTTCCGCCTCTACTCAGGATAATGTTATTTTTGGTCAGTTCTATGTGCTGAGGACAATGCACGATGATGATGTCATCCGTTCAGCCGAATCCGACCATCGGCGATTCTATGAATTAGCGCTCTCCAAGTTGTCCTGTTCCATACTGCCTCCAACACATTTAGTTTCTTTTTTCGGTTCAGTGGAAAGCACTCGATGTCAAGGGAGTCTCACATTTCCACCTCTTATCGTGATTCCCTTTCCTTGTATAAATTTTCTTCGCGTTTTTCTCATTTCGATGGTTATTATCTTCCTAATCAATGTGGGCTATTGATCATGTGATTTTTACACCGTTTAAAAATTATCGCGATAACAACGACCATTATCACAATTTAACTCGCTACCATAGTATAACGAGACAGCTCCACCGATGCTGAAGAAGTTCTCACTTAGGATCTCAAACGGATGATTAATTTCGAAGATGGAGTCTTCAGCCTAATCGTCAGAGAACATTGACATCCACATTTCGCTTGAGTAATATGCAAGCAAACTATGATTCAAAGGTTATGTTCAGAAAACTGGAACTACAATTTGACTCCATTCCAAAATACGTGGGAATAACTTTGGACAGGTCTTTAACATTTAGGGGCCATCTTCAAAATACGGCCCATACACTAAAAAGCCATAATAACCTACTCCTACGTCTGGCTGGAACTTCTTGTGGAGCGGATGCAAACCTATTATGGTCAACTGCTCTAGCTTTAGTTTATTCAACAGCTGAATACTGCTGAGGCGTTTGGCTTAACAATGCCCACGCTCAGCTGTTAGACATCCAACTCCACCAAACCATGTGCACCATAACTGGCATGCTTCGAGCTACTCCAACTCAATGGTTACCAGTACTCAGTAACATACAATCTCCACACATCAGACGACAGAAGGGCCTCTACAAGCTTTGGTGTAGGATGCTGTTGAATGAGGTACTCCCTTCATCTTCTTTTCCGAATTTGGCCATCTATGGACTTCACATAACTTAAGTCTTCTTGTGCCTTTCTTCTCTTCTCTTCCCAAAACCTCTTCATCCTTTCACTTCTCATCTTTCTCTCCTCTTCGGAAATGATCCGTTCGTGTCTCCGTTTTAGTGGTTTCTCTTCTAATGATTTTAGACTAAACTCTCTTCTATTGTGGATCATCTCCAATGTAATTCCAACTTCTCCCGCATCCTTCTTCTACCCACTTGGAGATTCCCTTTAACCCTATGATGTATTTGAAGATAATTTTGGTCAGCCGTTTGTCATCCATTCTTATTTGGTGTCCGTAGAATTTCAGCCTTCGTTTCCACATTGTGTCCGTGATCTATTCAGTGCACTTGTAGAGCTCCCCATTTCTCCTTTTCTTCCAAGTCCCGTCAGTAGTTTTCTGTGGTCTGAGAATTTTCCTCAGAATCTTCCTTTCCTTCTTTTCGAGATCTTGCGGCTCCCCTTTTTTATTTAAAATCAGGCATTCTAAATCATACAGTCCTTCCGGTTTTAATACTGAGTGATAATGTACTCCCTATTCATGAAAATGTTGGACAACAACAAACCGCACGCCTTAAGTCTCGCCAACCTGCCTGAAAGACTACTGTGAAGTTAAAACTAGCTACTACAACCACGTCAGCTGGTTAACACAATGGACATCATCTCCACTCATTGCATAGTGGAAATTAATTACCCCTCCTTAAAACCTGCAGGATTCAATCTGCCCCACCGTACCTGGTGTAGTTTAAACCATTTAAGATGTGTAGCGGGAAGAACTTCAGCTGCTCTATACAGCTGGGGATGGTCACCTTCCCCTTTCTGTGACTGCGGAGAAGTCCAGCAAACAATAAAATGCATTGTGCTTGACTGTCCACTTCGTGTCCTCCCTGGAAGCGCGGAAGACCTTCATTCAGCAAAGCCTGAAGCACTGCAATGGATACAAAATCTAGGTCTCCTTCTATAGTTCAGTCAGTAGATGCAGGCAGTAGAAGGCCAGTCAGCTCTGGGTAGACCTAAATGAAGATGGAAAACCTGCATCAGAAAGGACCTGAATAGTAACAATGCTGATGAAAATAGAGTACAAGATCGAAGTTACAGGAGCAAAGTTACCAGAAAAGACGACCCCATCTCAGTGGCATAAGGTAGAGAAGAAGAAGAAGAAGAAGAAGAAGAAGATCGAAATATAGTGAAAAATGAAAATAGGACATAGTAATTGCTTTTTAGTTAAAAATTGAAAATTAACAGCATATTATACTCATTCCATCATTTACAAACTTTTCATTATGTTAGAAAAATATTAAATTATTTGAAAAATCATCTTTAGAATGTACCATTAATGTACTTGTTGGTAAACAAAGCCACGTGCTTTTTTGACAGCTGTCATCTTGACGGACCCTAACCTCACTTTGAAGGATAATAGAGCGTCGCTAACCTCACTGTTGCCATCTTTACGGCGCTAAACTTCAAGGCTGCCACCTTATGCATGTCGTAGCGCGGAATTTAAAATCCAACAACAGAACATCGCTAACCTCACTGCTGCTATCTTGACGGGCTTAAACCTTACTGTTGCTACCTTGGTTATACGCTTTTGTGTTAGTTTACTGTTAATCGCTAAGCTGTCCGCATCATCGAAGTAGAGAGTAACAAGTGTCAAGTAGATTTAAAGAAGGATCTGTTAGCAGAAGATATAAGTTCGTCAGGGAAAAACCTATTTCTAGGTATATTTGCAAAGAGTGTGGAAAAGCATTTTCACGAAGCTATCACAAGAGACGTCATGAGATATCATGTAGGACAATTTGTCAATGTAAACATTGTAGAAGAGAGTTCAAGAACGCATAAAACGCTCAATGTCATGAAGTCGCGTGTAATGTAGCTTCATCGAGAACAAAATACAAAGAGCTCAACCGTATTCAAGCGAACACTGATTTATTTTTAAAAAGTACATCTCTGCGAGAGATTTTTAATTCTCCCTTGTTGTCTAGGGCTGCTACGAGTTCTGTTACTAAGCACAAACTTCAAGATAAAGAGAGGCAAGATCATGATTATGATAATAAGGATAATGATGTTGATCAAAACAGTAGTAAAGGGAAAGTAGAAGAAGAAGGAAATCTTAATATTTTATTTCCATTACAGCCTGATGATTTTACTTCATTTCCTAAGCCTACTACACGTTCTGTCGCAGTGCAAACATCTCAAGAAGAGATGCAAGATAAAGAAGAAGAAAATTTCAACGCTTCATTGCTATCGAAACAA
This sequence comes from Anabrus simplex, assembly GCF_040414725.1. Lineage (NCBI taxonomy): Eukaryota > Metazoa > Arthropoda > Insecta > Orthoptera > Tettigoniidae > Anabrus > Anabrus simplex. Next base: position 477,385,663 of record NC_090267.1, read on the forward strand.
GTTAAGTTTGTACCTAGAAACGCTACTGCCGAAGCATGTATTACATCAAAGCAAGTCCCTACACATCAACTGTCTGCATATAGACTCAAAGTTCACAACAAGCCTCGGTTACCCTATGTAGATATAAGATACTGTAAAGACCCCAACGTACTCGTAAAACGTTTACAACTGCTAAGAGCCTATCATGATGCTGGTTACATACAGTACAAAGCAGATATTTTTGAAATAGAGCATGAATTACGTCTTGTAGGTGTTACTAATTAATAGCTCTCTCTCGACAGTACAACAGCTTAAACACCTTCCTACAATCCCAGCGCTTACCCTCACCTAAGTCATCCTTCTGTAGTATATAGTCGATCGAGTAGCTATATTCGTATAGATTATTTTCCAACATTCTCCCTTCCTTAGGGTGTTAACTCCGCCTCTAGTTGTAGAGCCGGTCTCAAGCCCGGATAAAGAGAGGAGAGGCACCCTAGCCCATTAGCCCTTTTGCCCATTAGCCCTTTGGCCAATTAGCCTATTAGCCCTTTAGCCCTACAAGGAATGTGCGGTAATCTAATCTTCTTAGAACAGAGGTATCTCCTGACATGTTCTAAACGTATGTTGTATCGAGTACAGTGTTCTATTTTAGTCTTGATCACTTATTTAGTATTCTCAACACTTCAATCAATGTTCCGATCACATGATGAATTTAACGACATCGAGTGCAGTGTTCGATTCTAGTCTTGTTATGTTTCAGTCACTTCTTTTGTGATTTGCAAGTCTAAACATGCATAATAATGTTATCGCCGCACACTCTTGCCTTCGTGATGCATGTTTAAACTTGTTCGATAGAGCTATGTCTTGACATAAGAGGAGACCTTAACAGCTTATGTATAGCCGCTATTGTTTAAAGATAGCTGCTGTCAAGAAAAAGCACGTAGAATTTTTCAAATTACCCACCACCACATTTCAAAGGTATGAGGTTTAGTGCTGTAAAGATACCTGCACGATGCTCTGTTGATTAAAGATGAGAGCTGTGAAAAAATAGCAGGTGGAATTTTACAAACAAGAGCACGTGGAATTTCAAATTGCTCTCTACCGTATGCATAACAGCAGCCGCCATCTTGCGCAGTAGCCTCTAAGCTAGCTTTCTTCATAAGAGTAACCGCTATCTTGTGCGAGCACCCCTAGGCTGTCTGATAAGGAGCTGTGTATAGGCGCCATTTTGTGTCCGTCATCTTGCGCAAGCATCCCTAGGGGTTTCTCAAGCCATCTTGTGCAAGCACCCTTAAACTGTCAGCTATGTATAGCCGCCATCTTGTAGAGTTAGATAGCCGTCAATGCCGAAGTGTCTAAGTAGGAACCGAACCGTTGATCTCATCATTAAACTACTTTTTCTTATGCTATCATGTTTCTAATACTGCCAACCTAGGTATTGGGCAGAAAAATTTTGTCCGTTTTGCTCTACGATGCACCGTTTTCGAGATATTTAACATTTTGCATTTAAGCCCCAAATGTAATGAATCGAACCAGCACGGCACGTTATACTCTCTAACATAGCTAGATATGATCATGTTACAAAACCTTTCTTCAATACAAGCTAAAACAGAGCAAATGCCAAAGGGCCTAAGTAGGAACCGAACCATTGATCTCATCACTAGACTATGTTTTTCTTATGCTATCATATTCCTGATACTGCGAACCGACGTATGAGGCAGAACATTTTTGTCCGTTTTGCTCTACGATGCACCGTTTTCGAGATATTTAACATTTTGCATTTAAGCCCCAAATTTAATGAATCGAACTGGCACGTCACGTTATACTCTCTACCATAGGTAGACCTGATCATGTTACAAAAACTTGCTTCAGTACAAGCTAAAACAGAGCAAATGCCAAAGGGCCTAAGTAGGAACCGAACCGTTGATCCCATCATAAGACTATGTTCGTCTTATGCTATCACGTTCCTCATACTGCGAACGTGCGTACTGGGCAGAATCATTTTGTCCGTTTTGCTCTACAATGCACCGTTTTCGAGATATTTAACATTTTGCATTTAAGCCCCAAATTTAATGAATCGAACTAGCACGGCACGTTAGCCTCTAAGCAAGCTTTCTTCATAAGAGCAGCGGCCATCTTGTACAAGCGCCCTTAAGGCGTCTCATAAGGAGCCGTGTATAGCTGCCATCTTGCGCAAGCATCCTTGGGCGTCTCAAGTCATCTTTTGCAAGTACCCTTAAGCCGCCTTATAAGAGCAACCGCCATCTTGTACAAGCGCCCTTAAGGAGTCTCATAAGGAGCCATGTATAGCCGCCATCTTGCGCAAGCATCCCAAGGGAATCTCATAAGAACCTACGCATAGCAGCCATCTTGCGTAAGGACCCTTAAGGAGTCATGTATAGTCACCATCTTGTGCAATTAGCGTCGAGAGATGGCTGCTGTAGAATTTTTTTTTAATTATCCGCCACCATATTGCAAAGGTATGTATCTAAAGAGTGCAGCACTGACGTTTGTGATGCAAGATGGCGGATGACAGCTGTCAAAAAATCACGTGAGTTTGTTTCTAAACAAGAGCACGTGGAATTTTTCAAATTGCCGCCACCACATTTCAAAGGTACGTAGCTAAAGAGGGCAGCACGGTGCTCTCTTGATTAAAGATGGCGGATGACAGCTAACGGAGCTTTTCAAATTGCCCGCTACTACGTGCCATAAAGAGGGCAGCACGGTGTTCTGTTAATTAAAGGTGGCGGATGACAGCTGACGAAATTGCCCGCAAGATAGTAGCAGGGTGCTCTGTTGATTATAGATAGCGGATGACAGCTGTCAAAAAAAGAACGTGGGTTTGTTTGCAAACAAGAGCACGTAGAATTTTTCAAATTGCCGCCACCACATTTCAAAGGTATGTAGCTAAAGAGTGCAGCACTATGGTTTGTGATGCAAGATGGCGGATGACAGCTGTCAAAAAAGCATGTGAGTTTGTTTCTAAACAAGAGCACGTGGAATTTTTCAAATTACCGCCACCACATTTCAAAAGTATGTAGCTAAAGAGGGCAGCACGGTGCTCTCTTGATTAAAGATGGCTGCTGTCAAGTGGAATTGCCTGCCACTACATTTCAACTAGAGTGCAGCACGGTGCTCTGTCGATTAAAGGTGGCTGCTGTCAAAAAGCATTTTCCAAATTATCCGCCACCACATTTCAAAAATATGTACCTAAAGAGGGCAGCACAGTGCTCTGTTGATTAAAGATGGCGGATGACAGCTGTCAAAAAAGCACGTGGATTTGTTTACAGATTCAAATCCCGCGCTAGTAATGTTAAGTTGGCAGCAATGAGGTTTAGGCCCGTCAAGATGGTAGCTCTGACGTTAGCGATGCGTTGTTGTCTGTCAAAAAGCACGTGGCTGTCAAAAAAGCACGTGGATTTGTTTACCAATTCAAATCTCGCGCTGGTGAGGTTAAGTTGGCAGCACTGAGGTTTAGGCCCATCAAGATGGCAGTACTGAGTTTAGCGATGTGTTGTTCTCTGTCAAAAAGCACGTGGCTTTGTTTAGCAATTCAAATCTTGCGCTAGTAAGGTTAATTTGGCAGCACTGGAAGAGGCCCCTGGCTGCGGTGGAGGAGGCCCCAGGGAAGGCCCCCGGGAGGAGGAGGAGCGGGCCTCTGGGAGCCGGAGGAGGAGGAGGCGGCCGAATCCCTGTATTATACTACTAACAACAAAAATGTCAGTCATAATTAAGCACACTCAGAGAATAGAATAACCGTAACTCAAAAATAGTACACTATAGACATAATATAAAAGAACAAAATTAACCGAGCTGTGTAAATAGTATCACCGTAATTAAAATAAGTCAGAATTAAAAATAAAACCCTGAAAATAGAATAAACGTGGCAATAAAAACATCGATGTTACAATAAAACTTCAACATGCTCATAGAATAGTAGTGCCGAAATAATAAAATATTGTAATGATATGAAACAAATTATGTAGTGTCACTACTATCATTCTTAGCCAGGGAAATAATTTCTTCCACTCGATATTCAACAGTTCCATCAGCTTCTTTTGTCTTATATAGATCTTCCCAGGTGTGACTCACAACACTTTTCCACTTATTCGTTGTAACAAGTTTGACTGCCTCGTGCACGAAGCTTTCAACATCAGTGAGACGGAAAGATTTGTTATTTTCGGCAACATATCCTCCACTGAACAAGCGAGATTCTTTCAAAGAGTCAAGTAGTTGATCACGGGTGGGAAATTCCCTCCTCATGTAATATCTATAAATATGTCGCCTTATCGCATCCTTTTGAAATGCATCTAGTGATGTCTTGGGACAATGTCTTGGTCTTCGTTTTTCAGGAGTACGCAGCACTTCAGAGGGTGTATTAAGATCCACTGGACTTTTCTTTTGTAACACTTTTCACAGTTGTCCTACCTACTTTTAAAGCGTAACAAACTCGATCCACCACTTTTGTAATGGGAAGAATAGGCCCACCGTTATCACTCACTTTCTCAAAATATTTACGTAGCCGGTACATAAATTCACGGCTTTGGCTTTTATAACAACTGAGTTTTTCTTAGTTGTTTCCGGTGATCCACTGGCCATCTCGCAAAAACAAAAACAAACGGCTTACACACATCGTGAACACATGTATTTCATGGGTTGGGAAGAATTGAGAGAAAGAAGAAGAGCTGCTCGACTAAGTGGTATGTTCCGAGCTGTCAGCGGAGAGATGGCGTGAAATGACATTAGTAGACGAATAAGTTTGAATGGCGTTTATAAAAGTAGGAAAGATCACAATATGAAGATAAAGTTGGAATTCAAGAGGACAAACTGGGGCAAATATTCATTTATAGGAAGGGGAGTAAGGGATTGGAATAACTTACCAAGGGAGATGTTCAATAAATTTCCTATTTCTTTGAAATCATTTCGGAAAAGGCTAGGAAAGCAACAGATAGGTAATCTGCCACCTGGGCGACTGCCCTAAATGCAGATCAGTATTGATTGACATGAGAGTCATATACTCGATTTTCTTGAATTGTCAGACATCAATTCCTGGTGATATGAATAATTTTTCCATGCTGTCATATACTTTTGTTCAAGGTTTCCTATTCTATTATTTTCTTACTGCTAAAAGTATTTAATGGCAGTGTTTTTATTCCTTTTTAATTACTGGAAATGAGTATATTTTCCTTCTTTATGCAATATGTAACTATGTATATCTTGTATCTTTAATGCCCTTTAAGAATACATTATTCAACTTTGAGACTTTCCTAACCAAGAAAACTGTGTAAAGGCCGGTCTCCACTGATTAACATTTAGAGACCGGTCTCCACTGATCAACATTTAACACCAACACGTGGATTGATGTCAAGTCAGTTCGTTGTTCGTGAGATGTCGGCACAGCTTTGGCAAATTCTGTGCTGTTTCCATGCCAACAGATAGCCTAAACCAAAGAGGATAGAATAGGCCTAAACGAGGCAAACGACGTGCTTCTTGTGAAGTAGGATTATAATTACAACACTCCGCAACAGTCATTCTCTTTGTTATAACCTACAAATACAGTACGCGGAAGAGTGTCATTCTCTCTGCACCATACTAAAATTTATAGTCAGAAATGGAGGGGAGCAGGAGAGATTACTCTGGACTTAATTAATGATATAATAGAATGGTCTTGTTTATAGGATGTCTCAACGAAGGAATACAGAGATAAAGCGAAGAAAGACGACAGTTTCCAAGAACTCGAAATTTTCTATAATTATTGTTACCGCGTGTGCATAAAAAAACTAGCGTCTCTCCGCTCCCAGTACAGCCGAGAATTGCAAAAGGTTCATAAAAGTCGGAAGTCAGCGGCGGGAGCGGACGAAGATTTTACACTGACTGACAGAGCAAATGCAACACCAAGAAGGAGTGGTCAGAACTTTATGCCAATTGCAGGGTAGACTGACGTCACTGAGGTATGCTCATGATGTGAAATGCGCCGCTGTGCTGCGCACGTAGCGAACGATAAATGGGACACGGCGTTGGCGTTGGCGAATGGCCCACTTCGTACCGTGATTTCTCAGCCGACAGTCATTGTAGAACGTGTTGTGTGCCACAGGACACGTGTATAGCTAAGAATGCCAGGCCGCCGTCAACGGAGGCATTTCCAGCAGACAGACGACTTTACGAGGGGTATGGTGATCGGGCTGAGAAGGGCAGGTTGGTCGCTTCGTCAAATCGCAGCCGATACCCATAGGGATGTGTCCACGGTGCAGCGCCTGTGGCGAAGATGGTTGGCGCAGGGACATGTGGCACGTGCGAGGGGTCCAGGCGCAGCCCGAGTGACGTCAGCACGCGAGGATCGGCGCATCCGCCGCCAAGCGGTGGCAGCCCCGCACGCCACGTCAACCGCCATTCTTCAGCATGTGCAAGACACCCTGGCTGTTCCAATATCGACCAGAACAATTTCCCGTCGATTGGTTGAACTAGGCCTGCACTCCCGGCGTCCGCTCAGAAGACTACCATTGACTCCACGGCATAGACGTGCACGCCTGGCATGGTGCCGGGCTAGAGCGACTTGGATGAGGGAATGGCGGAACGTCGTGTTCTCCGATGAGTCACGCTTCTGTTCTGTCAGTGATAGTCACCGCAGACGAGTGTGGCGTCGGCGTGGAGAAAGGTCAAATCCGGCAGTAACTGTGGACCGCCCTACCGCTAGACAACGCGGCATCATGGTTTGGGGCGCTATTGCGTATGATTCCACGTCACCTCTAGTGCGTATTCAAGGCACGTTAAATGCCCACCACTACGTGCAGCATGTGCTGCGGCTGGTGGCACTCCCGTACCTTCAGGGGCTGCCCAATGCTCTGTTTCAGCAGGATAATGCCCGCCCACACACTGCTCGCATCTCCCAACAGGCTCTACGAGGTGTACAGATGCTTCCGTGGCCAGCGTACTCTCCGGATCTCTCACCAATCGAACACGTGTGGGATCTCATTGGACGCCGTTTGCAAACTCTGTCCCAGCCTCGTACGGACGACCAACTGTGGCAAATGGTTGACAGAGAATGGAGAACCATCCCTCAGGACACCATCCGCACTCTTATTGACTCTGTACCTCGACGTGTTTCTGCGTGCATCGCCGCTCGCGGTGGTCCTACATCCTACTGAGTCGATGCTGTGCGCATTGTGTAACCTGCATATCGGTTTGAAATGAACATCAATTATTCGTCCGTGCCGTCTCTGTTTTTTCCCCAACTTTCATCCCTTTCGAACCACTCCTTCTTGGTGTTGCATTTGCTCTGTCAGTCAGTGTACTTCGAAGTAGTTTGTTTTTGAAGCTATGAGCAGGATGAGGGGAGGAAATGTACCTAATAAAACTGCATTTCTAAATCATAACAAGAACCAACAGTGGCAATAAAAAAGGCCAAATCCTCTTCATCTGAGTCCATTATCCTTGTTTGAAAATACCAGACACCACCTAAATGTATTACCACAAATTGATATGATGAACTACCTGTATATAAACAAAGGAAGTCAAGTTTAACACGTTTATTAAGTGTGGGCACAATGTTAATTGAAACAGTATTTAACATTTAACATGTTTTAACATTATTTAATCATTGGAGACCGGCCTTAACGGTCTTTATTTGTGGAGCCTTTGTAGTGGCCACTCCGTACTATAGAAAGCGCGCCAAGCCCATCAGTTGATCAATTGAGGCGAGCGAAGTGAATCTTACAAATTGTACTTATGAGCGTAATTCATAAGGATTGGGGCATTCTTTGGATAATTGTGATACTGAAAGGCAGAAATTTATATTTAAGTATATTGAATGTTTGTTCGTTAAATTTATCACATCAGAATTTACGTAAACAGCTGTTATTAAGATAATGAGACCTCATAGTTTAGGTTACATAGGCCTATGGTATCTTCACGTGGTGAGTAATATAAAATCAAAGGACGTAGTATGTCTCGTGGAATTTATCGTCCACGAGGACGGACATCGAGCAGGTGGATTGATCAAGTTCTGCGTACCACCGGTCTGACTTCAGCAGGCTTTAAGAGAAGCTGAACATCGTCAAAGTTGGCGCCGCTTAATCAAGAATATTGTGTGAAGTCAAATGAGGTCACGACACTCAGCAATGAGTTATACGATTCATGGTGATGAGTTGTTATCGTACAAGTTTTTTGTAGAAATATAATATGTTGCAAATTGAAATACAGTGTGTGAAAGTTCGTACGTGCCACAATGCTATGAACTTGTGGGTACCACGGCGAAAATACAACTATACAAGTAGATATACATTAATATAATTTTCTTCGTATGAGGGCAGGTTATCCTTATGAAAAAACCGAAAATGCCAACCGAAAAAATACATGTTACGAAGAATAAAGGAGTATGTTTCACTCATTTTCCAGAGCTGATGATGACTTTTGCTTTTGACTTTCTTGTTACACATATTTACAGCAGGCCGTTTTATTGTTGATACAGAACAGTTATAAAAATGGACAGTAACCAATTGAACGTGCATATGGTTATTTTTTTGGGTTAGTAATGTTGAGTACGCGCAACCTTTTCTACCCAAATTAATGAGAGTAAAACAATTCCTCGGAAATTTCCGTGAATGTGGGAAATAACTAAGGGATTCCACTGGTCATTGCATTCATATTTGGGAAAACATGGGCTGCTCCTAACCAAATAATGATATAAATGTTTGTGTGGAAGAAAGGGTCTCAAGAAAGTCTTCGAAGGATAGTGTGTCAAGAAAAACAGGCAAGAAAGCTACTGTATTTGTGGCCATCTAGAGGTATTCACCGTTTGTTGTCTCCATATTTGTATTAATGCATAATAATTATTTGTTGGGTACAATGACGAGTAAAACCCTCAAGCTTTGACCCCGTAGATCGCACTTCAAACCTACTCCTAAAATTACATAGACCTGACTTGCAAGTTATGATGCGATTACAGGTGTTAGTGATCACACTTGTAATATAAATAGAACATTTGTGAATTATTCATAATTATAAGGTACAGACGTATCATGTCCTTGCATTGCGCCGGTCGGACGGAGAAAACAGTTCGCCTCTTTGTGTGACGTCATCGGAGCTACTAGGGCTCTCTAAAGAACTATGCTCGCCCGCCATTTTGGTTCATTCCTGCACTACGTTGGTAAGGTATTGTATATCCCTCTCTTATAGAGCCTTGGGAGCTACAGTACGGCCTGTTGCTTCATCACGCCCAACTATTGTGGTCGCTTAAAATAACGCAGACACGGAGTTATAGTGGATTCAAATACGGTGGTGCAACAGTCACTCTACAGTCCTTTTCTCTAGCTCGTTGTATAGCACAAATACATGTCGAAGAGTTCGTGGTTCAAAAGTACCACAAAAACGAGTAAAATATAAAACTAAACTTATCTCTAATTCTTATGTTTCGTGTGCAATATCAAATGATTTTAAGGAAGGGAAAGAATATCAAACTCGGAATGTGAAAGCGTACATTCTTTCCGTTTTATATCATAAGATGGAAATGGGCGCTTTGAAATCACACCAAGCTTGGAAGAGCGTTGAGATTTGGATAGCAGATAGAATGAATTGGAGTTTTATTGATTTTAGCGTGGAAGTGCATTTATTTGAATAAGAATTTATCAATATTCGCTCCTCGTTTCGGTTTTGTTGTGTAATATCTTTGGCAGCTTAGGAAGAGGTAGTTAATAATAAGTTTGCAGAAGTTGGTAATAGTTCTTTCGACACAATTTTGTCTCTTTCTGCCGTTCTTGTTAAATCTAAACGGAGGTAGATTAGGTAAGATATCGTTTATCATCAGTAAGTGTATTGAAAATTGTTGATATTTTATTGTTTGGTAGTGATTTGTGACCAATTTTTTGTCATTATCTTTATAGTCTAGCTCGGTATTTGTGGAAATTGTGATTAATGGCCCCTCTAATTTTTGACACGTTATGCTGTTTACCATGTGCATTGTAGGTTAAGATGGCCAAAGCTAAAGGAGAGAAGAAGAAATCGGCAATTAACGAAGTAGTAACGAGGGAGTATACTATTCATTTACACAAACGTTTACATGGAGTTGGTTTTAAGAAGCGGGCACCCAGAGCCATCAAGGAAATAAGAAAATTTGCTGTCAAGCAAATGGGTACCCCCGATGTTCGAGTGGATACACGATTGAACAAACAAGTTTGGTCTAAGGGTATCAGGTATGTATTATTTCGTATCATGAAGGCAGTTAATGCCAGTATTATTTGTGTATTTTGTGGAAATTGTTAATCCCTCGGAACGGTCGGTGCGACTGAAATACTGACCAATGCTGGCCCATTTCAATTGGCAGTGGTATTGAATGAACATCTCACACACTTGAATGAGGTTTAACCCCCTCTCCTTTTTTCTATCAAATTAATAGTGGTATATTAATTCATAACTAAACATATTCCAACCCTTTATATTATACATGTAGCCTACAATGGTTGTTAGTATTTACACACAATTTCTCGAAGTCTTAACCCCATTACTGGAAGGAGATTAATAATCTGACATTTCACTTACAGATGTTGACTGTCATAGTTTTCATTACTGCCCCCTGTGGGTGGGGGACGCAGATGAATACACCCACGGTATTCCCTGCCTGTCCGTGCAACCACTTGTGATCAGTATAATCACGTGGGGAAAGCCATGGGTCGCTTTTACTTGCGAGTAGTACCACTGTCGCCAGCGGGATACAGGCGAGCGTATCTACACGACGCCACAGAAGATGACTACCGCAGCAGTAGTCGAAACGTCTGGGAGGAGCGAGAGGAGTGGACCACGGCATAACAGCCCGGAAGAATTTTATTATATTGACACCGGTCGTGAAAACCTTCATACTTTAATGACCACTGTGTTTGGTACACAATAGGTTTGTGATTAGAAGCAGCAGAGAGTGGTTCACTGTGGGTTTCCAGTACCTGTGATTAGTACCGCTATATGTGGAACTTCACAGGCTTACGTTGCCTGTGATTTGTACTGTTATGTGAAAAACACCACGGGTCTGGGCATTGCCTGTGACCCTGTTGGTCGGCATTGCCTGTGATTTGTACAGACTATGTGAGGAACACCACGGGATAGTACGAGTCCCTGTGTTTAGTACACCTATGTAAGGTGCATGATGGGTTTGAGTTGCCAATGAGTGGTGCCATACGACGTACAATACTTGTGAGTAGTTTGGAACACAGTGAGTTTACGCTACCTATTATTAGTTCAGTCCGTGGACCGCTATTTGCACAGACGCGTAATGACTGTCATTCGTTTACTCACTCGTGGCCTTCTTGGAAAGGATGTTCTGCAACAGTGCTCAGTGCTGCCAACCGCTGTACTTAGGAACTATGCACCGAATTGTTCTCCGTTCTTGTCGTGTGGACGGTTAGGGTTAGGATAGGATCTGGACAAGACGGTTGGTCTGGACGGTTAGGATTCTTGCCTAGAGAAGACCCTTGGTCTGGACAGTTAGGATTCTTGCCTAGAGAAGACCCTTGGTCTGGACGGTTGGAAGCCGCAAAGCGGCCCTAGGCCCGTAGTTTATATACGGTTAGGATAGGATCTAGAGAAGACGATTGGTCTGGACGGTTGGGATTCTTGCCGTGGAGAAGACCATTGGTGTGGACGATTAGAAGCGGCCTTAGGCCCCTAGTTTTGTATACGTTTAGGATAGGATCTAGAAAAGACGATTGGTCTGGACAGTTAGGATTCTTGCAGTGGACAAGACCGTTGGTCTGGACGGTTAGAAGCCGCAAAGCGGCCCTAGGCCCGTAGTTTCCTGAGGAAATACAGTTGGTCTAGACTGGGACGACGGCAGCGCATGTTACATTTACTTACGCTTTTATTGTTCTGCGGTTGGTAACGGATTATGATCAACATTCGTGACTGGAAGGAGATCACGTGCCACTTTACATTGGGCAATAGGAATACAAGTAGCTACTTCAGAAATGAAAATGGCGTGTATCATCATCAGTTTTTATTACTGCATTCCACATATTCATCTTGATGTTGAATTGGTACCCACTGTCCGAGAATTATGCTGAAATTGCTTTTTATCGTGACAGTGATCCTGTGGCATTGTCTTTGACTTAATACCTAACTACAAGTTGCATTCAGTTTTCGTAATTTTTTTTTTTTTTTTGAACGCACAAGTAGAATTCTCGTGCCTTAAAATTTTGTTGTATTGAATAAGGGCAAATGCACATAACCTCTCTTAGAATTTGGGCATTAGTACAGCCCGTTGACCGGCGTAATTTGTAATGTTACGAGTGTAGTTAGTGAAATCTTACTTGGAGAGCGTCTCAGAGGAGAGGTGTGTTCTTTGCGATGTCCGGGAACCCACCATCCCGCCCCAAGAAGTATATTTACTTTTATAACCTAATAAAGATTAATACACGCCATGCTCATTTATGAAGTAGGTACTTGTATTCTTATTGGCCAATGTAAAGTGGCACGTGATCTCCTACCCGTCAAGTATGTTGATGATAATCCGTTACCAACCGCAGCACAATAAAAGCGCAAGTCATATACGAAACTAGGGGCCTAACGCCGCTTCGCGGCTTCTAACCCCCCAGACCAATGGTCTTGTCCACGGCAAGAATCCTAACCGTCCAGACCAATGGTCTTGCCTTCATCCTATCCTAACCGTATACGAAACTAGGTGCCTAACGCCGCTTCGCGGCTTCTAACCGCCCAGACCAATGGTCTTGTCCACGGCAAGAATCCTAACCATCCAGACCAATGGTCTTGCCTAGATCCTATCCTAACCGTATACGAAGCTAGGGGCCTAACGCCGCTTCGCGGCTTCTAACCGCCCAGACCAATGGTCTTGTCCACGGCAAGAATCCTAACCATCCAGACCAATGGTCTTGTCCACGGCAAGAATCCTAACCATCCAGACCAATGGTCTTGCCTAGATTCTATCCTAACCGTATACGAAACTAGGGGCCTAACGCCGCTTCGCGGCTTCTAACCGCCCAGACCAATTGTTTTGTCCATGGCAAGAATCCTAACCGTCCAGACCAATGGTCTTGACTAGATCCTGTCCTAGCCGTATACAGTTTGAAGCATAGTTCCTAAGTACAGAGGTTGGCAGCACTGAGCACTGGTGCAGAACATCCTTTCCAAGGTGGCCGCGAGCGAGAAAACAAACGACAGTCGTTACGCGTCTGTGTGAATAGCGGTCCACGGGCTGGACTAATGATAGAATTTGCGGTGACTCTTCTGTAATAAATAACACTAGTATGTTTTTAATGTTGACCCACCTATTCAATACAATACAATCTTAAAAATTAGGACTTCGTCCTTATTAAAATTGTTCGTATAAAATTAATACATTGGATGGTACATGTTTCACCTATCAATAGTAGGCATCATCAGCCATATTTTTTACCTTAAGAATAGATCTTCCGTAGGCGGGCCACTGTTAGGAATCATTAGAGATGATTGAAAAGTAATGTTTTACAATACCTGAAATAGCAGAGAGGAGAGATCCTTCCTCTACACTTGCTAGAAACCCACCATCCTGCCCCAAAAAAGCATTTTTTCTTATATAGAAGAATTGAAAGCGAAACAGCACGAAAAAACGAATTGCCACCATTCTCTTTGTTCCTATTGGCCAGCTTCGATCGGCTGTGGAGAAGACTATGAAAAAAAATTTCCTCTAGAGGTCGCATGATCAGTGGCCACAGGGTTACCACATTAGGTGAAATTGTATCCCTTGCCGTAATTAAGGCACGTTTTTGATCATTCAATCTCTGTCGCAGAATGTGTGTAGATGAACATAAATTGAGGGAATTTCCTATAATTCAGACCAATGGTCTTGTCAGTAGCCGGACCTAATCTATCCAGCCCAATGGTTTTTGTCACTAGCCGGACCTAACCTACCCAGACCAATGGTTTTGTCACTAACTGGACGTAACCAATCCAATCCAATGATCTTGTCACTAGCCGGACCTAACCAATCCAGCCCAATGGTCTTGTCACAAGCTGGACCTAACCTGTCCAGACCCATGGTCTTGTTACTAGATATTCTTAGGTTGGCAGCTCTGTATAGCTGGTTCAGGCGTCACCGACCCACGCTATGTTGTTCGTTTAATATCTGTGATCTCGTGCGTGCCGTGTTATACGCTGCCCGTTTGCAGAAGAATTACCGAATTTGCTGTCTTTAGAAGTTAATATTCTTGCATCACCAACTGTTATTCCTGTTAGAAAAAATTTGTATTAGATAAATAAATTCGTAAATCTCGGTTTCCGGGTCACAAAATATAGGTTAGAGATCCAATGTTTTGACAGTTCCAACAACCAACAATGCACTCAACAGGCTTTCCGTCGTCAAAGCTTTAAACACGGCTAGGAAATGATTGACACCAGATGATAAACACGATAGTTAGGTTAGAGCTAGTAAGTTACTTTCAGTGCTGTACTGGTACCGATAGTATGCACCGCAGCCATAGAAAAGTGCCTCTTGAAGGGAGTATGACCTCTGTTTAAGTGGCAGATTAATGATAAAAGAGTTAACTCTATTGGCATATGGTGTTCAATTTGCTGGCTGCGATGAGGAACTTAACCACGTACTATATCTGATTCAAAATCTGCCTTTTTCTTTTTTTTTGCCATGGATCATGCAAGCTCTATCAGAGGCAGTATGAACTTTCTAGCTGATCACAGCTGGCTGATAGCAACAAGAAAAACTATCATATTTTGTAAGTCCAGGCTGCCTCGGTTGTATTTGTATAATTTAGAGATCAATACTTACTTCCTCGAGACAAAGCTTTCACTCGCGCGGAACCGACTGTCGTTTACTTCTCATGGCCTTCTCAGGAAGGATGTTGTCATGCGGTGCGCATTGCTGGCAACCCCTCTGCGTGGGAACTAATTGGTGGTGCTTGAGGAACTAATAGGCAGTGATTATTGGTACACCATTGGTCTGGGCTGATTCTTGCTGTGCGGATGGTTGGGATAGGACCTGGACAAGACCAGTGATATAGGGACAAGCAAAGGGGGTCTGGGGACATAAGTCCCAAGGTGAGAGCCGCAAAGCGGCCGTAGGCCTCTACTTTCGTGTGGAAACACCGTTGCTCTGGACTGGTTCTTGTGTGGATGGTTAGGATAGGACCTAGGCAAGATCAGTGATACATGGACAAGCAAAGGGGTCTGGGGGCGTAAGCATCCACGTTAAACACCATTTCTGTGCAATCTGTTGTAACTCGTTTGCCAGGATAAAATCTTTTAAAAACGCGAGGCAAAGTATTTTTCACGGATAGTTTGATAGACCAGAAAATGAAATAATTGTGTTTCTTGACTACACCATTGGTTCCTTAACATGTTACATGTACTTGTTTTTATTGTGCCGGGGTTGGTAACAGAATACGAGTATCATAATTGACAGGAATGAGATCACGTGCCACTGTACGTTGGCCAATAGGGAGCGTGCACGGTACTAGTAATAGAGTGCTCTGGCGGAATTCCGAGAATTAATACGGTGAGAGTGCGTTCCGCTGAAGTGAAGACTTGCGTCATAGTTAACGACAAAAAATATCATTGCATCTTCTCCGCAAGATACGAAGTAGTACTATGGAAGTTTTAATATAATATGGGTTTGAGTACATACACTTCCAAAATAGTCGCAAGTTAACAGTGAATAAAGCGCAGAAACTAGTTGACAGTGGCCATGTGTTACAGTTCTACGTTCATTATTATTGGTGGCAAGAAATTTGCTAGCACACAAGCTACCTAAACAATTTCGCTGATATACGAAAACAGAGCTTTAGGTATATTTTTCAAAATTTTGAAAATTTTCACTCTCTGTATGCATCTTTCAACATGAATTCACACACTTGCTACACTCTGCGTTTGTAACACTTCATCTTGTGTAAATCTCCCATTATGAAGAAAAGGCGGTATAAGAAGTAAAGAATGAGGTGACTGTGTTTTAATACCTGGGAATCCTTTGACAGCTAGTATAACGTCCCCATCACTCAAAAGATTTAGAAAGCCTGAATTGTTAACAATAAAATTATCACTAGTTCTTCCACCATAACAAGGGGAAACAAAAACAATAGTTCCGTTTGGGGCCACAGCTAATAAAAATTTAAATGTATATCATGACTTGTACGAAGAATACATGTAACATCTCTCATCTGTTCTTGCTGGCGTTTCTGATTTCATTTCTGTGCAATCTGTTGTAACTCGTGTGCCAGGATAAAATCTTTTAAAAACACGAGGCAAAGTATTTTTCACAGATAGTTTGATAGACCAGAAAATAAAATAAGTGTGTTTCTTGACTACTATTTATAGACACTTTAGAAAGAAAGAAAGAAAGAAAGAAAGTAAAAACTGAATGTTTTAAATGAAACACTTCTTAAATCCTTCAACTGTGCCTCACTTTTTATGCTCTGGTATCCACGAAATCCTCTGCATATGTCCAGCGGGGTGTTGGGACCACAACTTTTATTCACCTTCTCTGAAATCCTTGGATGTACTGTGCTTGAGTTGCACTGTGTGCCTACATCATTCCCACTAAAAACCCAAGTGAATTCAAAAGTCGTTGCTTCAATCTTAAATGCTGTCTTAAATGCTGTTTGTACCAACTTATGTAGTTTTTCACACGCATTCTTCACAACAAATTCATGAGCTTCCTGATTAGAAGACGTATGTATATTTGAGCATTTCATTCGTTTACTCGGTCTTTCAAACCGGGATACATCACATTCTCTTTTCGGTTTCTTCTTATAGCTCTCATGGAACACAGATGGTATATAATTATGATGGATGATTTTCAATATTACTAGGCTTTCCTCCGACAAAATGTTCACTGCAAATGATGGAGCATATGGTGGGTGCCCATTGAGTTCCGTCTGCACTGAAATGCAGGAAAACATTTATTATTATTATTATAAATATTCGGCGTAGTCAAGACACGTGCACATGGAAGGACTTGAATGTACACATATGAACTTGCTGCAATGCATATTTGAAACGAAAAGTACTATTTCAAAGTGTACTTAAATGAACGTGTTCGTGACTTGGCATAGCTGGTATGTGTGAAATTTGTGATATGAAATGTGTGATTTACGTCACAAATTACCATGGACGACCAGGAAATGTGTGAAAAGGAATTATGCATGTTTGTGTGTTGTGGCAGTTCACTGCACAACGGTTTCTATTTGATTTAGGCATTTTGATACCCTACTACTACCACAATTTCACACCCACAGTTACACAGCCTGGACTGACCGCTCAAGACAAGACGACCAAAACCTTGCAGATTTCTTCCGCTGGAGGCGCTAAGAGCGGCCGTGCACGCTCTCTATAGGAATGCAAGTAGCAAATTCAACAATGAAAATGGCATGTAATGCTCTTCATTAGGTTATAAAATTAAATGTATCTCTTAAGGGCGGGATGGTGGGTTCTTGGACATCGCAATGAACACCTCTCTCCTCCGAGACGCATTCCAAGTAAGATTTCAGTAATTTCCACTTGTAACGTTAGGAAAATCTTGTCTCGAAGTATGAAATGGAAGATAGTAGCCTAATTGCTTATATGCTAATTGAGATTAAAATTAGCAGTAAATTAATAAATACCATTATTACTAGATAAATATATATATACATACTTTGCTACATTATGACTATGAATATTCTACTACATCACTGCGCTTCGGTATGTCGTGTTCATTTAACACTTTTGTGTGTTCAGTCTTTGCTCACTTAACTTCTTTGAACTCCTTTGCTTTGCTTTTGGGTCACTTTCAAATCGTAATAGTTTGCAAATTCCCATTATGTTGTCAGGATGCTAAGTGTTCAATAGGTTATGCATCCATATGGAAACTTTTATTTTATATTTATTGTACAGTAAGTGCTGGAAGTGGCCACTGTTCTCTGTTTTGCTCAAGTAGATAAGTTTAATCATGTTCTTGATAACATTTTGCAGTGTATGGTACAAGATGACATGGTTCTAAATGCTCTTTTAGAATTCATAATTACTGTGCGGATGAGTAACTTGGATGGCATCCTTGAGGTGACCCGTTCAAGAAAATGTCAGGACACTAACTCAAATCTTGAGATAAACTAGACCATAACCCTCTTCCTGGAAAACTCTAGGTTCTTAACCCGTGGTTACTTGCAATGTGAACGCGGCGCTGCGCTCAGTAGATATTGTTTGTTGTTTGGATGTTGCAAGACCTCTATTTTCAGATTCTTAGGAAGGGAAGGTGTCTGTGTCAGTCATTTCCAGGATGCCCTTCCTGATGCCAGTCTCAATAATGAAGGTGGATAGCCGATGGTACATTTTGAACCCCTATATCTCCCGAATGCAGAGCTTGGCTCCATAGCCGTAGCACATTAATACATGGGGCCATGGTCGTGTTCATAAGTAAATAACTGTCTCAAATTGATGTCTTAAGTATATCTCTATCTTTCTTTGGATATATTTGGCCTTTAAATATAAAGGTGAACGCATACCTGCCAACCCTTCTTATTTATCTGGAAACTTCCAGTTTAATTCTTCTTCCGATTTTGATTTATTTTTACTTCTTCCTATTGTTGACAGATATAACCTGTACCGTCAATACTCTTCCCAGGTATCTTTTGTAATTTGTGCAACCTCATTATTTGCAAGCGTATTTATTTGGTGTATGTATCGTCCGTCGTCTTTGTGCATCATGTTTCCCTATCACTACAGCAGCGTGTGTACTTTAGAGCTGAAATTCGGGAAGGCAATCGTCCTACAAGCGAGAGAGGCTAGCGACTCGTTAATTGGGACATATGAGTTTGTTATTGTGTGGTCCATGCCCTGATAACATAGTTTCTGTGCCTACTTTCGTTGGAGTTGTAGGCCGCGTGTTTTTTCTTGTGGTTCTGTGCTTTTCCCCCCATCAAAGCCGTATGTTAATAATGTATGAGACATATTGACCTGTTTTGTATGTGGTAGTTTCGCAAATTTCAGTGCATTTGTGTTAATTCTTACTTTATAACTTTAATGGCTTGAATGTATTTCAGAGAGTTGTGACAGTTTCAGGTATTTTCTCTTCACATTGTGACGTACCCTCTCGGCCCACAGATTTGTGACAGTATTATAACGTGGCGGGTCGCTTTAATAGTAATATAAATAAATATCTCATTGTTTCTCAATAAACAATATCCCATGAGCGCCAGCCTTCAAGCTTATGGCTTGAAAACGATAGTTGATGATTATTAATAATAATAATACGTCATGAGACTCAAAAAACTCCCAGGAGTAGGGTGGCAGGACACTAACCATTAAGTACACTAACTTGGAATTTAAGGATCATTAATAATCATTTCATAAAATACAAATTAAAAAAGCTATTTATTAGGATGAAAAACGTGACGTAACGGCGTATTAACGAAATCTGAACTTACGGAAGCAAAATAAAAATTGAATGAAATTAACTCTAAGGAAATAAATTGTTGCGCGAAGACTTGCAGTAACTTATGCCATAAGCTCACCGTTTTTAGACTCTGTTATCTTGAAGCTGATGATGGATGGATCTCTCGTACCGGCTGCGTCATCTGTTGTTGTATTCCAGTCCTACTTCTGCTTCGTGCATAATACACTAGCTGTAATGTGACTTTCCTGCCTTTAACACTTCCTATTGTACTCCTTACATAAAGTCGTAATGAGTCCTAATTTTAAATGCAAAACCACCATGGGTTATGTTCATGGAGAGAATACACTTGTATTCTTCCGTATTACAGAACAGTAGCGTAACTAAATTCATAATAAAAGCTCTCCTCCCCTATACTAGTCAAAACCGGTCTCCCGTTGACTACCTCTCGTCCTTGAGATAACAGGCCCCAATGAGAGTAACTTTTGAGTAGTATATACTCAGATGCGAAGTGAACTAAGTTAAAATCTTCTCCGATGTGCAGACGTAGAATCGTAGTAAGAGTGTCTCTGTGTCTCAGAATAAGAAAAAGAATGTCCAAATACGAGTGACAATCTGCTTACGAGTAAGAATAAGAATGTCATCTCCAGCTCTTGTCTTCGAAGTGTATCGGTTCAAAAGTCTCCCTCCATCAGCCATATCACATGGTCCAGTAAGATTCGAGGTCTCATCCCTTCTATGTATTGCTGTGAATCCATCACTTCGCTTCATTACGTCCATTCACATAGGCTAAACTTTCCTGCGAAATCAAAGTGTCAGGTAGCGAACTTCGAAAAGTCGGAGATCTATCACAGATATTTTAATGTATTTAAGAAATTGCGTTACTAGAAACTTCTATTACGCTCTCTCACAAGACTCTTACAGACACTTGAAGTGTGCTTGCGCTGTGAGTCGAGTGTATTGTTTCTACATTGGTTGTTCCCCCTTCCCTTCTCAAACGTAGTCTTGGTGGCTGGTTATATCCAGCGTTAGATTCTCACTAATTATTTGCCGCTCTCTTGAGCAACTACTGGGAGGTTCCTTTCGAACCCAAGGCTTCTGGGCTGCGAACATCGGAGCGTAAGTCGTAAGTGAATGTTGTATGTGTGTGTATTGAGTGAGAGGTTAATGCTTGTGGCCGCGAATGGGTGTGTAAGTGGATTTGAGTTGTGCTTCTGTGTGTGCTGTGCTGTTTGGATGGGCCGGGTTCGTAGTCCAGGGGCCTATGGCCAGTTAAAGGCCGTTTCTTTTTCTTTAATGTTAACATTTAATATTACTTTCTAGTACTACTTGTTTCCATTATATTTTCTGGGGATAATAGATCTTCTGTTTTCTCTTGTATGTAAGAGGCCAATAGGAGTTTATTGGTTTACTTTTGAAAGAGTGCTTCAGTTATGATGTTGTACATATGTTGTTGTCAATGAATAAAAGATGGATGGATTTACAGATGGAAAGCTCCCTAACTTTGGTCCACCTAGCTTCCTCTCCTGGCATGTTCCTATTTTCCTAGCCCTAATGCTAGCACCTTCTCAGTTCATAATGTTTCGACTGTCTCTTCAGAAGGTGGAGCGGGTAAAGTCTCTCGTAACCTTGATGACTTACTTGGCGCTCTGGCTCTGGAGACGAGTCGGTATGGCCTGGGAACTCAGTGGAGAGACTCGCACTCAAACTTCCCATAAAATGCATCCAGAGCTTTACCCTTTTTCTGAAAAAAAAAAAAAACAAAAACCCAGGGAAATTAAAATGCAATAAATAAACAGGGAAATGAACTTGCCATGTCCAAATTTAGCTTTCAGCCTAAGACTGGATCGTAGCGTAATGAGTGAGAAAGACTGATATGTAGGAGAGAGTAGTACTTTGAGAGATAGAGTGAGAGCGCGTGGTAGTGAAAGAGAGTGAATGTACAGAGATAGACATACATGTGCTAACAGCTCAAAGATGGCAGTGAGCTCGATAGCTGCAGTCGCTTAAGTGAGGCCAGTATTCGGGAGATGGTGGGTTCGAACCCCACTGTCGGAAGCCCTGAAGATGGTTTTCCGTGATTTCCCATTTTCGCACCAGGCAAATGTTGGGGCTATACCTTATCAAGGTTACGGCCGCTACCTTCCCAGTCCTAGCCATATGCTGTCCTCTCTTCGCCGTAAGACCTGTCTGTTTGCAAGAAATCAGCTTCATTTTCAGTCTATCGGTGCGACGTAAGACAACTTGATTTAGCGTAAACCCGCATTTAATGGAGGAAATTTCCAGTCCCGAAAATTATTCCATAAGAGCAATGCCATTTTTTATTCGATTTAATATAATTCAGAGTAGGGCAAAACCTGCATTTAGCGTTAATGGAAATGTTAAAATTCTTGAATATTTATTTCTATTCATTTTGGTTATGAGACATTAAAAACCTATGAAAAGGATGTCATAAGCTTGCTGAGGATGATTTAAGGCAGAAGAGGAATTTAGAGTGCAGGCATTTAGGGCTAAAGTGAGAAGTCTGATTCGAATACACATCCAACCGCAGCTGCTGTAGTACAGTAGAAGAGAACCCCCATTTTAACGACAAAATGTTTTTATAACCTTTGAAAATTCCTGTATTAATCTTGCGATATCCTTCGATTACAATGAGAACCCTTTTACTGATTCATACGTTATTTCGGGCAAATTCAGACGTGTTAGTTTTTATCAGTTATCTATATTCATACGCTCTACTCCAGCGTTTATATTGAACGCGATTGATCATCTTCCATATTGATTCCTCGCTACAGCGCGAGCGAGTCGATTTTGAGGGAGCCTGAGGTTGCACAACTCAGACTGGTGTAAACAAACATTGGGAGAACATGTTTTTGCAATATGTGTATTGGCAGCAGTTGTTAACTCCTTAGAAATAAAGACTGAACTAAAAGATTCCTTAATTTTAATACTGTGTACTGAAATAAAATAATGTGGTACTTCTCTTTCTCAAGATACAGCGGTGAGCATAATTAATTTCAGAGGTTAGGTTACAGTGAAACCTTGTTGGTATGTTTCTGCAGGGGACGACGGAAAAAATCGTGTTAAGCGGGAAAACTTACTATCGAATATCCCATTAAAATCTATCCAGCAGGGAGACTGTATCATTTTACACATTAGTACATTTTACATTGTGTGTGTAGTGTTTCAGGAGGTAAGGGAGAGCTCTAAAATGTGTGAAAAAGTTGAGAGAACAAATATCGATAATTCTCTACTGGAGCCTGTTAAAGTAACAGGCGACTATTAAAAGATGTGAAAAAACACGGAAGAACAGATATAACATTCTTTTGCTACATTATGTAGCTGCAATACCTACATATTATAGCAGATCACTTCTTCCTAAAACAATTGTATAATGAATTGTTAATTGAAGCCTTAGGTTTCTGACCAGTGGGTAATTAAACACTTGTTTTCTGGTCACTTTGTTCGAGCATGAATTTCTTGCGAGGTTATACTCGCCACACGCGATTACGCACCTTCGGCCGTTATCTTGAACACAAAACTTCGGCAGTACTCGACATTGGTTCGGACAGACTAGCCGGTGTATAATAAAAACGTGCCAACTGTCAAACTAGCAGTTTGTATTTTGTATAAATGGTACACCGCTTTACCATTGCCTGCATCTTTACATAACTTTTTAATGGGATATGCCTACAGTATATGGAAGCCTTATTACTTAACGGCACCCACAAATGACCTGTCGAAGATCTGCTATTGCTGCACCATAGACTTCAGTCGTACCACATGGATTTAAGTCATCTTATCACAAGAACAGTTATTGGCATTCCATTACCTTCAGTTTATTGTGTTGAGTGGTAAAAAGTGAAATGATTATTTGTCGCATGACAGCATGGTTACGGACTAATAGGGTAATCGTGAGAAGTTCAGTAGCGCGGTACATATGGTATCTGTCTTGTGATAGCCTAACTTTGGATAAGAAAAGGGTTGTGAAACTACTCGCTAATGAAAAAAAATGAAAATCCTTCAAGAAGTTAGGAATTTGCATCTTAAGCACGTAGAGTTGGCGCGAACGTTAAAACTGGTACCTTCTACTTTAAACACTATTGTGGGCAAGCGAGACAAATTGAAAGTGCGTATAAGCAAAATAGAAACAGAGAAAGAAAACGAGTGCGCGAAGGAAAGTTTCCAAATTTGGAAAGAATTCGTTTGAATAAATTTCTAACTTCTGATTGGAATGCGAAATAGGCTACAATCACAATCAAGCGCAGTGGGTTATTCAACAATCTCTCTGACAACAAAGACATTTCCATAGAACAAAAAATAAACCACTTTTCCCTTTGAGAAAATCAAATGATCATAGATATGTCTCTCGGTCATGACCATACCCCAACGGCTGCATGGTTGCTATAGTTACACTTCCGTTACACATTTTGTGGCAGTAACTTCCGTGGCTCGTAATTTCAGATGACTCCCAGTCATAAGCCATGTATGTCAACAGGACAGCTTTGAAAAAAAGTGTGAAAACTGAATTCAGCGCTCTTAGCCGCAGTGAAATCTATTACTGTGCTTTAACTTAGCACTGTCCTGTCTTGTTCTGGTGTAAAGTCTTTGCTGCCAATCAATGACGCAAAACTCAACTTTAACTAAGCTAACAGCTTGCCCATCGAAGACTCAATATACTCGGTGTTCAAGAATTCATTTCCTCTTATTGCACAACTTTCTGCGACTGACCTGTGGCGAGGGCTGTTTATCTCTGTTGGAATTCACATCCCATACACAAGGGATGATAAAGAACATTTTCAGGGCTGGAGAGTATATGATCTTACTAAGCGATAAAGGCGAAAAATTGTGGCGTGTTATATGAGGTTTTTTTAATACAGATTTCAGGGACTTCAAATTTACGACATGCTAAGCGGGAAAACGTGTCAATGAGGAACGTACTAACGAGGTTTCACTGTATACACTTTTGTGTCTTGTTAAATTTCAGAAAGCCTGTACCTATGTAAATGTATAGTGAAAATGTTATTATTCTACGGGGAGCTTGAAGAAATCAAAATACGTGTGTGGTAAACCTAGGTTAGATGACTCCATTTGGAGTAAGAAAATGGAAATGTTTGCCACAAGCCTCTGGAGTGGTGCACAATTTTTAAGAATGAATGTTCAGACTATTGTACTTAGAAAATACATGTGGGAGATAATAGGTTCGAACCCCATTGTCGGCAGCCCTGAAAATGGTTTTCCGTGGTTTCCCATTTTCACACCAGGCAAATGCTGGGGCTGTACCTTAATTAAGGCCACGGCCGCTTCCTTCCCACTCCTAGCCCTTTCCTGTCCCATCGTCGCCATAAGACGGATCTATGTCGGTGCAGCGTAAAGGAACTAGCAAAAGAAAATACGTGCTATTGACTAGGCCGCTGGTTGAAAAACATCCGCGAAAATGTTTGAACAAACCGAATGCTGTTTCATACCGATTTTAATGTGTTTGTATGCGTGTTTGGTACCTTTACTGACTTTTACGGAAAATCATGTATTGCATTATAAGAAGCGGTTTTGCATTCAACAAAAATTTATCAAAATGAACCACAAACCATAACTACAGTACAGTCAGTAAGGATGATGGTACGATTTATGTTAATACAGGCAGATCTCTGGAAAAGATGTGCTTTCTACTGAAACCTCGATCTAAGGTAAACCCCCATTTAAGGTTAGAAGGTCCCTGTAAAAAAAAAACTTGAGATAGGGGTTCTACTGTATGTATCATGGCATTACTTGTACTGATACAAAAATTTGCTATGATTTTTATCCATGCTTGGTTTTGGTATTTAGCTGTTGTTTCTTAACTGCATTTTATTTTTACCACTAATTTTTTCACAGGCACTTTTAATTTTTAGGATTCTTTTTGTGGGGCGGTATGCCGGCATAGTAGTACCCGGTGTTTCTGGGCAAATTTATTAAATGAAATTAACTGCATCCCCCTCGCCCCTCACAACCTTACAGAAATTATCTGTTTACTTTCTCGCCCAATTTGCCTTAAATTTCAATATATAGGTTTTATATGTGTAGTAGTTTACTGCTGTTGCTGTAAAATCCTAAATATGCCCCCCCTCTAAAACCCCTGTACCTTTGATGTCATAAAAATCATTTTCAGCTTAGTTTCTTCCCCCTTTTATCTTGAAATATTGAGTTTCACCAATGTATGTGATGCTGTTGAGCAGAGCTCTCTGATGTAACCTTGTTGTTATAAGAGCAATACTGTTTTCTTAACATGGAATTACCTAGTCTACCAGCGTACATATTCGAATGACACTGCCATTTGCTACAGTAACTGGGATCTTATTCCTGGGTTTCTGAACAGCTACCCATATGTTAAACTGCCTAAAGACTGCTCTGATGAAGTTACTGAGTTTCACTGACATGTGATCAGGGTAATGCATCAGAACTTGTATCTCCTCTCACAGATCAGCAAAACTAATCAAATCCTTGTGTATTTTGACATGCCAAGGAATACTGTTGTTTCTGAGGAACAAAGTGTTTTAATTAAAATTCCCAGCAATGAAAAGTGACGCTACACGGTGATGTTGGCCATTACTTCTGATGACCATAAACTACCTACATTATATTTCATTGCAAAACATTACCAAAGGATATCACATTCCCAACTGGTATCCACAAGACGAAAGTGAAACTAGCCACTCTGTTTGTGATTCCGAGTAAATGTTCATAAGCCGTGTTTTTTTAATAACATGGTCCTGTACGATTATATGCATTTTTTGTAAACAGTCTAGTGCCTCTGGTAGTGAAAGGCCTACAGTGTTAGTAAATTACTGGCGGAATATAAACTAATAAATAGCCTCCATGTACATTTTCAATCCTCCTTCGTTTTTTGTACGTTTGTAAATGAGTTAAAATCCTTTGAGTTTATATGGTAAAATACAGGGTGATTAATTTTAAAGTACAGAGCGGAGTTCCGAGGATTAAGCGCTGGGAAGCGGAGACAGCGAGCGCAGTGCCCTCCATGACAAGCAGGCATAGTTGGCTCAACGAAGCGGCATGATTTCGCCTATAGAAACTGAATGAAACTGAACTCGCCAGCTACATAGATGCCTTTTCTCTTCTTCAGTCAGTTCAGCAAAAAATGGTTCCAGAATGTTGTGAATATAACGGTCAGAAGTAATCATGTCCTGAAAAAATATCGGACCGATAATTCGTCGGGCACTGATAGCGCACCACACGCCCACCTTCACATCGTGCAGAGGTCTCGGCTGTAAAATGTGCGGGTTGTCTGTATCCCAGATTCTATTGTTCTGTGAATCGACATATCCACTCAAATGAAACCAGGTTTCGTCGCTCATAAAAAGAAAGTTCGGATCCACAATACCGTCGTGGACCCAATTGCAAAATCGTATTCTTGCATTGAAATCTGTAGGCAGTATGTTATGGACTGAATTAGTCCGATAAGATCGTAAACGTAACAGTTTTGTTGCATAACGTGATGAAGAAGGTGAAATACCACTTTCCTGAGCTAATCTCCGAAGCGAGTTATGTGGACTGACCTGGAGTCTTGCCTGTATATCTTCTAACCTCTCTTGTGTGAGAGCTGTTCTCCTTCGCTTCTTTTTCTTATTGCTTACAGAACCAGTACTACGCCACTTGTAAACGAGCTGATGCACGTAACGTTTTGATGGTACTGTCGCACCGGGAAATTGTCTACGGAATTTTCGAAAGCACCTTTTAACTGGTTTCTTCTTCTTGTGCAAATAACACTTGACCAAAAATATTCTTTTGCTCTATAGTGTATTTAACCATCGTGATAATATCCTCACAACACACCTTAAACGTCCAATATTTTCTACCTAACTGACGGACAGAGTGTTAAACAGCTGCGCAATGCAATGATCACTTATTTTGCCATGTTGACAGAAGCCATATGGCGCTCGCTCGGACCATTTATATTGGTATTATTCCACACGGCATGCGAGAAGAAGTCGGAACACTTAAATTGTTCTTCCTGTATATACTGAGATAAGTGCTCATCAACACGGGCATCATTACTCATTTCATACAGTATGCATTACCGTGTTGCTGATTATTTTTGTGTGTTTTTGATAATACCTTATGAGTAACATGCGACTATCATAAATGCATGACGCACTGTCAGCTCACGGCAGGGATGCGTTCGAGCTCACAGTGGCCTTTTACATCAATGCGCAAGAAAGCAAAGGATGAATTTCGGGCCAGGCACACAAATAAGCTGATGCAGGAATACAGCGCGCACATCTCCTTTTAGTTCATCAGGCTGACTACAAGCTTGATGTTAAATTTGTGGTTTAGAAAAATATATCTATGAAGTAAATTACGCTTGCCTTTTGTTGCGATTATGTACAAGTAAGCTAGTCAAAATACATCGTTTGAGCATGTTCCCTGTATACCTTTTTAAGTTTAGACCATTATCTTGGCACATGGTAACTTGTTTCGAGTAATTGGAATGAACACAATGGGCTGTCTATTATCAAATTTTAATTTATGTTTCCAGAGCACATGATGTAAAAAGCGATAGCATCATGTCTGCTTCCTTGAACTCCTTTGATGTATTTGATGTCGTGAAGGGCATCCGGTCGTAAAATCTCTACGAAGATTCATCTTGCTTTATACATGATCCTTTAGAGAAATTAAGGGTTGGATATACATGCATACTTACCTTACTGTAGATGTGAGATTCATTATGTGCTAGATGATGATCCAGCTATTTGCTCCTTCATATCTATATTTGAGGATGCAGCTTTTCATGTATCATTTTTGATTAGTTCATGAAGGTTGCTGCAGCTGTAGACGCTTTAATTTCTAGCAACGATTTCACACTTCCTCTCATCCTTTCTGTTTTCCAACATAAGTAAGAAGACTTTCTACACATACTGATGTTCCAGGCAAAGACAAAGTGTATTCTACAATTTTAAGGAGATTTTGGAATGTTAACATCACAGTCTTTGAGGAAACTGAAAATTCTAATCCATTCCTATGACAATTGCAAGACTTTAGATTCTTCCAGTTGTCAGATTTAAAATTAGAATTAACTGTGAGTTAATTTGCTGAAGTTTCAACTTAAGCCACAATAACTTTTGCTTAGTAGTGTTATCCAATTGAATTTGTGAGTCAGGAAAATACTCTTTTGAGTTCCATATGTGAACAAACATTTCACTTTTAAATTCTCCCGGTTTAATAACTGCTGCAAACTACATGACTAGAAGTTTTTTTTAGTGCAGTTTCGTATGGAAAATCCAAGGACATAGGACTAGGAATCTCAATCTGCACCCGGACATGATGTAAAATCATGCAAGAGTCTAGGGTAAATGAGGAGAAATGGTAGCCTAGGTATAGCGTACCTGTTGTAATGTCAACACTTTCAGACCTGAAAGAAAACTGCTGGTGTGGATTTTTGTATGTAAAAAACTGACTAAAATGCTCTTAAATATACATATTTTTAGTTTATTCTACAAAATTAAAATTAGCATCTGAGAAATAGCACCCACACAACTGTGCATGTCAGGACTTAATTCAGTACTTACAAAAAATAAAAAATTACTTCAGTGCATGTGAATATACATGTGTACAGGATCAAATGTTCTATTTTACAGTGGGGAATAATTCAAAACAATTAAATCTCAGTTAAACACAAGTAAATATTACATTTTCTACACTGAGGATGAGTTTTGCTTTTACTTCCCTTTTGGCAGCAGCACCTTGTCGTCAGATCTGAAAGAAAACTGGAGGTATGAATTCTTGTTTGTACATCAAAAACTTACTAAAATGCTCTCAAATACATGTTTTTACAGTTTATTTTACAAAATGAGTACATGCTACATGTCCCGCAAAAACACTGCAGTCCGGTCTAGCGCCAAGAAAACGTCAAATAAGCTCAGACATAAATAAAATACGAACCCGCACAATTGTGCGTACACGGTCTGAAAGGGTTAAAACTAATACCTGTCTGGGCTGTGGTTTAAAACTAGTGTATGTTGAGTATGTTCATATCCAGTACTCTGGAGATACTCAACCTAAATAAGTGGTAGATTTTAGCCTGTTGTATTTAGCAGAAAAACTTTCATAAGTAACTGTAAATTCATTTGTTCTCATACTGTCATTTGTGGTGTAACAGGATGTTGTAGAATTCATACTGATGAATGTAATTCTATTTGTATGTTGAAGTATTTTGTGCCACACTCTTATTCTCTGATTTTCTTCCTATTGTTACAGAAACGTACCATTCCGCATCCGAGTTCGCCTTTCTCGTAGAAGAAATGATGATGAAGACTCCCCCAACAAATTGTACACCTTGGTTACTTACGTACCTGTTGTATCGTTCAAGGGTCTTCAAACAGAAAATGTTGATGCCAGTCAGGAATAAGTGTTGTATTATGAATAAAATAAAACAAAATCCGTCTTAAATGTAGTGTGTGTGTTTTTTTTTTTCCATTAAATAATACATTCATATGACTACTCTTCTTGTTCTGTTGATAAACATACTTTGCTCAGATACCAGGGGTTCTGACTGTCAGAAAATACTATTTCTGCAACTGACATTGCCTAGCAGTTTTGGCCTACTGTAGCTGCTTACATTGCAACATCTGTATTCTTGTAGACATGACGTAGGCTTTTTGGCTTATGCCATGTCAAGAAAATGTGAAATTCTTAACGTATCTCCGAGAACTTTGCGTCTTCAGAAGAAAGTCTCGACTGTTCACGAGGAAAACGTCTCCAAGATTGAAGTTTGAATTTCGACGTTAATAGTGGAAGTGCCAGATGGCTCACCGTATATGGTACAGTGCTAGCATTCGAAGCGGAAGCTGACGGAACCATCAAAATCATTGAGAGGGATTCACATAACAGGCTTACACACAAATGAAAGAATGACATTGACACAAGCCTGGAATGAAACATCTGGTGATGAGGAACGTACAAATTTGGAAAACACAAAAATGAAATAATAGTGAAGGGAACTACCAACATAGACCCTTAATGACTGGCAACCCCGTATTACTGAATTGATTGTCAGTGTCCCTGTTGATATTGTTAGGATTTCTATGCATTCCCACAGCTTACTGTATAATTCTGGACCTGTAGTGTGGGTAAGAGCTCGAGCATCTTCGAACACGGCATCGTGACCCGACAATACGGCATGCTCAGCTCTTGCTGGTTGAGACGAATATTTCATTTATGTTCCTTGATACGAGTACCGATGGACCGGCATATATGGCCAGTGTATACTTTGCTGCAGGTACGGGGAATTTTGTATACCCCAGGATGTAAAAGTGGGGACCTTTTGTCCTTGATTTTTACCTAGACTGTGAGCAATTTTAGTGATGGTGCCAAACATTGTTTTTATTTTGTTTTGCAGAGGACTTTGGCAGTTCAGTCTGTGGTGTTGTGAATGTTAGGCAGGTAGGCAGTTCCCTTAACTTCCTTCTGTGAGCTTTGCTTGGTCGTTTCTCTGGAATGCAGGGTTCTGAATCTGCACATCTCTGTAACCATTACTCTTGAACATGACTGAGTGTACCCATCTCCACCTGGATATTTGATGGCTCTCAAATTCGTATCACCCTGAAGTGAAGGCTGAAGTGGTGTACTAGGGAAATGAGTGGGGGTACTTTCTTGTTGCTTTCCTCGTCGGGGTCAGAACGAACTACGACCCACTGCGGGTGGGGGACGCACATGTAGAATACATGCCCTGCCTGTCGTAAGGGGCGACCTAGGCATGGACATAGATTGTGGTTTGGTACAATGTGTTGGACCTCCTTTGGATGGGAGGGGCTGAATATTCACAGGTAATCCCTGCTTGTCGTAGAAGGCGACTAAAAGGGTCGTGTGGCCACGGCCCCCTCTATTTTTAATTTTTTTTTAAGGGTTAGTTATAGGTCATTTCAAAATTTATAATGTGCGTGCTGCTCGGAGATGGACCTCTTACGTGTGTGGTTACGCCCAAAAGCCCGCCTTTGACCACCCAGGGATCTTGCAGGTGGGAGCGTCATGTACCCTTGCAGTATTATACGCCTGTCAACACAGGTCCCTGCACAGCCGAATGCCTGAAGGACATACTATTAATTTTTTTCTCTATATTTAGTGCTCTTTACACGCTATGGGGTACATGCTATTACGGGTGATTGGAGGGAGTCCTAGTGCTCATTGAGTCAATCATCCTGTATTGGGCATCATCCAACATCGGACCCCGGGCAGTACCGGCCATGACCAGGTGGGTATTGCCTTGGCAGCTTGGTTCAGCTATAGAGACCCCTAATCGGAGTGGGTGGCATTCGGGGACTATGGTTTTGGGCGTGGCTCCGAAACGAAGTCGCCCATCCCAACGTGGTTTCACACGGAAGTTTAGCTTTTGCTTCCCTGAGATGAAGGAATGGGATCCAGCTTCCCTAGGTTTCTGGTTGCTACCAAAACCGATGGGCATGATTTTAAGCTGGTAAAATTGATCCGTTTTAGTAGACACATTGCAGGAATCCACAGCGAACTTGAACTCAAGAAAATGCACAACGGTAGTTAACTTTTGAAGACGCACAGCAATGCAAGCCGATCAGTTGCGTAAGTGTGACCACTTTAGCGAAATCCCCATCAAAGTGGAGGACCACAAATCCTTGAATCTGGTTCGCGGAGTCATCTTTCACCACGACCTTATTTTGAACACTGACGACGAGTTGATGGAAGACATGAAGAACCGTGGTGTGACATGTCCGGCGCATTACGCGCAAGGTCAACTTTGAAGACGTTGCCACTGGTGCCTTCATTGTCTCGTTCAAGTTGTCAGTGTTACTACAGAAAGTCAAGGTAACAACTTATCGTTGCGATGTGAGGCCGTACATTCCGAGTCCTATGCGGTGCTATCAATGCCAGAGATTCGGACATATGGTATCTCGTTCGAATCAGTGTGTGTGGTAAATTTGGACGAGTAGCTCACGGCGCGGAGGAGTGCACAACTCCGTACAAGTACACTAACTGCTCTGGTCTTCATTCTCCTCGGCGGAGGAGTGCACAACTCCGTACAAGTGCACTAACTGCTCTGGTCTTCATTCTCCTCGGGATCGGAACTGTCCGACATATCTGAGTGAGAAGAATATACAGGGGATCAAGACTGGGTGGTCTTTCCTACCAGGAAGCGTGCTGTAAGTTTAATTCCACGAATACACTTGTACGCACACTGAACTACAGCATGAAAGCGCCGAGTCCCAGATACGTCTTTCACGTCGATCGCTGCTCCCAAGGCGACTTGCTCCTCAGAGCAATGTCGCAAAGAGTAAAAGCTCGAAGGGGGAACCACCCCACCTTCGACCAACCAGAAGTCTGTGCCGGCACAGCAAGGGGGGAAGGCTAAGTCTCCCCACCCACTAAGAGGTGCTCCCGCACTTCTGCGAAAGGGAAATCATGCCCTCCATCTGGAGGGTATGAGTCTGCGCCAGCAGGTACTCCTGCGCGTCCCCCTCGTAGGGGAACTTCCCGCCCCCGAAAAGCGTCGAAGTTCTGGACGTCATCGCCGCCGTCTCTCGATGATGGGATGGACGTCGCGCTGTCATCTATATCTACGGATGTAGATGTTGATAGTGTTTAGGTTCACGAACATCTTGTCGCTCATAACCTAACACTCCTTTTATAGTCCACACTATGGCACTGCTACAGTGGAATTGTAAAGGTTATGACAGGCATCTTGCTGAGCTACGTCAGCTCATTAATGACTTTGCGGCTAGTATAGTCTGTATTCAGGAGACATTTCAGACCAGGTCATTATACGGTCTTGAGAAATTTGTCGACTATACTCGACAGAACGATATTATGCTCATCGGGCGTCTGGTGGAGTAGGTATTTTTGTTCGTTCTGATACCTATAGCGAAGAGTTTCCTCTAAGGACCCCACTGGAAGCAGTTGCGGTGCGGGTACCGCTGCCTGTCATAGCAACAGCATGTGACGTTTATTTTCCACAAGGCCAGCCTCTTAACATAAATGATGTCACTGATATTATACATCAGATTCCACCTCCCTCTTGTTGGATGATTTTAACGCTCATCACCCCGTACGGGGCTCTGAGATGCCTTGTCGCCGGGGAAGAGAGCTGGATTTATGTATTTTGAACACAGGGGAACCAACTCACTTTAGTGTACGTTACGGCACATATTCTCGCATAGACGTAAGTCTATGCAGCCGAACGTTGGTTCCCCTGTTTCAGTGGAATACACACGATGATCTCTGTGACAGTGACTATTTTTCCATCATCCTTTGTTGAAACAAAAATCTCTTGAGGCTCCCCCTCGAGGGATTCTTAAACATGCTGACTGACCGAAGTACACATCACTAGCTGTCTTTAACGACGATACCAGCCGGACCGTCGGCGAGGAAATAACTTACATCACCCAAGTTATTCTTGCTGCTAAGGAGTCCCTTCCTTCTCGGGGACTCCTCGCCGAAAACTCGTTCCTTGGTGGAACGAAGAAATTGCAGCAGCTATCAGAGAACGCCGGCGCGCTCATAAACGTTATCGTAGGCAGCCTACTGTGGCCAACTTGGTAACATTTAAATAACTCCACGCTAAGGCGCGAGTGCTTATTCGCGAAAGAAAGAAAGCTTCGTGGGAGAGATATGCGTCGTCTATGACGTCACATACTACATCATCTCAATTGTGGACTACACTTCGACGTATTTCGGATATCCAAAGTTCATCTTTTATACCGGGAATTTTCATTGCAGGCAGTATCGTCACTGAAGTCACTGAACCACTCTTGATTGCTAACCATCTGGCTAACAACTTCGCGGATGTGTCTGGCCCCGGGAATTATCATCCTGATTTCCTTGCTCTGAGCGGGAGGCAGAACGTCATCACCTCAGTTTTGCCACTCAAGCCCGAGAGGACTATAACGTGCCCTTTACGGAGTGGGAACTCCGCAGCGCCTTAGCACTTTGCAAGGACACGTGTCCTGGACAAGACATCAATAACCAGATGTTGAAACACCTTAGTGTGGACAGTCTACTCTATCTCCTTCGTGTGTTCAACCAAATCTGGATAGAGGGTGATCCGTCTCAGTGGCGAGAGGGCATAGCCATTCCTGTCCTCAAGCCTGACAAAGGTCCCAAGTATGCAGGAAGTTACAGACCTATTTGTCTTACAAACTCTCTGTGTAAGTTATTTGAGAGGATGGTAAATCGCCGACTTGTGCGGTGTCTGGAGAAACAAGGACTCTTCTCCGAGTACCAGTGTGGTTTTTGAGCCGCTCGCTCGACCACTGACCACTTGGTACGCCTGTAGAGCTCGATCCAGGATGCGATTCTCCGCAAACAGCATTTGGTAGCTGTTTTCTCTAACTTAGAAAAGGCTTATGACACCACATGGCAATAGGGTATCCTTTCAGTCCTGCATCAGTGGAGATTCTGAGGCCACTTGTCGGTATTTATCGCGAATTTTGTGTCCTTCCGTCTATTCCGTGTCCGAGTAGGGAGAAATATTCGCAATACCACGTTCAAGAAAATGGAGTCCCACAGGGATCGGTTCTTAGTGTAACTCGGTTCGCGACTGCCATAAACGGTATTGTCGCTGCTGCTGGTTCAGCAGTAATACCGTCGCTATATGTGCACGATTTTGCTCTGCACTATAGCTCGAGTAATATGCCAGTCGCGGAGCGACAATTACAGCAAGCTCTTAGGAGAGTGGAGCAGTGGGCCTTAGAACATGGCTTTCGGTTTTCCACCGCAAAGACCTCTGTTGTCCACTTCTGTCGTCAACGTACTCTTCACCCTCATCCTGAAATTTATTTAGGAAATGTCACTCATCTCTTAGTTGACACCGATTTCTTGGATTCCTTTTCGATAGTAAATTATTGTGGTAGCCACGCGTGCGGCAGGTAGAAGTGCAATGCACCAAGAGGCATAATCTCTTGAAGTTTCTTAGCAGTACTAATTGGGGAGCGGATCGCACGGTGCTCCTACGATTCTATCGAGCACATATTTTATCCAGGTTAGACTACGGCAGTGCAGCATATGGCTCAGCATGACCAAGTATCCTTGCAAAAATGAACAGCATCCACCACATTGGGGTTAGGTTGGCGACGGGAGCTTTTGGAGAATACCCTAGCTAGCCTGCTCGCTGAATCTGGTGTGCCACCCTTACACCTGAGGCGCCAGCAGCTCCTTCTTACGTATGCAACTAATTTGTGACAGATGCCATTTCACCCAAGCTATCCTTGCGTTTTCAACAATGGAAACCGTTGGTTTTACACCGCTTGTCCTCGAGCAACGCGGCCGGTTGAATACGCTTGGATAGCAGTCACAGATTGTTTCACGTACCTTCGGTTCCTTGCCTTGTGAGACAACCAAGTGGGGTGCCTCCGTTGGTAGTAGAACGGATCTGCACACTGGCCCGAAGGAAAGCACGGACCCTTCGATTTATCGGAGGCTCTACCTGTCCGTTGTTGGCCGGTATCCAGGTTCAATCGTTTACACGGATGGTTCAAGGGCAGTTCAGTGTTCTACATGGCTGGTCCTATGACATTTTCTCGTATATCCTATATTCATGGGTTAGTCATTGAATGGGGTGAAAATTGGTACAGTTTTCACATACTACTTTGTACTTTTGATACCCATGAGACACCTAGAATCATAAAATTTGGCAATCATATGGCCAATCGTCATGTCAATGTGCATGTCCAATGTTATGATTGCATCTTTCCTATAAGTGTGCCAAACGATAACATATATGTGTAAAAAGTACAAAATTAACTTGAACTCGAGAAATGCAGTTCTGTTTAACGTATAAGGGATAGAGATACGACAAAAAGTCATAGGCCCAAAGTTGTATATCTCTCCGAATTGAAACGCGATCGCGATTGTGCTTTCTCTTTTGTGATACGACTTACCGTTTAACCAGCAATTATTCCGAAACGAAGGTCTGCACCGTCGTTAAAATTGCATCCATATTCTGATACTTTTCGGGGCCAAAAGTTATACATTTGCATAGCTTGGAATATTTCCTCAAAGAAAAGAGTGTCCAGGTTTCGGGATTAGCACTCGCATACATACGGAGTAATAAAGGAAGAAAATAATACAGTTAAGTTGAAATTAATAGAAAATAGGATTATAACTGAAGACAGCCGAATAGGACAAATACGTAAATATACCAAGAGGATGTACTGGAAAATCAAATGTCCCTCAATAAACAATGATGATATGATTTACGGATATAAGAAAGCGGTAACAGGATAAATTTAGGCGCAGGGTTTCTTAGGTAAACAGATTTAAGGAGATGACTAATTGTATTATTACTTAAACTACTCAAGGACGGTTATAACCTCCAACAATATTCCGCCAATATCCCGCAGAATGGCTTTTAGACGTCTCTTGCTTTCTACCCAAGGAACAACCACGAATTTACAGGAATGATGACGAAAATGTCAATATGTTACTTCCCTGCTGGCAAGCAGAGACGTTGCCATTGTAACCTGTAGGTTCGTTGTCGGTCACTCAATGCAGAGCATGATACCCGCAGAAAATAGTAATTTTCTCCGTCATTTGAAGAGTAAGGTAAATTATGAACATAACAAATATTTATAATGAAGAGACGTTTCACATACAGTCCACTGAGTTTACAGAAAATCAATAGTATAAGAGAAAATGGAGGAAAACCGTTCTGATTTTCCTATAAACTCCCCGTCGGTTCAAAGATTTTAAAATGAAATGCATATCAAAACATTCCCCGGGATGAGTATATGCTAAATATGACGTTTGATCGAGATCTATCCAGCCGTTTCGCTGTGATGGTGGAACACAAACAGACACGAAAAATAAAAACCACCGATTCGGTTTTGAGTTGACCTAAAACGGATAAATATCTGAAAAAGTGGTAAAACAAACGAAATTACAGATAGCGGACCCCTACAACTTTATATATACAGGGGGAACTTTAATAAAACCGACAAACTGCAGCGACTTATTCCTGACTGGAAACGGAGGAAAAAAACATGTCCTATGAACATGTGTCCGGAAATGCATCGTTGCGACGGTAGATGGCACTGACGAATGAAATTTTCTGTGACTACTTGCAGTGTGTTTCTTCTGTTGCAGATAGTGTGATTGAAGCAGCGTACTGTCGGAAGCAGAATGGTCCGGTATTCATGTCGGAAACAAGCCGAGATGGTGTTTGTGTACGGACAAGCCAATGGAAACGGTCGAGAGGCAGCACGGCTATACCAAAACAAGTACTCTCACAGACACCAACCACATCACACAACGTTTCAACCCATTTTTGGGCGTTTGTGTGATCAGACAGACCAACGTGCTGGGAGGCGGTGGACTGTGCGTACACCAGATCTGGAGGAACAGATTCTACAGGATATTAAGACGAACCCTAGTACAAGCTCCAGGCAAGTGGCCATGGTGAAAGCCAGACTACGATTATGTGTATCTCTGCATGACAACCGCTATTATCCCTATCACCTGCAACGAGTGCAAGGATTATCAGCAGCGGATTTCCCTCTACGGGAAGGAATTTGCCGATGGTTTTTGCTCCAGGCCATCAAAGTTATGGCACTTCTGTCGCCAGTCCTCTTTATCGATGAAGAAATTTTTACCAGAAATGGCATCGTCAATCTGCATAATCTTCATGTGTTGGATACAGAAAATCCCCGGGGAATGGTTGAAGCGTCTCACCAGCATTGGTTCGGCATCAGTGTTTGGGCAGGGATTCTTGGCGACCACACACTTGGAGGAACGTACCTGGACTTCCTGCAGAATACTCTGCCTGGATTGCTTGAGAAAGCGCCTTTGGCAATAAGACAGGTTATGTGGTTTCTGCATGATGGAGCACCACCTCACTTCCGCATTACAGTTCAATAACACCTCAACAACATCTTCCTCAGGCGCTGGATAGGACGCGGAGGTTCTGTTGCATGGCCTCCTAGATCACCGGAATTAAACTCCCTGGATTTTTACCTCTGGGGACATCTGAAAAGCGTTGTGTATGCTGAACCATTTCCTGATGTGTAGACCCTTCAACAGCGTGTTCACGACGCCTGTGGCGATATTCGTCGAGAGGCCGGAATGTGAGAAAGAACGAGGCAATTCATTATACGACGTCTGAACGCGTGCATTGCATCCCATGGAGGCCACTTTGAACATCTGCTGTGACGTGGATGAGATTCAGCTATGTACTGTGTTCCGAAACTATTTGTTGTCATTGCACGCACACCGTCCATTTCCGGACACATGTTCGTAGGACATTGTTTCCTCCATTTCCAGTCAGGAATCAGTACCTGCAGTTTGTCGGTTTTATTAAAGTTCATCCTGTATATAAGCATGGAAACGTCTAGAAGTCCAAACATTTATTTCGAGAGTTACTGGTTTGAAAGTGTACGACATATCTACAAACGGACTTCACCATAAGACGCCTCCTTCAGTGTTCTACATGGTTGTTCCTATGATATCTTCTCGTATCTCCTATATTTTTGGGATAGATTGAGTTAGAGTCATTGAATGGGGTGAAATTACAGATAGCGAACCTCCTACAACTTTATTATATAGATAATCTCGCTGCTGTAGAATCCGGGAGCTGACGTTGCCATGGTTACGGCAGTTCATTTCCTTATCCGATTCCTAGAGCAGGGGTAGTGTGGTGCCAATATCTCCATAACGGTTGGTTTTCGGGCCCGTAGCACTTACCGTGTTTTGTTCTTTGCGTCAAGGGGCTTAAACTGAGCTTTGTCTCGTCCTTGTATGACAAATTCGATATTTCGCCTATATTAGCCTATTATTTTTTATCTTCCCCGTGCCCCCCGGGAATTGTTTTGAAAATAAAATAGAGTCCATTTCCCTCAGGGATAACGTATATTCACATTAGTAGAACAAATTTTAGAATCAATCCAGTAGTTCCTAAGATTAGCCATTACATACAAACAAACTTTACCACTATATAATAGTATAGATAATTCCACAATTATGTCAACAAAATGTTTTTTTTTAATACGTTTTACAAAATGTGCACAAACAATTCAAATTTAGACCTTCAGGAGCATTGCAACTACCTGAACTATCTGAAATGAACGTACCATAAGCAAACTAAGTATTGGTGTTAGGTTATCCACTCAATAATGATACATTCAAACATATTCACGATAAACTTTTAGGCTTTCAGTGTTCAATCTGCAAGCCTCTGTGAACTTCCTAAACTCTGCCACAATCCTGCCTTTTGGCCTCGTTTAGTTCCATACATCTGATCTTTAAATAATTAGAAACTGAGGCTAACCATCAGCGTCAAGGTCTCCCTGTACTAATCTTACCTTCTATGACCAAGCCCACTATTCTCCTAGGTAACCCATCCTCCTCCATTCACTTCACATGACCCCACCACCGAAGCCGATTTATGCGTACCGCTTCATCAATAGAGTTCATATCCTATTCAGAGTACCCTCCTGCCATTGTTCCCACCTGTTTGCAGCAGTGATCACTCCCGCTACTTTCATGCCTGTTACTTCTAAGTTACAAATAAGATCTCCTGAGCCCATCAAGTTTTCACTCCCGTGAGGCAAAGTTAGTCTGAAACAGACTGGTGTAAAGATAGTTTTGTTCGGGAACTGACTTCTCTCTTAAAGAATATTATTCATCGCAGCAGCAAATTCACTAAATTAGGTTTGCTGCACCTTGATTCAATCTCGCTTACTATACCACCATCCTGGAAGAAAACACATCCTAAATACTTGAAATGATATATTTGTTCCACCTTTGTATTCCCAACCATAAATTCAGTTCTCTTAGACTTCTTACTCACTGACATCAAATTAGTCTTGGAAGGGCTAATTTTCAAATCACACTCATTGCACCTATTTTCAAGTTCCAAGATATTAGACTGCAGGCATTCAGCACAATCTGAACAAGACCAAGTCATTGGCATAGGCCAACTTGCTTACTACATTTCCACCTAACTGAATCCCTCCCTGCAATGTTATAACTTTCAAC
The DNA here is from genome assembly GCF_040414725.1 of Anabrus simplex. NCBI lineage: Eukaryota > Metazoa > Arthropoda > Insecta > Orthoptera > Tettigoniidae > Anabrus > Anabrus simplex. The sequence goes on from NC_090267.1 coordinate 477,425,978, forward strand.
AGATGATCCATGTAAACTATGAACAACAAATATGAACGTTTACAGCCTTGTCTAACCCCTGTAAGTACCTTAAACCAAGAACTCATTCTAACATCAATTCCCACCGCAACCCAATTCTCAAAATAAATGCCTTTGATTGTTTTTAATAATCTAGCTGCAGTCGCATAATCCCCCAGTATGCTTAACATCGTTTCACTCGGTACTCTGTCATATACTGTACCTTCTCCAGGTCTACGAAACAAACGTAACTGTATACTCTCTCGTAGCATTATTCAGTTACCTGGCACATACTGAAATTCCGATCCTGACAGCCCCTTTGTGGTCTGAAACCACACTAGTTTTCATACAGCTTACTCTCAACCACTGATCGCACCCCCCAGTGGCGGTTTCTGGTATAGCGCAATGGAGCAATGAACCTCCAGTTTATAACAAATTTTATTCAACTACTTAATATTCATAACTCCCTTGTCAATCTCGAAACTCTTGCTTAGCCCATCTATCCGTAATATACACGTACTGGCTTTCAATTAATGTGAACTGCGCACGTTCCGTGGCTGGATACTTGTCTGGAATGAACCCCCTTGGAAGGAAATTTCTCCGTCCGTACCTGGGCGAAGGGAGTGGCGAGGTGCGGGGGGGGGGGACATCGGCCGGCACGTAGACAAGACCATGATATCTCAGAAACAGATATCCGTGGTTTACGCATGCGCAATATGCCACTCTCTCTAGTCGTGTTGTCGTGGGGTGTTGGGGCAAGGTCTGTCCAGACTGACCTTGTGTTGGGGTAAGTATGTGCCTGCCATCTTTTGCCCTTACAGGAATCCAACTACGTAGCAGAAAATAGTACACGTAATTAGCGCTAGTGTTGTAGAGCATCATTACTGCCAGCAGTCCCATTAAACTGGCAAATTCCAATTTATGTATTTTCCCAAATACATCAATATTTACTAAACATCTGTTAATTTGCCTTCTTTGGAATAATTACTTTTTTGAGAGAAAATTAACTTAAAAATCACCGAGGCAAAGAGTAGCGGGAATGTAATACCAAAGAAAACGCTAATTGCCTAGCCACAGGAGTTCTTAAAATTAAGTTTCCAACATTGCGAACATACATCCCTAAAGTTTACTCTGTTTTTCAAGTGTGATGCTAGTGTTTACAACAGTTTGCAATAGTTATCATAATTCGTAATATTATTGTACGCTGTGCAAGCGTGTGAGTGTTTTTCTGCTGTGTTGTGCCGTTCAGAAACTTAATTCTTAGGACATAAAGAAGTTACAATATTTTCTCCGTGTGTGTATTTTTGTGCACTGTAGTTGCGTCCATATTTTTTGTTCCCGGGAAAGGTAAGGAGCTACATAATGAATTTGAACAGTGATATGATACTTAAGAAGACATACTTTTCCTCTCTCTCTCTCTCTCTCTCTGTCTCTCTCTTGAGCGTAAACTTAAGATTAAGTGATGCCGGACACTCATTGCCTGATCTTGATATGACGAAGCATCCTAAAGTAAAAGTAATGAAATCGTGCGTAAATTCAGAATGGATTTATACCGTTTATAAGAATCGAGTGGATCTGTGGGTGCGAAATTACTAACATGTTGATTTGATTTCCTTTTTTATAATTCATGAGTGATGAAAGCGAAGGGACTTGGACCAAAGTCGGAGTGGTAGATATAGGATATTTGTCCAAAAATAATAATAAAGAAACACAGAAGTTCTAAATCTCATATGCTTGACCAGTTACAATTCGATCTCCTGGGAAGACACGATAACCATCAGTAACTTGACTGTGCTTATAGGCAGTCTGTGGAAAGAGACAATGACCAAGTACGGAAAATTCGTTACGTGCTGTGTAAAGTTCTGTGGCGCGTTTGAGATGGCATTGCGTGGGCATGACGAAACAAGTGAATCATCCAATCCTGGCATATTTCGAGGCCTCGTCAATTTTAGTTCTGAAATTGACGTTGCATTAAGAGACCGTCTGTCCAAAGCTACTGTTTTCAAAGGCACCTCGAAAAAACATTCAGAATGATTTGCTTTCGTGCATGTATGAAATCTGTCGTGAGAAAAAAGAAATCACCACAGCGCACTTCATATCGGTAATCGCAGATGAGACCACCGATATATCAACTACAGCACAATTTGTTATCATTCTTCCCAACGGTAAGTCAGTTGAAAGATTCTGGGGTTTCCTCTACTCTCTAGTCATGATGCTAAGACAATAGCAGAGTTTTTAAAATTTTCTTTGAGTGAAGTTGTGGATAATAGAGATAAGATGATTTCACAAGATTACGATGGAGCAAATGTAATGAGTGGTCACCATTCAGGGTGCAAGTTCTCATCAGAGAAGATTTTAGCCATGCACATTATATACACCGTTATGCCCATTCTCTGAACTTAGTCATGGGGCAGGTGACAGGGGGGAGAGGAGATACTGAGGGGGGAGATTTTTCCTTCTGTTGAACCCCCAGTGACAAAAGTCACGCGCCGCCACTGGCACCCCCATTCCAAAATGCCAGTGAACAACTTACCTGTTATACTGATCAGTGAAATAATTCGCTTTCATCCAATATTCCATGTTAATCTTATTACTCTACGAAGCCACTCCATCCCCTCCTTCCCACTATATTTCACCATTTCAGGTCTAATTTCATATATTCCTGCCGATTTATGACAATGGAGCTCATTTACCATCCTCTCCACTTCCTCAAGTGTAATTTCACTAACATCATTGTTCGCTCCACATGAGCCTGGTTGTTTGTGATGTTACCAGAATGATTTTTACGATGAGAAGATAATCAAACTATTCCTTCCACCTGACCAGTGATTTCCTGTGATCTTTTACGAGTTACCTGATTTGCCCAAAACACAATTCATTTACTTCTTCCCTCCCTTTCTAAAATTCTTTATTCCTGTCCAGAAAGGTTCCCTACAACTTAACCGATCCTTTCCAGTTTATTACCAAAATCTCCCCAAGACTTCTTGGATTTAACAATTATTTTGATTGTCTAGAAATATTCCAACTACATTAATTTATCTAAACGCCATTTGAAAATATCTCATTGAGACTCAGCAGTGTTAACTTATGATGCTGGTTACCATTGTTATTCTGTTTTAAGGATGCTAAAGTGTCAAAACTGTTCTGGAAACTTAGTAGTGGGTAAGGAACTGGTGTGTGGTAAAGAGCACGGATTAATCACAGTTAGGGCAGGATTAAAATATCCTCAGGAGTTGGCAGTAATGATTCCTTTATAGAGGTTACATGTAAGTTCATGCAAAAGCTGTTAAGAGAATGTTGGGAACTTTCCAAAACTAAAAATTCTATAGCCGTCAGCGTTCAGCTAAAAGTCTGTAACTGGCGTTTCTTTCCTGAAGCAACACTTTCAGAATGGACCCTCTATTTGCAGTAATTATTTAACAAAATATTTATAACCGAACACACAATCATTTTAAGAATTGTTTCAGATTCATTGTCATGAACATACATAACAATATGCACTACCACAGGGGAAGGAATCAAAAGTTGACCTCTATCAAGGTTCATTGTAAATCGTGTGGCATCATCGTCTGCTTCACTGCAATCTTTGTCAATTTGCAATACAGATCTACAATCAACACAATTTATTTTTTCAAAACAGAATAAAATGTATAACCTCCAACATACACAATTACAGGTAACTTCTCTTTGGCTTGCTGAATATCAGCATCATCAATGATGACTGGGAAATCATTACATGATTCTAAATTTTTTATTAAAGTGAAATCAGTATCAGTGGACATATCCGTGATGTTTAAAGGTCCAGTCTTTGTTTGCAAGAAAAAACTAACAGTTGACTGCAATTTTTTCAGTCTCATAAATTTGAGGAAGTGAAACATGATATTGGCCACCCGATAACTTTATATATAGCCTAAGCTAAATCTACTTTCCAAATGATCTGTCTGAAATATGACTGAGGCCAAGTTCATTTTGACAGTAGGATACAATTTCTGTAATGGCATATGTTGTTTGCTTCAAAGCAGTGTGTGTTTCTTTTGAAAACAAGTAACACAGTTCATTTTCTCCCATGTATCTAGTCAGTGAAGAAACTTGTTCAAAAACAAATGTTACATCATCTTCAGAGTTAGTGAGAGGATAATTGTAAACATCATTCAGACGAGCACCCTTGTACTTCGACTTAACATTCATACACCATGTACAAATGATCTTGATGAAGGCAGCAGTTCCTGTGAAGTTTGGTATGTTATATTTAGGACCAAGTTCCAAAAGATCTTCAATAACAAAATGATTAAATGTTTTAAAAACAATATTAACATTCTGTTTTTCTGAATTTCAGGGGGAAAGTGATTTGAACGTTGATGAATAACTAAACTTCAGAAGACTACTGCCTTTACAATGAACACGTTTCCTCAATGCTGACAGAGAAGCTATTTAAAAATGTATTTACACTTCTCTCACATTTATCGGGAAAGTCAGGAAAATACATGGATTTTTCATCATTTTTGGTTTATCCAGTTATTTCTTATACTTTTCAGCAAGTGCACAGGGTCAATTACATAAAATAATGGTCTAGTAGGCTACTGTCAGCAGGATGTGAATACAATATCTGGCATGATTGTGGTGATGAAAATTGAGACATTGCTTTCCCATTAATGGTATTGTTATCGGTAATGACACTGATAACTTCGAAATCCAGATCTTCAAACCCTAAAATTACCTATTGGATTAAATAATGTACCGTAATTGAACATATGATATGCATTTCACTAGTAAGATGTGAACTACGTCTTTGTATGCTGATGTTACACTACTTATCATAAATACATGAGCACTTGAAGACATTTTTGAATTATCAAATGCCTTTCCAACTATGTCTCCACCTTTATAGTCACAAAATGGTGTGATATGTATTTCATCTAACATTAAGTTTACTATTTTATCCTGGTCTTTTAAGAATTTTGATTTATACTTAACATACTTAAGGAAATTTGTTTCACTCTGCTCTTCCCCTGGACTGAAATTGTAAGACAAACAGAGCCGCTCGATAGTCACTGCATGAGGTAACATGATATTACCGCTTGACCTGACATACCTATATGCATGTGGAGATAAAGTGTAAAATAATGTTGAAAACACAAGCATATCACGTGAATAACAGGGCTTTTTACATCCCAGCAGAGCTATCTTTTCTTCAGAAAACTAACCATCATATTATTGTCTTTGTTAAATAATGGGGAGGATTTCAGTGCATTCAGGACATCTGTGAAAAAATCATTGATACTTTCACTTTGGATAAGATTACAGACCTGAAACGTATCCAGATATTCTATAATATTATCAGTAGTGTAACGGTTCAAATCCCGTTTCAAGCATTCACCTGTATTATTATTATCTTCTTTATATTATTATTATTATTATTATTATTATTATTATTATTATTATTATTATTATTATTGTATTATTATTATTACTGCTATTATTGTAATTATTATTATTGTTTGATTCAATTCTATAATCTAATTTCGCTATGCATTAATCATCGCTTATTTCATTGTAGTTAATTTATTGTGTACTAGCAGTTTCCCGCTGGCTCGGCCCGCAATGTACAAAATATGGTGTTGTTCGTTACTATCCTCACGAATATATTTGGAAAGTATCGGTTTAATGAAATAAAGCGGTTTCCGGAAAAGTGCGACCACGGAAATTTGCGAACACATCATTAAAACGAACCGCATCAATCCCTTACAGTGACATGACTTTTTGCGTAAACATAGCCACGTAACAACACCTGCTTTTGTTTCTCTATACTTACGGTACGCGTAACCATTATAATGAGCGGAGGGCCTATCCCTGATCTTGGTAACAATTTCCATACTCAGTATTGCTAACACTATGAATGTTAAAAATAAAGTGAACAAAGTACCTATAAAATGATATATCTTGCTCTTTACTCTGTCTATTTGTGCAGCTATAGACACTGCATGATATAATCATCTTTTTAAAGTAAAAGTAAATCAAGACACATAACAGGCATATATAAGGCAAACTTTATTACGATATCTTACGCGCGGACTATTTCTTGCCGTACAGAATGGCAGGTAGCTGACTTCAGTCTGTTTACCGGAGTCATTCATCTAGCGGTATATAAAGATACTACATCATTGGACTCGACAGTTACTGTAAGAGTATTGCACCACGTGTTGCAATGTTTTAAAAGGTAGTATCACAATTAATTTATCCATATCTGATATTAGGCAGAAAGTCTCAATCTACATAATTTTGATGCTAATACACACACACACATATCTATATATATAAAAAATTTATGCAAACTGAAGTCAGTCAATCCGGCCATTCTATCCGGTCGATTTCCTTTATTTTATTTTTATTTTATTCATTGGGAAATTGGATGGGTTCTGTACAGTGCAGTCCTGGCTTCTTTTCTGATGTCCTCACTGGTATTAAAAAAGATCAAGGCTCTGAAGAAGTTGCATTAATAGTAGACAGCATGTATATAAAGGAAAGAACTGTGTATAATCCCTGTTTGGGTAAATATGACGGATTCGCAGACTATGGAAATATTGATATTGAAGAGCCTGACAGTTTGGCTATCCAAGCATTAGTTTTCCTGTTGGTTGGTTTGAGGAAGTTTTTGAAGTGTCCAATTGGTTATTTCCGTGTGAATAAATTGGCAGGGGCAAATCTAGCAAGTTTAATCAGGGTTCGCCTAACTTTAACAGCAGAACATGGTATCTCTGTCTTGTCACTTACTTGTGATTGTTGTAATGTTAATGTTAAAGGTCTGAAGCAACTAGGGTGTCGATTTGAGAATACCTCGATGGACAAAAACCATCTCTTCAGTCATCCTGTGTTAGAGTACAATGTATATGTATTTTTTATGCATGCCATGTTCTCAAGCTAGCACGCAATGCCCTTGGTGACTTAAAAGTGTTGCACGACTCAAATGGCAATGCCATAAAATGGGATCATATTGTAGGTGTGTTTGAGATCCAAGATTAAGAGCGATAGAAGTTAGCGAGCAAAATGGCTGTCAGGCACATTCACTTTCATAAACACAAGATG